>NC_090279.1:162025000-162330417 GCF_040414725.1 Anabrus simplex | reverse complement strand
CCAACATTTATATACTGCTGAGTGGTGGTGGTGGTGGTGGTGGTGATTATTGTTTTAAGAGGAAGTACAACTAGGCAACCATCCTCTATTAAACACTAATCAGATGGAAAAATGGAAGGGATCCGACACTTCGAAAAATGAAGATATCGGCCAAAGGAAGACAAGGGCCACGAAGGGTGTGAAAATGAAAGACTCCCTAGCCCTCGCAAACCTAATAGCGTCGGGGTCGGAAAAGAACAAGAGTTGACCAAGAGAGGTCGAATAGGATAGATGAAAGTGAGGAGCCTGGCACAAGTAAGTGGAAGCAATGCCAGGACTCAGCTTAGGGCCTCGTGGTCACCAACCCACGCTCCAAAGTTCAGAGCCCCTGAGGCCCCTTTTAGTCGCCTCTTACGACAGGCAGGGATACCGTGGGTGTTATTCTACCGCCCCCACCCACAGGGGGAATATACTGCTGACTGAATACTTCTGCATTTTGAAGATCCTCACATACACACTCCCCTTGTTCATTAATGATTCCTACTTGGAAGCTGTTTCTGCCTTAAAGTACGTATACATACCCTTCCATTTTTCACTAAAATTTGTATGACCACCAATTATGCTTGCCATCATGTTATCCTTAACTGACATCTTTGCTAGATTCAATTTCCTAGTAAGTTCCTTAAATTTCTCCTTACTTCCACTGCAATATCTAACTCTTATTTCTTTCCAGTCTGCACCTCCTGCTTAGTCTCTGTATTTCTCTATTATAATAAGGTGGGTCTTTACAGTTCCTTACCACCTTTAAAGGTACAAACCTATTTTCACATTCCTCAACAATTGCTTTAAACCCATCCCAGAGTCTGTTTGCATTTTTATTTACCGTTTTCTACCGATCGTAGTTACTTTTTAAAAATTTTCTCTTGCCTGCTTTATCAGCCATATGGTACTGCCTAATAGTCCTACTTTTAAGACCTTCCTTTCTATCACATTTATTTTTAACTACGATTAAAACAGCTTCAGCCGGGGTGAGTGTCTCAGATGGTTGAGGCGCTGACCTTCCGACCCCAACTTGGCGGGTTCGATCCTAGCTCAGACCGGTGGTATTTGAAGGTGCTCAGATACGTCACTCTCGTGTCGGTAGATTTACTGGCACGTAAAAGAACTCCTGCAGGGCTAAATTCCGGCACCTCAGCGTCTCCAAAGACCGTTAAAAGTAGTTAGTGGGACGTAAAGCAAATAACATTATTATTATTATTATTAAAACAGCTTTATGATCACTAATACGATCTATTACTTCGGTTTCTGTATAGAGCTCATTTGGTTTTACCATCGCCACCGCTCTCTAGACCACCCCGTTTCCCTGAATATACCTCCCTATAACCCTTCCAAACAAATTTCCTAACTTATACGTACCACTGTTGTTGAAGTGAAGGGCATCTGAGCGCAGATCCATATCTCCTACCCACCCATTAGGATCTAGAAATCTCACTCCTAGTTTCCCACATACCCACTCCATAGTCTCTTTTAAATCCCCAATCACCCTCCAGTCGGTATCTCTCCTACACAGTATTCCACTGGTAACGATCACTGCACCCGTGCTGCATTTACCAGATCCCACACTTCCCCAACTATACGAAGATTGCATGGGGTTAAAAAAGGATTAGGAATGACTGTTGACATTTATGTAAGTTTTATTAAACAAATCTCAGCATATAGGTATGAGACACTATGTTATGTAATATGTGAACTAGGTTAACAATATGTCAAAGAGCATTAAACATCCAAAGAGTTCTAATTAGCTACATTCCGTATAACTAACTTCCATAGAAGTTATATCATCACACACGGTGCATGTTTTCTTAAATAATTGCAAAGAATTTTGAAATTTATTGAAGATATCTCTTGGTAAATTATTACAATCCCTAACTCATCTGTCCAATGGATAGCAATATCACCTTCATAAACATTCGTAAAAAGGTTCGACTCTTGTACACCGCATCCCGGAACACAAAAGGATTGTGAACAACACTTGTGTGAATTCATCTGCTGCTGCTGCTGCTATTATTATTATTATTATTATTATTATTATTATTGTTGTTGTTGTTGTTGTTGTTGTTCTTATTATTATTATTATTATTATTATTATTATTATTATTATTATTATTATTATTATTATTCGCTGGGGCCATCAAGGACCACGTTAAGTCTTGTTGCATTTGACACTGAACTTGGCCTTCTTTAGAGCCCAGATTTCCCTCATTCTTTGTGAGTGGGCCTGCTTATGCTCCTCTGTTCAAGGGGCACCGTGTCTTCTCTTCGGTTGCTCGTCTCGGTTTAGCCCGTTGGTCAATATTTTCTTGCGGAAGAGATCTCTGTTAAAGGCGTCTTCAGCTGAGATATGTAGCATTTGCATGTCTTCTTTGGTATTTCTAAACCAGGGAATTGTAGTTTTGGGGTTTGAATCAAAAAAGTGAAAGATTTCTTTAGTTAACTTTCTTCTGTCCATTCTTTTCAGATGACCGTAAAATCGTGCCCGTCTTTTTCTAATTGTGTCGGTAATTTTCTCTATTTTGCTGTAGACTTCCTTGTTGGATCTCTTATGGTGGATTCCATTTCTGTACTTTGATCCCAAGATTCCTCTCACAATTTTGCGTTCTCTTTTCTCCAGTTCTTCAAGGAGTCCTTTGTTGGCATTTAGAGACAGGGTTTCGGTTGCATATAGAACTACTGGCTTCAGAACTGTTTCATAGTGACGTATCTTGGTGTTTTGGGAAAGGCATTTTTTGTTGTAGATTGTGCGGGATGTTTGGTAGGCTATTTCCAGTTTGCGTACTCCTGAAGTGCTTCTTTGTCCAGTCCATTTTTCATGATGATCTCACCCAGGTATTTGAATTTGTCTACTCGGCTGATGTCCCCGTATTTTGTATGGAGTTTTGGTGGAGCCTCTTTGATGTTAGTCATTACTTCTGTTTTCTCAAACAATACCTGCAAACCAGTTTGTTCGGCAATTTTCTTTAAAATTTCAACTTGAGCTCTAGCGGTTTCTATGTCGGTTGAGAGAACAGCAATATCATCGGCAAATGCTAAGCAGTCTGTTGCGATCCCCTTAGATTTGGTTCCTATTCTCAATGGACTGTAGTTGGTTTCCTGTAATCTCACCCGCCAGGTTCTGATGATCTTTTCAAGAACACAGTTGAAGAGTATCGGGGATAGCCCATCACCTTGTCGGACTCCTGTTTTGATGTCAAAGGAATGCGAGAGACATCCGTGGAACTTCACCTTGGATTTTGTATCGGTCAGGGTGGCTCTAATTAATGCCAGCAGTTTCAAATCAACTCCAAATTCATTTAAGATGTTTAGCAGGACTTCCCGGTCAATGGAGTCGTACGCTTTCTTAAAGTCCACAAAGACAGACACATACTGCTTGGACCTTAGTGTACAATATCTGATGATCGTTTTGAGATTTTTGATCTGTTCAGCTGTTGAGCGACCTTTTCTGAACCCTCCTTGGTATTCACCTATTTGATGTTCGACTTGTGCTTCCAAACGCTCCAGGATGGCAAGTGATAGAATTTTGTAAGTCACGGGTAGCAAAGATATTCCTCTGTAGTTGTTGATGTTCTTCATGCTGCCTTTTTTGTGTAATGGATGGATCAAAGCTATTTTCCAATTTTCGGGTAGGGTCTCCTTTTTCCAAATTTCTTCTATTTGCTTTTGCAAGATATCAAGTGATTCTTCTGGGGCATATTTCCATAGTTCTGCTACTACTGAGTCTTCCCCCGGCGCTTTGTTATTTTTGAGACGGGCAATGTGGCGCTTGATTTCATCTCTGTCGGATGGTCTGGAATCTGGGTACCTGAGTAAGGGTTCCTTGGTCTCAATGGCGCTTTGCGGTTTAGAGCAATTAAGTAAATTCTTGAAGTAACCTGCCAGAATGCTGCAATTTTCTTCATTTGACGTCGCCAGTGTGCCGTCCGTTCGCTCAAAGCATAGAGATGGTGGTTTATAGCCAGTGAGTTTGCGTTTGAAGGCTGTGTAGTACTCTCTGCTTTCATTCTTCCTAAAGTTTTGTTCTATCTTTTCAATGAGAGATTTTTCGTATTTACGTTTCTCAGTTCTGAACAACCTAGCTGCTTGGGCACGTTGGGTTTTGTAGGTTTCCCAATCATTTTCTGATTTCGTAGAGTTGTACTGTTTCCACGCATTGAGTCTTTCTTAGAGGACTGATTCGCAGGTACTATTCCACCAGGCATGCTTTTTGCTTCTCTTGATTTCTGCAACGTCTTTGGCGGCCTCAACAAGGAGATTTTTGGCGTTGTTAAAGTCACAGTCATTTGGTCTAGCCTTCTCCTGGAACTCCTCGACCCTTTGCCGAAGTTTATCATTGTCGAAGCGTGTGATCTGTTTGGTTGTCTTCCTTGTGTTTGCGGGAATTGGTTTGAATTTGATAAGAGACATATAATGATCTGAGGCCACATTGATGCCTTTCTTTACCTTGACATTCATAATCTCAGGGCTGTTTCTCCTGGAGATCGCACATGATCAATTTGGAACTCTCCGCGAGCTTGGACGGGAGAACGCCAAGTCATTTGCTTTCTGGGTAGATGGCGAAAATGGGTCGACATGACCTGCAGGTTGTGATTTTCGCAAATGGTCACCAGTCTTTTGGCGTTGGGATTGGTTCTTTTGTGAGCAGGGTAATTTCCTATAACTTTCTTGTACTTCTGCTCACGACCTAGTTGGGCATTGAAGTCACCCAAAAAAGCTTGACATGTCGTTTGGGGATTTTGTTCAATTTTTCATCCAGTAGGTCCCAGAAATTATCAACTTCGCCTGGATCAGACTTGTTCTTATCGTTTGTAGGAGCATGTGCGTTAACTAGGACGTAGGTTTTGTTCGCGCATTGAATTGTGAGTATAGACAATCTGTCATTCACAGGTTCGAAATTTGCAACCGATTTAAGGATCTTGGTTCTAACAGCAAACGCGGTTCCAAGCATCACAGCTCCATTGAGGATTCCTCTTTGCGCTTTGCTCTTGAAAAATCGGTAGCCTTCAGATTCAAAAATCTCTTCATCTGGGTACCTTGTTTCCTGTAGGGCCACTATGGATATCTGATTTTCGTGAAGAGCTTTGGTGAGGGTTTTCAGCTTGCCATTTTGTGTAAGTGAATTTATGTTGAAAGTTGCTAGAAAGGTTTTAGATTTTGGCCTGAGTTTTTGACTCTTCGGGGTACACCGAGACGCTCCGACTCGTCTCTTGCATGATGTCGAGTCTCCCCCAGAATCCGAACGAGACTCGTGCGCCGTGGCGTTCACGACGAGGGATTTATCCGCAGATTTACCCACTGGGGTATGTTTCTTGAAATGTTGTGCCATCATGCTTTTTGACTTTACTTTTCTTTGGACGGGTACCCATCCTTTTACAATTAGGGTTGTTAGCCCTAGAGGTTGCCTCAAGATGTTTTCTGGCTTCTGGTCATTTACCAGTCTTCGCCGTAACCCTGGCAAGGGACCAGTTTTTTTTTCACGGTGGTATTTTATTTCCCTACTACCCTCTGACTCTGCTGGCGGCAGAGCCAGCGAGCTTCCCCAATTCCAATGGGATGCGCCCGATGGAGGTAACCGGTAAATCCCCACATGGGTTATTATTATTATTATTATTATTATTATTATTATTATTATTATTATTATTATTATTATTATTATTATTATTGCGTTCCGGCCTTCTAAGGACCATGTTACAATTTCAATTGTTCCTCCTTAGTTGTTCTTTCCTTTTCTTCCAGTATTCTTTCATTGTTTCACTGTGTTTCTTTTTCCTGTCTTCAGTCCACTTTGTGCCTGTCTTCTTTTCCTTCCTCCCTTGGAATCCTTCCATTTGTAAGACTTTCTTTCTAATAATTCTTCTTCTCGTATGTTGTTCCTTTCCAGGTCTTTCTTGACTTCTTGAATCCAGGTGGTAGTTGATTTCTTTTCCCAAAGGTACTTGAAGATTCGTTTAGTTAGTCTATTGTCATCCATTCTGTAAATGTGTCCAAGAAATAGCAATCTCCTTTTTCTTATTGTTTCTGATATGTTTTCTACGTTCTGGTAAATGTCATTGTTACTTCTTAATTTCCAAAACTCTGCAATTCTTAGAGGACCTAATATTTTCCTTATAATTCTTCTTTCTAATATTTCTAATATTTCTAATTTATCAAGATTGTAGTTCACTGCTAGACATTCGCTGGCATAAATGCATTCTGGTTTCACTACTGTGTTGTAGTGCTTTATTTTAAGTTTTCTTGATAAGCACTTTTTGTTGTAAGTATTTTAGTTATACCGTACGCTCTTTCCATCTTTTGTATCCTCTCCTCTATACCAGATTTTTCTAAACCATTTTCTTGAATTGTCTCACCCAAATATTTGAATTTCTTTACCTTTTCTATTTGACCAATATCCGTTACTAAAAACTTTGGGGCACTTTTTATATTCGTCAAAAATTTTGTTTTCTCGGCAGAGATTCTCAAGCCTGTCATGTTGGCTGTCTTTTCAAGGAGATCGACTTGCATTACTGCAACTGTAAGGCTTTCTGAAAGTGTGGCAAAGTCATCTGCAAATGCTAGGCAATTTATTGCAACACCTTTGTTCTTCTTCCCCAGCATGAGTGGCAATATTTTAGATTCTTTCAGTTTTTCATTCCAAATTCTTACAATTTTCTCCATGACACAATTGAAAAGGAGTGGAGATAGACCATCGCCCTGCCTGACATCTGTATTTATTTTGAAAGGTCGAGATACTTCACCCATAAATTTTACTTTCGAGATAGTGTCTGTAAGTGTTTCACGAATTAGGTTTGCCAATTTAGTTTTAACTCCAAATTCACGGATTACTTTATCTAGGGTTTCCCTATCAACAGAATCAAAAGCTTTTTGAAAGTCAATAAATGTTACAACTATGTCTTTGGAGTTTATTAATCTGTGTCGAATTATAGATTTCAGGTTGAAAATCTGTTCGGAGCAAGATCTTCCTTCTCTAAATCCACCTGGATATTCACCCAATTGACTGTCCAGTGTCGATTTTACTCTATTTGGTAGTATTGTTGAGAATATCTTGTAAGCAACTGGCAAGAGAGATATACCTCTGTAGTTGTTGACATCTTGCTTGTTACCCTTCTTGTGTAATGGGTGTATTAGAGCCACTTTCCAATCCTCTGGGATCTTTTCTGTTTCCCAAATTTCTTCAAAGATTATTTGTAGATCTTCTATAATTTTTGGTTCAGCCCATTTTAAAAGTTCAGCTGTTATGGAGTCTTCCCCACTAGCTTTGTTATTTTTAAGATTTTTTAATGCTTCCTTTATTTTTTCCGCTGTTGGAGGTGAATCAGCTTCTAGATTTTCCCGAATTTCTGAAAATTCTAATTTATGATTTGGCTCAGGGCGGTTCAGCAGATGTTCGAAGTGTTCTGCCAGAATCGCACAGTTCTAGGCATTGTTAAGGCCAATATTACCATTTGCATCTCTGAAGTAAATGCTCCGAGATTGATAACCTTTCAGGTTATTCTTAAAGGTCTGATAGAAATTTCGGGAGTTATTTCTTACAAAATTATTCTCATTTTCTACTAGCTGCGATTTTTCAAAAGATCTTTTAACCTGCCTTATTATTCTTGTTGTTTCCTTTCTTTGTTGTTTAAATAGCTCATAGTGTTCATTCTTTCCGGAACATTTCCATTTTTTCCACTTTTTTGTTCTTTCCATAAGTGCTTCCTCACATACGTTATTCCACCATACTTTCTTTTTAGTTTTAACTGATCCAAATACTTTCTTCGCTGCACTATTAATCTGTTTAGATAATTCTGGCCATTTGCCATGCTGAGTTATTTTAATGTCTTCCTGAAAGTTTTCTATAGTTGCTTGTGTAATGTTGAGCCTATCTATGTTGTATTTCATTAATTTTCTCGGCCTTCTTTGATTCCTGCAAGGTAGAAGCTTTAGCTTAATTTTAGAGAGGTAATGATCGGAGTCAAACTCCCCACTTCTTATTACTTTAACATTCATAATTTCCTTAATACTTTTTTGAGAAATAGCTACAGGGTCCAACTGAAACTCACCTAACATCGGATTTGGGGACACCCATGTTTTAGCCTTTCTTGGAAGTTTCTTAAAGAAGGTCGACATTAATTTTAGTTGAAAGGATTTACAGGGATTAATTAGTCTTATGCCATTTTTGTTTGTTCTTTTGTGTGCTGGATATGCCCCTACTGTTTTGCTGAAAACTTTTTCTTTGCCTATCTGTGCATTAAAATCACCTAGTAGAATAACAACATTTGATTTGGAATTTTTGACATTTCATCATCTAGAAGACTCCAGAATTCTTCAGTTTTACTTGGGTTCTTGCTATTATCTTCATTTATTGGTGCATGACAGTTAACAAATGTATACGTTTTGTTCTTGCGTTTAAGTGTGAGAAGAGATAACCTTTCTGAACTAGATTTGAATTCCATAACATTATCAACTATTGCTTTATGGACATAAAAGGCGGTACCTACTAGTGCCATTCCTTTCATAATTTTGATTGCTTGGTTTACCTTTAAAGATTCTATAATTTTTGGTTTCTGTTACATTTTCATCCATAAACCGTGTCTCTTGAGTTGCTAAGATATGGATTTCATGTCTATCTAAGAAAATTTCCAGTTCTTTCTGTTTGCCGGTTTTTAGCAAGGAATTCACATTAAGAGTGCCTGCAAATAATTTCCTCTTAAATTTAAGTCTGAAAGGATTCTAAGGATGCTCTGACTCACCCTTATTGCAGATGTTGGGACTCCCCAGAACCCTAGGTCCCGATGCATTGCATAACGCAATGGTGGATTTCTCTTCCGAGCTACCACCTGGGGTAGTACTTTCATTCAGCGGACTTTCCATTCTGCAATTGAAATTGTCCATTGTACAAGGTAGGAAATTAATTCCAAGATAAGATCGGATTGTTAGTCTGAAATGATTTTTTATTCGTGCTTTACTCCACTAGGTTCTTCCGCTCTCTCCGCCGTTGGGACATTAAATTCCTCATCCGCCTTCGAGATCGTTGACCAGGTTTCACCTGTAACCCTAGGCAGAGGCCCTTACAGGTTGCTACCATCTGGAGCAAGATGGACCCAGATTTTTTTTACGAGGTTGTTACTCCTCCCCCTCCTCCTTCCCCATTACTTGCAAGATGAGGCCCCGGGTTTGGGACTGGCAATGGCGGAGTTTATTATTATTATTATTATTATTATTATTATTATTATTATTATTATTATTATTATTATTATTATTATTACTCGATGATGCCTGCTAAGGATCACATGCCAATTTCAGTTCAGTTCTTCATACTTTGTTGTTTTCTCTTCCACTCCTTCCAATATTCTTTCACCCTTTCACTATCCTGTTTCCTTCTGTCCTTGGACACTCTGCACCAGGCTTCTTGTTCAATCTTCCTTGGAATCTTTCCATACTTACTACCCGCTTTCTGAACATTTCTCTGTCCATAGTTTCTTTTTCTCTTATATTATTTCTTTCTAAATTTTTCTTTACTTCTTGAATCCAGCTGGTTGTTGCCTTTTTGTCCCAAAGGTACTTGAAAATCCTTTTTGTTAATCTGGAATCATCCATTCTGTAAATATGTCCAAAAAACTACAATCTCCTTTTTCTTATGGTTTCTGTTATGTTTTCTATGTTCCTATATATTTCATTATTAGATCTTAATTTCCATACTTCTGTTGTTTTCACAGCGCCTAAGATTTTTCTCATGATTCTCCTTTCTAGTACCTCAAGTTTATCTAATCTATAGTTTAGTACCAGGCATTCACTTGTATATAAGCATTCCGATTTCACCACTGTAGTGTAGTGCCTTATTTTAAGATTTTTAGATGGACACTTTTTGTTATAAAAATTCTTTGTGATACCACATGCTCTTTCCATCCTGTGTACCCTTTCTTCTATTGCAGATTTGTCTAAACCATTTTCTTGAATTATTTCTCCCAGATATTTGAATTTCGTTACTCTTTCTACTGGACCAGGATCTGTTGCCAAAAATTTTGGAGCATTCTTGATGTTTGTAATAAATTTTGTTTCTTCTACAGAGATTCTCAAACCTGTCTTGTTGGCAATTTCTTCCAAGATATTGAGTTGTGTTGTTGCACTTGTTAGGTTTTCTGACAATGTAGCAAAATTGCCTGCAAATGCTAGGCAATTTATTTCAATGCCTTTGTTTTTTCTCCCCAAAGTTACTGGCAAAATGTTATGCTCTTTAAGCTTTACGTTCCAAATTCTTACTATTTTCTCTAGAACACAGTTGAATAGAAGGGGGTGACAGACTGTCACCTTGCCGTACCCCTGTATTTATCTTAATAGGTTTGGATATCTCACCCATAAATTTCACCTTTGAAATTGTGTCAGTAAGGGTTTCACGTATTAAGTTTGCCAATTTAGTTTTCACTCCAAATTCATGAATTGTTTTATCTATGGTTTCTCTATCAACTGAGTCAAAGGCCTTTTTAAAATCTATAAGTCACAACAATATCTTTTGAATTCAGTATCCTGTGGCAAATTATGGATTTTAAGTTAAATATTTGTTCTGAACATGATCTACCTTTTCGAAATCCAGCTTGATACTCACCCAGTTGCTTGTCAAGTGATGTTTCTACTCTATTCAGCAATATTTTTGAGAATACCTTGTATGCAATTTGCAGAAGAGAGATGCCTCTATATTTATCAACCTTTTGTTTGTCCACTTTTTTATGCATTGGGTGTATTAGAGCCACTTTCCATTCTTCTGGAATCCTCTCTGTTCTCCAAATATCTTCAAAGATTAACTGCAGCTCTTCAATGATTTTTGACTGAAACCATTTCAAAAGTTCAGCTGTTATAGAGTCTTCTCCACTAGCTTTGTTATTTTTCAGATTGTTAATTCTTTAATTTCTTCAGCAGTGAGTGGTATATCTTCTTCCAGATTTTCAGTAGTTTGAGAGAATTCCAACTTATGGTCGGGTTCAGGGCAGTTTAAAAGTTGATCAAAGTGCTTCCAAGTATTTCACAATTCTCAGCACCGCTTAGGCCAAGTCTACCATTTTCATCTTTGAAGCATATGTTAGGCGCTTGATACCCTTTTAACTGACTCTTAAAAGTCTGGTAGAAGTTTCAAGAGTTATTTTTACAAAACTGTCTTGCATGACAGTTAATAAAAGTATTTTATTTTTTATTTTTGCAGTTCATTGTTAAAAGAGATATCCGTTCTGAGCTGGATTTGAATTCAGTTACATTGTCTAATAATCTTTTATGGACATAAAAGGCTGTTCCCAAGAGTGGCATTCCTTTCATAATTTTAATCGCAGGTTACCTTTAAAGATTCAATAATCTTTTGTTTCTGTCACATTCTCATCCAAAAATATAGTCTCTTGTACTGCTAAGATTTGAATTTCGTTTCTATCTACTAGTAGTTCTAATTCCTTCTGTTTACCAACCTTCAACAAAGAATTTACGTTCAAAGTGCCTGCAAAAAACTTATATTTAAACTTAAATCTGGGCGGATTCCAAAGATGTTCCGACTCATCCTTATTGCAGAAGTTGGAATTCCCCAGAACCCTAGGTCCCGATGCATTGCATAAGGCAATGGTGGATTTCTCTTCCAAGCTGCCACCTGGGGTAGTGCTTTCTTTCAGCGGCTTTTCCATTCTGCAATTAAAATTGTATGTTTCAAGGGTAGGCATAACATTCCAAAGTAAGATCAGATTGTTAGTCAGAAATGATTATTTTTCGTGGTTGACTCCACTAGGTTCTTCCGCCCTCTCAGCCATTGAGAAATGAGATTATTCTTCAGCATTTGAGACCGTTGATCGTTTTTATCTTGACCTCAGTTGATCCGCGAGTGCTTATTTGGCATTGCCTTATTCACACCTGTCCTGCATCTCTACAGGAACTTCCCCTATCAGCCATTGGGACGCGCTGTGTCCGGGTTGAGGTCCGCCACCCCAGTGTCTTATGCAGGGTTACATTTAGCCCCTACTTAATTCAGAGCCAAATCCCACACAAGCTAATCGGGCACGGTATTATTTATTTATTTATTTATTTATTTATTTATTTATTTATTTATTTATTTATTTATTTATTTATTTATTTATTTATTTATTTATTTATTTATTTATTTATTTATTTGTTTGTTTGTTTGTTTGTTTGTTTGTTTGTTTGTTTGTTTGTTTCTTTCTTTCTTTCTTTCTTTCTTTCTTTCTTTCTTTCTTTCTTTCTTTCTTTTGGTGCTTCGTTAGTGAGGGCCAGAAGCATAAAATTTCTGCTCCCAGGGGACTTGTCACAATTGCTTTGTCTAACCAAAGCAGAGTAAGGGTCTTTTGACACATATTTCAAGTTGTGTCCACCCTCAGAAATAGAATGAGCTGCTGTGCTGTGTTGCTTGATGTTTTGATGTTGGCAAGCCTGTTTACAACTAGCCCCTCCTCATCCTCATCCACCTTTCATGAGTATTTCTTTCAACAGTTCAGTAATACCGTCTTTTCTCTCCCACTTGGGAAGTGATTAAGTCAAGTAAATTGTACCAAAATAGATTTTGCATGGGTCAACAAGCAATAGAGAATATAATTTTTCTAAAATTAATGGTGTTTGAGATTATGATGATGGTATAGCTCTGAAATAAATTATGCTGGTATAGGGAGTGTAAGGGGTATTTTGTGGAACCAAAATGTCCTGATTAAATGTAAGAAAGTATTATATTCAACCTATTATGAATCCATACTAACCTATCCAGCTGGATCGTGGACTAAAAAAAAACGAGAGGAGAGCAGAATACAGGCAGCGAAGATGAAATTCTTAAGATGTATTGAGGGGAAGACCAGAAAGGATAGAATTAGAAATGAAGAGATAAGGAAAAGGACAGGAATCTTGAAACTTCAAGATAGGAGAGAAACAACAAAAAGCTAAAGTGGTATGGGCATATGATGAGAATGAGAGACGAGAGAGTGCCAAAAAAAGCTTTTTTAGAAAAGTTAACAGAAAAGAGACCTACCAGGTGAGTTGGCTGTGCGGGTAGATGCTCGCAGCTGTGAGCTCGCATCCGGGAGATAGTGGGTTCAAACCCCACTGTCGGCAGCACTGAAGATGCTTTTCCGTGGTTTCCCATTTTCACACCAAGCAAATGCTAGGGCTGTACCTTAATTAAAGCCATGGCCACTTCCTTCCCATTCCTAGGCCTATCTGTGTTGGTGCGATGTAAAGGAAATAGCAAAACAAAAGGAAAGAGACCACGAGAAAGACCCCAAAATTGGTGGACAGATTCAGTGTGGGAGTGCATAGAGAAGAGGGGAGGAAAACCAGAAAATGTCTTAAAAAAGGAGAAGAGTGATGGAGAGACAGGCAGCGACGAAGGTCCTTGATTTACAACACGACCCAGAAAGCTGGAAACGGGAAATGAAGATGATGATAGGGAGTTGAAATGCGGAGATTGATAGGAATTTCTTCTTCATGACACTATTTAAATCACAGATTTGAAAGCTTCCTAGACAAAATTGAATTATAATGTATATATTGAGTTAGTGCAGAGATCAATTTGGATCAAGCAAAATGCCAGAGCTGGAATTACTGGAAGCTGGCTGGACAAATGGTGTCGCTCAGTGTCCATTACTGTTTACAAGAAAGGTTCAGTGACTGAATGTTCCAAGTACAGGAAAGAAGCTCCTTCATGTGAAAGAAATTTCTTCTCCGTGTACTTCGCAATATGCCAAAGAACTTTCTAATCCTACAAATAGCTGAACGGTAGTATGGCTTCATCACTAGAGAAGGTACCTGTTCTGAATGTCTGGCAGATTATGTAAGAGGCCTTAGAATTCAGTGTTGCATGCTTCACTGCTTCATTGAATTCCCCCTGTAGGCGGGGGCGGTGGAGTCACACCCATGGTATCCCCTACCTGTCGAAAGAGGCAGCTAAATGGGCCCCAGCAGCTATTAACTTGGGAGTGTGGGTTGGCAAATGATGGGGCCCTTAGCTGAGTCCTGGCATCGCCTCCACTTGTGCAGGTTCCACTTTCATCTAACCTATCTGACCTCTCTTGGTCAACTCTTGTTCTTTTTGATCCCAACGGTATTGTCATTTTCGCGCTCTTCGTGGCTCTTGTCTTTGTAGGCCGATGTAGTCATTTTTTGAAGCGTCATTTTTCCCTCTAATTATTGTTAATAGAGGATGGTTGCCCAGTTGTACTTCCAATTAAAGCAATAATCACAACCACCACCTGCTTCATTGAATACACCAAGGCATTTGACTCGGTGAAATGGATACTTCTTGGGGCCATTCTCCTGGAAATGGGAGTCTCACAGCACCTGGTTGCATTTGTGTGGAATCTTTACCAGGGCAACACAGCTGCTGTCCATTTCAACCAAACATTATCCAGAAACTTCAGAGCGGAAGGTGGTATAAGACAAGGATTCATTCTGTCACTCATCCTGTTCAGTGTTTACTCTGAGAAAAAATCCTCAAAGAATTTGAAGGAATAATTTCTATTGGGGTTAAGAAGATCAGCGATCTGACTTATGACGCTCAGTGAACAGGAACTCCATATCCTCACGGATAAAATGGTGTTGACTAACCGGGAATATGGCGTGGAAATCAATAGAAGGAAGTCAAAGGCGATGGTTGTCCAGAGACAAAAAGCCAACTAACCCAGTGTGAGGGCACTAGCTGTTTTCGATTTTATCCGTAAATTTGTCCTCTTGTGCTCCATGATTTAATACAGGAGGAAGTGCTGACGAAATCAAGGAAGCTCTGCCATGGCCACAAAGCTGAGCAGGATATGAACGGTCCAAAACAATCCAAATAACATAAAACTGCAATTGGCTCAGTCGTTCCCCATATTCCCCATTACCACCTATGCAACTGAGACCTGGACACTGAAACAGGCAGATAAAAGAAAAATAGGGAACTTTGAGATGTTGCTTTACCAACGCATTCTCCGTATTTTTTGGACTGAACATCTTGCCAATAAGTCTGTGCTGGAAGAACAAGTCATTTAGACTGGACTTCTCAAGCAGATCAGCCAGGTTTGAATGTTGGGAGTCATTTCTACCAGGACTGTAAGGTGGCAACTGCACTGCATTGGCTTCACCAGTCAACGACCAAATCGTGTCAATTTGATGACACCTTAACACAGAGTTCAACCAAGTGCATGGGCCCCGTGAACATCGGCAAGGCGGCGTATGGTATGGTCCGATATATCCCGGTTCCAATTGTATCGAGCTGATGGGCGTGTGAGTGTGTGGTGGGTGCCTCATGAAGCTATGGATCCTGCGTGTCAATAAGGTTATGTCCAGGTGGGAGGTGGCTCAGTTCTGGTCTGGGCATTGGTCGCAATTAGGCTACATTGTCCAGCTGCAGGGAATGCTGACAGGTGCATGCTATGTGGACATTCTTTCAGACCATCTGCATCCCTTTCTGGCCCTAGAGCACCCTGATAGAGATGCCATATTTCAACAGGACAATGCGCCGTCTCACCGCTCTGTGGTAGCACGCACATGGTTGTTGGAGTACTTCAGTGAAGTTACAGCCATGGATTGGCCCTCCACGTCCCCCATCCACAGCTCTCGACGCAGGTGTAGGTTCCATGAACCCCGCATCAACTACACAAGAGCAATTGTGGGTAGCAAAATATGTGGGTCCAGATCCCTTCAGAATCAATCCAACACTTTGTAGAGTAGACGCCTCACCGTATTGCTGCTGTTTTGTGGGCTCACAGAGGACCAACTTGTTATTAACATCACATTCAGTGTCTTTCTTTGACTTTTAGCCATTCAGTGTACAACCATCCTGGGAGAACACACATCCTAAATATTTGAAATTATCTACCTGTTCCAGCTTTGTATCACCAATCTCACATTCAGTTCTCTTGGATTTCTTACCTACTGACATCAATTTAGTCTTCGAAAGGCTAATTTTCATATCATACACATTGCACGTATTTTCAAGTTCCAAGATATTGGACTGCAGGCTTTCGGCACAATCTGCCGTTAAGACCAAGTCGTCAGCATTGGCTGGATTGCTTACTACACTTCCACTTAACTGAATCCCTGCCAATTTATACCTTTCAGCAGATGATGCATGTAAACTACGAACTACAAAGGTGAAAGATTACAGCCTTGTCTAACCCCTGTAAGTACCCTGAACCAAGAACTCATTCTACCATCAATTCTCACTGCAGCCTAATTATTAACATAAATGCCTTTGATTGATTTTAATAATCTACAGTACCCTTAATCTCATAGTCCTCCAATATAGCAAACATATTTTCCCTCGGTACCCTGTCATATGCTTTCTCTAGATCTACAAAACATAAAACTGTCTATTCCTCTCATAGCATTTTTCAATTACCTGGTGCATACTGAAAATCTGATCCTGACAGCCCCTTTGTGGTTTTAAACCACACTGATTTTCATCCAACGTCCTCTCAACTACTGATCACCCCCTCCCTTCCAAGGTGCCAGTCAATACTTTGACTGGTATACTAATCCATGATATACCTCAATAGTTGTTGCAGTCCTTCTTGTTCCCTTACTTATATATAGGTGCAGTTACTGTTTCTGTCCAATCTTAAGGTACCTTACCAACACTCCATGCTAATCTTATTACTCTATGAAGCCATTTCTTTCCTGCTTTCCGACTATACTTCACCATTTCAAGTCTAATTTCATCTATTCCTGCTGCTTTATGAAAATGGAGTATATTTACCATCCTTTCCACTTCATCTAGGGTAATTTCACCATTTTCCTCCTCCCCATGAGCTCGGTTGTTCACGATGTCACCAGGAAGATTTCCCTTTTATGTTAAGAAATTTTTCAAAATATTCCTTTGACCTATCGTGTGATTTCCCGGGATCTATTATGAGTTCACCTGAATTACTCAAAATACTATTCATTTCCTTTTTCCCCCCTTCCTAAGATTCTTTAGTACTGTCCAGAAACGTTTCCCTACTGCTTGACCGAGCCTTTCCGGGTTATTACCAAAATCTTCCCAAGACTTCTTTTTTGGATTCAACAACTATTTATTTCGCTCTGTTTCTTTCATCTGTGTACAATTCCTTGTCTGTATCAGCCCTTGTTTGGAGCCATTTCTGATACACCTCTTTTTTACATTTACAAGCTGCTCTCACTTCATCATTCCAGCAAGATGTTTGCTTTTACCCATCATTACACACAGTTATTCTTAGGCATTCCCTTGCTGTTTCTACTACAGCATCCCTGTATGCCACCCGTTCTCTTTCTATATTCTGAACCTGCTCATTGTCCACTGTTCGGAATTTATCAGTAACTAGCTGATGTATCCGTGCTTCGCTATGGAATTCTACATTGTATACGGAATTCTACATTGTATACGGAATTCTAGTGTACACGTTGTGAGCAAGATTGTATCAAATTGCATAGCTCTTAACGTTACCCTAGAAACGCGACGGGGAAGTCACCAAACATCTTTTCTCATATGAAGACTGAGTTAGGGAATTTTCACTGTAATGGTAGGCCCGCTTGCATACCATCAGTCACAATCAGGTTGGGGAGTCTTCATTATAATGGTAGACACTCACTCTGCACCTGCCGTTTTACCAGAAAGACTGTCTTAGTGGTTTTCCCAACTGAAATGAACATGCATTACAATGACGTCAGTAGGAATGGCGCGATTAAAAGCAATGTTTTCATATGAAATACTCGATCAAATGAAACATCACACATTTTCTCACTTTTAACGAACAGGACTACACTGTCGGTCTAACAGTCCAAACTTCCAGAGCTGGAACGACCAAGCCGCAGACAGCTGTGATTCATGAACACTCTTTGTGTTTTTTCGGTGGGGGGAGAGTCAAATAGTGGAGATTCCCAGGGCAAAAACTATGCCCTTTTACTATTCTGTTTCCTAGGAGTACCCGATGAGTCGAAAAATATCAATTCACTACACTCGCGGCGCAAAAATCTATCTGATTTGGTGGCAATTTTTCCTCCAAGCCAGAGGAGAAACCCTCTCTTCACTAATAACTTGGAATAAAATGAATGTAGAATTTCATAAAAGTGAAGAGGAAGAAGCTTTTCTTAAGAAATGGCTCTTTTCAGGATTGAATTTTGAGTTATATAGTGAATTGTGGTGCTATAATTTGGAATAGGCCTAAATTGTTACTCTAGACCAGGCCATACTACTACTACTACTACTACTACTACTACTACTACTACTACTACTACTAAGTCAGGCTCTGCCTGAAGTATGCACACTGCTCATTCAGACAGCGCGTTAGAGTAGGGATCGAATGACTGGAATACTATGAGGAACCCGTGTGTTACGTACCAGCTGTATCAGAAAATGTATGAACCAGAGGAATGGCATGCTAAAGAAGAAAGTTATCTAACTCCCCAGCTATTTCCCTTCAATATTCACGCATACTGTCATATGCGGTACGCAGCAGTAATCCCATCTATCAGAGCACAGAGGCAGCATAGGAGACAAATAACATCACAACAAACAATGATCAATGTAATGTTATTGTTGGTTAATGTTATGCACTTTCGATCTTGTAGGCCTTCACATTTAGTTTTCTTCCGACTCTGAAATACCACTCATCATGATACGGTAAAACTGAATAAAAATCAGTGATCGGAAATTGTATTCTATACAACTTGTGTTATGTAGTACTTTTCAACAGGACCAAAAACAGGTATTTAAAAATTAAATTTCAGCCACCTTCCCCTAAACTACAATTTCATCCAGCGTGAATAAAATTATTTATAGCTTAGACTGTAGTTTCTTATTCCTCGACTCTATATACCGATTTTCATTAAATTCTGTTAACCCATTTTCTCGTGGCTCGGCATCGATGTGGGCTTAGCAACAAAAATACAAATTCATGAATATCTGTGTTATAGCTGGTACGGTAAAAATGTATAAGACATAAATGGTCTGAAATTTAATTCTATGTAACTTTAGTTATATTGTATTTATCGATATGACCACTAATAATATAAATATTTTAGATTTAACTTTTAGGCCATCCCCTAAACTACCATTTCACTCAGCGTGAATAAAATGATTTATAGCCTAGATTGTAGCGACTTATTCTCCGACTTTGCATACCAATTTTCATTAAATTCTCTTTAGCCGTTTTCTAGTGATGCGTGTACATACATACAGACAGAAATTACGGAAAAGTAAAAAGTGCATTTTCTTGTTACTGTGGACATGACCGATACAGAAATAACATTCTTTTCAAATTCTGAGCAATGTACAGACAAAACTCTTATTTTATATACCGGTATATACTTCTGTCTAATTTCCTTATTCTGGAGAGTTTCTGCCCTTCTTCGTTTGCAGACAGATTTCACTTTCTTTATCCTAGACCTAGAGATACTTAGTTCACTACAGATCAAATAGTGGTCTGTATCCTCGAAAAATCCCTGGAAAACCTGTACATTCCTAACAGATTTCCTTAATTTGAAGCCGGTTAGGATATAGTCTATTATGGATCTGATCCCCCTACCCTCCCATGTGTAGCAATGAATTGCCTTATGCTTGAAGAATGTGTTAGTAACTGCTAAACCCGTACTAGCATAGAAGTCCAGCATACGCTTCACATTCCTACTAACTTCCATATCCTCCCCACATTTACCAATCAACCTTTCGTATCTTTCATTTCTATTTCCAGCTCTCACATTGAAATCGCCCATTAGCACTATTCTATCCTTGCTGTTGATCCTGACTATGATGTCACAATGGTTCATAAAACTTGTCAACTTCATCCTCATCTGCACCCTCACATGGTGAATACACTTCAGACATTTCTCATCCTAATTCCTGCAACTGCCAAATCTACCCATGTCATTTGCTCATTCACGTGCCTAATAGAAACTATATATTGTGTGCAATAGTATTCCTGGTGAACAACCCTACCCTACACTCTGTCCTTTTCTTTTAACACCCGTCAAGTACACTTTATAATCTCCTGTCTCTTCCTTGTTATCTTCCCTTACCCGAATATAATTTACTCCTAGCACATCCAGATGCATCCTCTTTGCTGGCTCAGCCAGTTCTACTTTCTTTCTTCCATAAGCCCCATTATGATTGATAGCTCCCCATCGAATTCCATTTCGTTCGCCAAGATGTTTTTGAGGAGTCCCTCGCATGTCAGCCGTTGCCCTTGATTCACGGACAAGGAGATACGTGACTACAGCAGCCCACATTGAAAACTGGCAACCTTTAAATTTGTTGAGTAAGTTAAAGACCATGTGAGTTGGCCGTGTGGTTAGAAGCGCGCAGCTGTGAACTTGCATACGGGAGATAGTGGGTTCGAACCCCACTGTCAACAGCCCTAAAGATGGTTTTCCATGGTTTCCAATTTTCACACCAGACAAATGCTGCGGCTGTACCTTAATTAAGGCCACAGCCACTTCCTTTCCATTCCTCTGGTGTGTGATATTAAACCCGAAGAGGACTTCCATGGTGCTGCTGAACATGAGTTTTTCCTTCCAGCAAGCTCCTATCGTCACCATAAGACCTATATGTGTTGATGTGATGTAAAGCCAATTATAAACAAAAATAAGTAAGCCAAGTGCTTTAGGCAAAAAAATATCATTCAGAGTTTCCAAAGGATGCTAAGCAGCTGAGGTGTTGAACAACGATCAGCACTAGCCTCACAGTGTTCAGGAAGTTGAAGAATAATTAGCTGTGTGTTATGAAGCTTAGATATGTGCAGTAATTTTACCATTTACCATTAAATCATGAAATAAGTATGTAATAAAGTAGTATAATGTTTTAAATATCCTTTAAGTCATAACATGTTGCAATATGTTGTGAAAAACATTGTCTTGATTTTGTACTCTTTAACCCTCGGGATGTCGCGCGAGCCAGTGTAACGTCAGTCATCGCGCGCAGTGGAAAAGACTGCGCAAAATTCCATATCATTTTTGTATTTCAATTTGCTATTTATTTTTGTTATGTTGCTGTTTACTCTCTATTTTCATCATTAAAAATACAAATATTATTTATTTACATTTAAATAGTGCTTTAAAATAATACAATAACTAATGTTATGTTCTACTTAACACACATCAAAAAACATTGAAATGGGAAGAACATAGATTCACCGAATTCACAAAATTAAAATTGTAAAAAAAAGTATAGTACAATGTACGAGTAATTTACAACTATCAGTAAAAATATGTACAAAACAAAGTTACAGCCATATAAATAAGGTATACAGTCCAATGGTATAATGAAATGAAAATGAAATGTCGTATGGCTTTTAGTGCCGGGTATCCCAGGACGGGTTCGGCTCGCCAGGTGCAGGCCTTTCTAATTGACTCCCGTAGGTGACCTGCGCGTCGTGATGAGGATGAAATGATGATAAAGACAACACATACACCCTGCCCCCATGTCATTGGAATTAACCAATTAAGGTTAAAATCCCTGACCCGGCCAGGAATCGAACCCGGGACCCTCTGAACCGAAGGCCAGTACGCTGACCGTTCAGCCAACGAGTCGGACCAATGGTATAATAATAATAATCGTATGGCCTCAGCTACCGTGTGCAGACATTTCAATTTGACGCCATCTGGCTGTCTGCTCGTCAGTTTCGACGTTCCGTTTAAACCGAAACTCTCTTGGGCGTCTATGGCTGAGATTTAATGAATTTTATTGGGTAAACACCAAATGTGTCACCAGAGATCTTTTACATGTCGACATCGTACGACATGGAGTGTCAAATGGACTTTTTTCCACCCTTCAAAAATCCAACTACCTCTGCCGGGTTTGAACCCGCTATCTTGGGATCCGGAGGCCGACACTCTACCACTGATCCACAGAGGCAGCTATGGTAAGAGCAGGCTACAACAGATAGAAAGGTAACAGCAATTAGAGATTTACTGTTCACTAAAGACAACTTATTTATCATTCCTCATTATATTCGTGAGCTGACAATATCCTTAGGTAATAAAACTGTCGTCTTCATTTTCTTCATCTTCATCTGCTGTCCCCATACTGCAGGCTTGTCAGGTGAAGACAGTGTGCTCCCGGCATATGTACAGAGAGCAGGTAGCACACAAAGTCTTAGTCTTTCTGTTCCTTCTTCTGTCACAGAAGGCACTTCTCCCAGGGTTTTGATTATTCCTCTCAGGCCTTTCTTCTTCTCTTCCTGTCCCAAGAATATCCCGTAGTCTCAGCTTAATTCGTCGGGGAATATTTTCAAGAGAGGAGCGATACTGCAAGTAATCGTGGCATAGCTCAGTCGCTAGTGTCTTCAAAAATTAACGACGGCTCATGTCAACTTTGTTTTGTTGTATTATGAAACTGTTGATGCCACCTACGTTGAGGAGAGTGTAAAACAATGTCAGAGTTCATCATCTGCTCGTTCGTGACACTGTATAAGATGCTTTCAGTTTATCAACGACATCCACTCCGCCTTTGGTCAGGTTATAAAAGGTCAATATTTCAGGTTTCTCTGCCTCATCCGATTCCTCATCAATGTCATCGCTGTTGTGCATAGTCGATAACAACAACACTACATGATTTTTCTTGGGAACATACGACAACAACGTGGACACATTTCCAAAGCCAAACATGCTGCTCCCTTCCGGTCTGGTTTTTGTTTGAACAAAGACGGGAGGTATTTCCCGTTTGTTTTTCTTTATCGTTCCAACCAGAGTAAGTCTGTGGTTGGCCAGAAGACTCTGAGCTAATGGCACTGACGTATACCAATTGGTTGGCTTTATCATTACAAGTAATGAAAATCATTTTATTTTCCGTGTTGAAAGAATCTCAATAATAATATAAGAGAATTTATTGGACTATTCTCTTATATTATTATTGAGATTCTTTCAATACGGAGTATACCAATTGTCCGTGCAAATATTTTAAAACCATATTAGGCCGGCATATTTCCTATATATGGACGAAAAGGGCATCTGCCATGGAAGGCGTCAAGCATTTCGTCTATTGTGATGTATTCACTCAAAGAGTAATACGATTTGCAGTGTTCAATGAATTCCTCCCACACCTCCTGAAAAGCTGTGAATTTGTCAGATTTTTTATGATCTGCCCTGCTTGTCAAATCGTCAAACTGCAAAGCAGTCAGTAGAAATTGAAACCTTCTGAGACTCGTTGTGCGAAAAAGCTCAATACCTGTACCATCTCGAGCCCATAAATCTTTTAGATTTGTACGGGACAACTTATGTAATCCTGCCAGGTAGAGCAATCCTATTACTGCCTTCACCTCTACACGATTTGTGTCTGGGACATCCCGAGGCCTTTGGTAATTTTCTCGTCTCATTCCAATCCATAGATTTGTGTAACGAACAATTTTGTCTAGCACATCATCAGGGAAGAATAACTGCCATGATTCAATGGGAGATGTTACATTACGAGCTAAATTTAACGAGCTAGGCAAGTGCGA
Organism: Anabrus simplex; assembly: GCF_040414725.1. Lineage (NCBI taxonomy): Eukaryota > Metazoa > Arthropoda > Insecta > Orthoptera > Tettigoniidae > Anabrus > Anabrus simplex. The sequence continues at coordinate 162,307,009 of NC_090279.1, read as the reverse complement.
TACTATATTATGTCTTCTGGCTCGTCCCTTAGACCTAATACAGTGAATGTCCCACTTAGTTATCTTGTCCTTTCCAGTGTACTGAGGTATTGCTCTGTTTTCTGGTAGAACCCTGTTCTCTGATATTTCCATATTTTCATCTTCAGTATCTGCAGAATCTTTGGTATCCGTGTAGTGATCACTTTCTTCAAGAAAATCGTCAATGTCATCGTCTTCTTCTTCTAAAATATTACACTCCTCTTCTGTATCATTCACATAGTCATCAAAAAGACTCTTCCTTGCACTAACTTGTAGTTTTCATAATGTTTCATTACGTTTCTTTTCCTTTTCCACACTATCAATCAATTTGTTTATCCTCTCAACTTCCTCGGAATCCATTTTCACTCACAACACAAGTAAACAGTCAAACAATTCGTGTGTACTAATAGTTGCATGTACAGTGTTAGAACCAAATTCAACAAACAGCAGTCATCACGCACGGTCGAAAGCACCGCGCACTCACATAAACATCCACAGCGTACAATAGAATAGCAACGAGGGAGCGTTACTTGGCTTTAAACAATAGAGGAAGATTACAGGGTAGATATGGTGGAGGGAGAAATCTGTCCTGCAACAATTGTAGACAGAGTAACAAAGGAAGAATGAGTGCGGTCGAAAAGACCGCGGCGCGACGTCCCGAGGGGTAAAGCTGGCATGTCTGTGTATATGTATAAAACCGTGAACAACTTATGTATTGTAGTTGTTTGTTGGTTCAAACATTCCTCTTACAGAAATTCATTTCATTTATTTAGTGAAACAATCTTTGTTATGACTAGACCATATCCTTCTAATTCAACATTTTAAAAATTGATTTATTAATTTCTTTTTGTGCAGATGGCAGACATTTTTCTGAGAGGGCTAGGTACCCTGCACCGTACTTTGAATCATGAACTCTTTCCTGGCTTTGAATTGGACTTAGATGGTGACATTAAACCTGAAGAGGACTTCCATGGTGATGCTGAACATGAGTTCTTCCTTCCAGCAAGCTCAGTTCCAAGTAAAGGTGATGGTCTGTCTTATTTGGAAAGTAACGTTCAGGTCATTCCTCAGATCTGGTTGTTGCACATTTGAGGTTGCTTCAGATGTTTATATTTTTGTGTCTCAAAAGTTAACAAACATTTAGTTCTACAATTTTTGTTGTGCACTATGGACCTCCTTGTCGGCGGCTGCCACATGTATCCAAGTAAACCTATTCTTCAGCAGTTTACATTTTTACACTTGCAATGTTTTATGAACATATTTCATATGACTTGGTAGCCAATCTTGGCATGAAACATACGTTCAAACAGATCACATGGAATGGCTGGGGAATGGAGGGGCTGAGCTTGATGGCGCTTCCATGCTTGTTGTTCATCCTCTTCACGCCGTCGTTCATCTTCAAACTCCGTAACTTATGTAGAAACAGTGTGGCGCCAAAGTGTGAGATTCTCAGCATGCGCATCCCGGGATTGAGTGTTAATTCCGGTTCTTTTCATAGTATGCTTTAGTTGATCCTTGAAATGCCTCAAGGGGGCTCCATGAAGTGTTGTGCCAGAACAGAGTTCACCATACAAGACTTGAGGAAGAACCTTGGTTTCACTCATGCGATGGATGTGCCCTATCCATCTGAGACGGTGGCCAATGATGATAGCCTCAGTGCTTGTAGCATGTGCTTTCTCAAGAACGCAGGTTGGTGACATGGTCCTCCCATTTGATGTTCAAGATGGAGCTAAGTTTTTGCAGATGGAAGCACTCTAGCTTTTTGATATCCTGATGGTAGAGGGTCGAAGTATCACAACCATAAAGCAGTATTGATATGACAACAGCGTGGAAACCATGATCTTGGTATGCATTGTAAGGTCGTTATTCATGAAGACACAATGGGATAAATTTACAAATGTCGAGTGGGCAGCACCAATTCTCCTACCCACATCTTGTAAGCTGTTAGCATTTGTTATAAGAAATGGTTGACCAGCTCCAGTGGAATATCCGCAATGAAGATATTGAAAGCTGGGAGGACCAAGTGAGTTGGCCGTGCGGTTAGGGTCATCCGGGAGATAGTGGGTTCGAGCCCCACTGTCGGCAGCCCTGAAGATGGTTTTCCATGGTTTCCCATTTTCACACCAGGCAAATTCTGGGGCTATACCTTAGTTAAGTCCACGGTCGCTTCCTTCCCAATCTAGGCCTTAACTCGCCCATCGTCGCCATAAAACCTATCTATGTTGGTGCGACGTAAAACGATTTGGAAAAAAAAGCTGGGAGGTTCAACCCAGGTGCAGGCTGTGTCAGTACTTTGGTTTTCTGAACATTAATGGAGATACCAAAACAACTGCAAGCACTCTTGAAACAACTGACTGATTGTTGTAGTTCCCCAGGTGTGAGAGCAGGTGCAGCAGCATCATCTGCATATTGCAATTCTATAATGGAGGAAATCTTAATAAGCTTTTGGGAGCAAAATCCAGCCAGATTGAACAGTCCCCCATCGAAGCGATATCTGGCCTTTACACCTTGCTTGCCTGTAGATGTCCGCATAGCATGGCTGCTAGATAAAGAGTGAATAGTGTTAGAGCAAGCACACATCCTAATTTCAATCCATGAGTGATAGGAAATGGATCAGAGATAATATTTTGATGAATGATTTTTCCAGACGTGTTATAATGAAGAGTCTTGACCAGATCTACAAAATGATGTGCACAGCCAAAGTGTTTCAGTACTATCCACATAGCTGGTCTCAGGACTGAGTCGAAAGCTTTTTCCACGTTATAGAACACTAGGTATAGAAGATCGTATCTATTGTGTCTCTGGATGTTCGAAAACCGCACTTCGACTTGGGTAGGATCCTCTAGGAAATAATCTGCAGGTGATTGAGCAAAATTCTAGCAAGAATTTTACCTGTTATAGATCGCAATGATGTACCCCGATAGTTGCAACAAACACTACAATCACCTTTTTGAAAAAAGTAACAATAGTGGCATTTTTAAGGTTACCAGGTTTTTCGCAAGTTTCCAATATTAAGAGGATAAGTTTCTGAAGTCTGATCTTTAAGGTAGACCTCTGCTTTGAAACAATTCCAGAGGAATGTTATCTGGGCCAGGAGCCTTACCAGGTTTCGGTTTACTGAAAGCAGCATTGAATTCATTGAATGTTGGTGGGAGAGCCATCCATGGTTGTTGGGGATGTAGAGGCACATCATTGAGAAAGTCTTCAGCTGCATTTGAACTCCGATTAAGAAGAGTGGAGAAATGTTCTTTTCAATGCTTTAGGATTTCTTGACTATCAGTAATAGAGGTAGCATTATCAGCAGCTTTCTGTGTCCTGGAGGAGGTGCTAGTTGGACCATATAACTCTTTTATTCCTGCATAGAAGTTATGCAGGTCTCAGCCATCAAACATACTTTGCAGTTCCTGAGCTTTCTGCTGTCGCCAGTTGTTTTTAATCTCTCTGTATTTGCCCCTGACATTTACACTTGAGTTTGAGAAAGTGTGCTTTCTTTGCGTCTGAAGATGGATCTTGAAGAAGGGATAGATGGGCTTCTTGTTCAGCATTGATTATGCACAGGATTTCTTTGTTGTTGTCATCAAACCAGTCTTGTCTTACCTTTATCTTAAAACGAATGGTTCTCTCAACTGATTCTGTGATTGCTTTCCACAATGTAGTCCATTCCTGCTCTACGTTTTTTTGTGTTAACTGGTGCATTTGCAGCATGTCAGAGATCATATTGTGGAAGTTCATGACAGTGGGACCATCCCGAAGTTTAGATGTATCAAACTTCTGCCTGGACGGGGTTTGAAAATGCCTGGATGATTTACAGCGAAGACTGATTCTAAGTTGAGAGAAGAGTAGCTTGTGATCCGTCAAGCAATCATGGACATTTCTAGCTGTCCTGGTGATAAGGACATCCTTATCACATTGTCGAGTGATGATGCAATCAAGGATGTGGCATTGTTTAGAGCAAGGGTGCATCCATGTGGTGCTGAAGTGATTAGGTAGATGAAACTGCATATTAGTTATGAAGAATTCATGTTCAGTACACAGACCGAGAAGCAGCAGTCCATTGGCATTGCAAGTACCGAGTCCTTCTTTGCCCATTATATTTTCCCATAGCAGATTATCCTTCCCAACTGTAGCATTGAAGTCATCTAGTAGGAAGAGCTTATCTTTAGTTGGTATGTTGGAGATCGTTGTGGAAAGCTTATTATAGAACTGGTTCTTTAACATCTTTATCAGCATCTAACGTAGGAAGCATAAGCAGAGATGAGAGTCGTGAAACTGTCTCCAGAGAGTGGTGTATGGAGAGTCACAAGTCTTTGACTAATTGAAGTTGGGAGAAGTTGGTGGTTAGCAACTGTATTAGTCTTCACGGCAAATCCAACACCATGAATATGACGCCCTCCATCCTCCTCCTACTGAAAGATAGTATATCCTGATTTGGATTCAATAACTTCACCTTCACTGGATAATCTTGTTTCAGTCAAAGTAGCTACATCAGTATTCAATCTGTAAGATCAAGATCAAGAGCTGTTCTTCTTTCAGTTCTGTCGCTCCCTTTCGTGTCAAGAAGTGTTTGGACATATCATGTTGTAATTATAAATTGTTCTCCGTGATTGTTTCAACAGCAGATGGGGTGACGCACTGGGTGTGGTCACCCAGCCAGACAAAAATGTGACTTCCGATGTTTAGCCCACCTTTTCTGGGGCCTTTCCCATTCGGAGTGGGCAGAGGTGATCCTAAATAGACCTGCCCAAACACAGGTGCAGGACTGAATTCCCAAGTAGTCACAGTTCTTAGAAAGACGAGCATCACACACCTGCTGCCAACGTGCAGGTCCAAACTCAAGGCTTCCAGTTTCACCCAAGAACCTGCCTCCACCGTCCTTATCCCATAGCTGTTGGACTTGGAGTGAAAAGTGACAGCTGAGGAAAGTGCCACTGGTGTGGATTTGTTTAAGGCGGATCGCAGCTTGCCAGGAAGTGACCCATACACTATGATTTCAGAATCGTTCACCACCTAATGGTGTTACTAACAAAACTTTCAGATATTTATCTTCAACAGAAACCAAAGAAATTAAAAAATATGCTTTCTGTTTTGGGTGTGATTGAGTTGCTGGAAGCTTTTACATATACAGTAGATACGGCAAAAGTAAAATCTCTGTACTCTAGCTATTTTAGGAGCTGCAGAGTAACTTTTTTTTTTTTTATTGAGGTATAAGTCTTGACAGGAATAACTACAAAGTTTAAACTTTACTTTCATTTTTATAGCCAAAGGAAATTTTTGGAAATATTTCGAGTGGGATGTTCTGGGTCTGACAAGAGAAGACCAGTAATATGGACTGGTGACGTCACCCACTATGGTCTGCCCGCTTAATCTTTGACCGCACCAAACATGAACGAGGCTTTGGTTCTAGGGTCCCCTCTCTCTTCCGCCCGTGGTGGTGTGGCATAAGGACTATGAAAAGTACGAGACGATTAATCTGGAGTCTTCCACCTCGCAAGGTTTCTGGATACATTCAGCATCTGGACTGTTCTTGAATGATTGGCCTAGGTACATAAGAGAGGAGTGACTTGCCAACGGGGAGCTGGCAGTTCAGTCAGTGAATGTGTGAGCTTAGCGTGAGCTACATCAGTTGGTGGCCGAGTGTGAGTGGAGTCTGGGTGGAGAGTGGCTGACTGTTCGAGTGTCTCTGTGGGCGCTGAGGACTCGTTCTGTATTCCTGGTAACGTGTTTGTTGGAAATATCCAGTATTCCGGTACAGTATGGAAGAGAACACTGGAATGTCAGCACAAGGCTGAGGAGGGTGCAGACAGCGAGCATCATCCTGATCCGCGACACTCGTGCGCGGGCTGAAAACTGTGGGCTGTGACAGTGGCAACGAGAAGACTGTGTGGCTGAGTGGGACAGTAGTATGAGTGACTGGAGTCTGTGCATATTAGTGTGAATGAACAGTGAGAGACTAAGAGAGAGAGCGCAAACTGTGTAATTGTGAGCTCAATAATGCTGTGTGTTAACGTGTAGTTCAGTAATTAGTTAATAAATTTTAGAAGTAGAATGCTACCAGGATCTGTACTTATTTATTTACCCCGCCAGCATGTTACAGTATTACATGTAGGCTACATTTCAGATTATTATCTGGCTTCACGGCTAAATGGTTAGCATGCTGGCCTTTGGTCCAAGGGGCCGGGTCATTCGTTAATTCCGATGGTTTGGGGGCTGGGGGTTTGTGCATCTGCAACATTAGAATTTATCATAGATAGGGCCCAATTCTCACAGATGTGCAGGTTGCCTGTAACACATCAACCCAAATGATCCAGCCATTATTATTATTATTATTATTATTATTATTATTATTATTATTATTATTATTATTATTATTATTATTATTTACTTGAATATAATCACTGTCTACTGAATATTTAAGAGCTTGATGGAATTTTTTATAAAAACTGAAAGCAAATTTACCTCTATCGTTAATTACTTTTTGGTACTCTTGCAAGATAATAACAGACATTCATTGTCATGTGAAAGGTCTTCTATGATTAGACAAATCGTAGATTATCACTGATGTTATCTGTGAAAAGTTAGAACTTAGTGATAGAAATAGCCTGTGTAGAGAAGAATCTTCATCTAGTGATGGTTAATTGGAGCATTTAGAGAATACTGTGAGCCCCAATTCTTTAGCAAGTGCAGAAGTAGGGTTCTTCAATCGCTTGCCATATGTGATTCGAGTGCGGGAGACAAAAATTGTTGATAGTAGTGGTGAGTGGTTTTCTTAAACCCACACTTTTATTTGAATGCTTCATAAATCCTATCTATCTTCATTATTAGCATTTATTTTATTACGATAATGTGTTGAACTAATATCCATTACGATGATTAAAAAATTGCTTCATGATCTATGCATTCTGACCACCCACTTAAGGCAGTTAATCCCTAGGTGATTTTCATTAGGATACCCAAGAGTTCACCTTCATCTTTCTAATAATGCATCGGAATGTATAATAGAAACTGATTTTTGAATTAGGGTAGAAAGTTATTTGAAAAGCGAGACATAGAGTATATCATTCTATTTCTCACATGTGACAAAATTGAAACTGCACATTTTTAATGGCTTTGTAGAAAATAAGTAATTTTGATGATCCTAAAAGTCTAAATGCAAGATATGAAATATCACATGCTACTGTGGTGTATTTTATATCATGTAAGAATGAAGGTCCAGAAATAGCTGATGAATTACTACATAGCCTCGATGCTGCAGGATGTGAGAAGTGGATCGAGGCAGTAGAGACTTTAGACTTCAAGGCATCCAGTAGAAAAGCCTGGCTTCTCCTGTGAAAAATGGTTTAAGAGCAAAACAACCACTCCAATTGGCTCTCCAGTATCTCCAAATAAAATCACAGCCTATATGTATCTACATCTAGAACATCATGGGATAGACAACACACTACTTGAGTCAAACAGTAACTTAAGGTACTGAGAACTACCAGTGAAGAACGAAGTGAATATTCCAGTCCATTCTCTATTGATAAAATAACGACAGCATTTAAAGATGTGAAGGTAGGTAAAGCACCAGGACCTGATGGAATTCATCCAGAATTTCTTTTGAACTGTGGCAAATACTGGAAGAAGTGGCTGGCAAATTTCTTCCCTGTCATAAGAACAGGCATAATTCCTCAAGAGATGAAGCGCTCCAAAATTGTTGCTATTCTCAAGCTAGGAAAACAGAGTGACCAAGCGGAGAGCTATCGTCCAATGGCGTTCTTAAGCACTGTTTACAAGCTGCTTAAAAGACTTCTTTACTACAGAATCATCTCCTCAATACTACTGTGGAGCAAGCTGGATTTCTCCCAAAGCGTACCTGTATTGATCAGGCGACGTCACAAATAACCTACGTAGAAGCAGGTTTCCAAAGGAAACTGAAGACATTAGTCACCTTTATAGACCTGTCTGCTGCATTCGATACAGTATAGAGACATGGCCTCTTCTACAAATTCATGAAAGTAATCCCTTGCAAAAAACAGCTTGACTTATCAACAGTATGCTAGCTAGCTAGCAAGCAAGCAGGCCCTTTCAGGTGATAAATGGATACTACATAAGTGTTTCTAAAACTCTTAGTAACGTCTTACCACAAGGCTCTGTGTTGGCTCCACTGCTGTTCAGTTTGTATATTGCCGACATGCCAAACACCGTCTCGAGAAAATTTGGGTTTGCAGGTGACTGGCTATAGCCACAAGACACCAGAATTATGGGACAACTGAAGCTACTTTAACATCTGAACTATCAAACCTCAGTAAATATTTTTGAAGGTGGAGATTGCAACTTTAAAGACAGAAACAGTATGCGTATTAGCAGATTAGCAAACAGATAACTTTCTGTCTACTTTGAAGGCCATCAACTCAAGCACGTCACCTTGGGATTACTTTACATAGAACGCTTTCCTACAAGAGTCATCTGGAAAATACTGCAGTTAAACTAAGAACCAGAAACAATATCCTCCATAAGTTATGTAGCACTACATGGGGTTCCTCCGCCGACACACTGCGCATCTCTACACTTGGATTGATTATTCAGTGGTAGAAGATTGTCCCACCAGTGTGGCTAAACAGTGCTCATACAAGAAAGTTGACACTCAGCTAAAGAGCACAATGTGAATGATCAGTGGAACTGTAAGAACAACACCTTGTCATAAAAATGTCACAAATTTAGATATCTTAGCGTAGTATTTATCCCGGTCTAGAAAGCCAAGAATTAATGGCCGAGAGGATTCGTCGTGCTGATCACATGACCCCTTGTAATCTGCAGGCCTTCAGGCTGAGCAGTAGTCGCTTGGTAGGCCAAGGCCCTTCAGTGCTGTAGTGCCATGGGGTTAGGTTAGGTTAGTGTAGTATTTATAATATAAAGAAAGCATTGTTAATTTTACATGCCTAATTATAATGTGTAGCCATGCAATAAATAAATAAATAAATAAATAATGTAAGAAACTGCTCTCCACCTGGACAAGGTTTAGAGAAATTGAATTCCCTATTTAAAAGTAACTTGTGCAAACTATTTCAATTTATTTCTCTCCTTTCTGTCAGAAAGCATTTCCGTTTCAATTTTCTTCCTGATATCCTAATTTCTTACTCTGCCATTTTAGCCTTTTCTGTCGTCCTTTTTAAAAATTTCATCTCACTGGCCTGGAGAATACTCTCCTGTCTTTTTGCCATTTTCCAGGTCTCTGCTGCAAAAACACATTTAATACATCACCTCTTTACAATTCCTTCTTCCAGATCAGGTTCCTCATACTCTGGTAAAGTGCATTTCCCTGTTTACTGATCTCCATGTCCAATTCTGCATCAGTTTGCTTCCTAAGTAGGTACTTGAACTTGCCAAAATTTTCAAGGTCGTTCCCCCAATTTTATAGTACTATCCCCTTCTTTTTTTCCTCAAAGTTGCTTTCTTTATAAAATTACTGTTATTTGACAATAAAAATATAATGTGGACATGCAACTTTCTAGAATCTAATGTAGGCTCGAATTGGATTAATTTATGCATGTCTTGACCAAGCGCCAAAATTGATTTTTTTAGATTGTTACTCCATCTGGTAGCTAGAGGTGTGAACATTATATAGTTTATTGCTAAAACAGTTTATTGTTCAGTCTTTTATTCTCAGTATGATTTCGTGCAAAGTGAATTTTGACCTAACGCCAACCCCTCAGTCATTAAATTAAAGTTTTGCATCAAGTGACTAAGTGAATTATCAAACTCTGAAGGAAAATCTACCCAAATACATTTCTTCAAAATTCCATTTATTATCCTCATTCCGTAAGCACTAGATCTGGCACTTCCCTTGCTATTCCCATCAACCACTCTTCAATGTATAGGAGATCCTTCATTGTGGCTGGGTCACGACTTTGGAATTCACACCCAGCTGGTGTCAAGAACTCTTAACTCAACAACAAAATTTTGAAATTGCATGCAGAGATTACCTGTTGAATACCGCTGATTGATTCCGTGTGATCCTGATTGTGGTATGTAGGCTAGTAACATTGGCATTTTACTGTGCAACTGAAGAACAGTGTTGTTCTTATAATTATTAGGTTTTTATTATATTTTTATAGTTATAGAGTAAATGTACATGATATTTAGCCTTAACTCATGTACATAGATCACTGTTTATTGCTGCACTCGTATTTCTGTTACTTTATTATGTATTTTGTTCTGTTTATGCACAGCTTATGTTTTTCAGTTTGTATGTAACTTTGTCATTACGACTTTTCTCATCCTTTTTTTTTTTTTTACTTTTGTGCTCCGGATTTCTTGTTATCTTGTTTTATTTGTTGAGCTTTTCTTTCATTCTTCTTTGTTATGTTCTTCATATGTGTTACTTAAGTTAGTTATCCTTGATTTAATAATAGAATAGTACATCTCTTTTATACATACATACATACATACATACATACATACATACATACATTATCATTATAGACTGTTATGCTTTTCAGCGTTCAGTCTGCAAGCCTCTGTGAATTTACTAAACGTCGCCACAATCCTCTATTTGCAACTAGTGCTGTGGCCTCATTTAGTTCTATACTTCTTATGTTTAAATCGTTAGAAACTGAGTCTAACCATCGTCGTCTTGATCTCCCTCTACTTCTCTTACCCTCCATAACTGAGTCCATTATTCTCATAGGTAAACTAACCTCCTCCATGACCCCACCACCAAAGCCGGTTTATGCGTACAGCTTCATCAGTCAAGTTCATTCCTAAATTAGCCTTTATCTCCTCATTTCGAGTACCCTCCTGTCATTGTTCCCACCTGTTTGTACCGGCAATCATTCTCGCTACTTTCATGTCTGTTACTTCTAACTTATGAATAAGATATATATCCCGAGTCCACCCAGCTTTCGCTCCCGTAAAGCAAAGTTGGTCTGAAAACAGACCGATACTATAAAGTTGGTCTTGATTTTAAGATGTTGACCTTTTGTTTCTTGACGATTAGTGTTTAAAGAAAAGGAAATTTTGTCTCAGTGTTACAGGGTCAAGATCCAGTGAACTCACTAGTCACCCAAAAACAAGAATGGATTGAGAGCTACAAGCTCCTCATTCGGAGTGCGAAGAAGCAGTTTCGTAAGTGCTGGTTTCGAATATTTCTAGTGTTTTGCTACTTTCTTGTAGAAGTTGTTTTGAAAAGTTGGAATAGATGTTAACATGTTACCTCTGTGGACCAAAAATACATTTTTTATTCTGGCTTTTAGTAGTGATATTCAATCATGCTTTTAATTGAAAAGTAAAGAAATAACATCAAAAATTAAAATAAAGTAAGGCAAACACCAATGAGCCACTTGTGCATCATGTCGTTCCCATGCTACATGCTGTTGACGTGAATGTCCATCATTGTATATGGTTTGTATTGTTTTTACTGGTCGGCGCTGTGATTGGGCGTTGTCCTTGTGTAAACGGCTCTCAGATTGAGGTTCAAATACATCATCGGGTTATTGGTTTGTAACCTGTTGCTTTCAAAAAGGGTGTAATAATGGATGAAAGTGGCAGTGACAGTTCCACTAGTACTTCAAATTCCTTCACAAAAAGCAAATGCAAAAGACAGATCAGTGAGAAAGCAATATAAATTGTGCATGAAAAGGTGAAAGGACTGACTCCATTTATTATTTGCTTAGTTCCCTGAAAATCCTGCACTTGCTTAGACCCCTGCTTTACATGGTGCGAATGACTACAGTAAAATCGTGTCCTCAATCCCAATATGGTGCAGCTCTTTTCAGGCACACCCCCAATGGAGGTGTGCTGCATGTACCATTTCAACCACATACCAGCCCTCCTCCCATTCTTAAATTTCTGGCAGTACTGGGAATCAAACTCGGGCCTCTGAGGACGGCAGCTAATAGTGCTAACCCTTACGCTATGGAGGTGGACACTGCAGTAATATTCACTTCTTCTTTCCTAGTGTTCAGTCCCGCATTGGTGCAGGGTCTGCTTTTAAACATGCCATCCTCCTCTTCCTGAGGTCAAGGGCGTCAGCTCCAGTGATTCCTAAAAGACGCATGTCTTCCTTGATGCAGTCGAACCATCGCTTCTTGGGACGTCATTGGGATCGAGAACCTCCACAATCAAATTAGAGGGCTTTATAGACCATACCATTTAAGTCGTGCTTCTCGCATCTTCTCTGGGATAGGTGCTACTCCCAATCGATTTCGAATATCTTCATTCCTGACATGCTCCAGTCTTGTAAGACCCAGTGACCAACGTAACATTTTCATCTCCTTACCATGTAGAACCTGCTCATGCTTCTTAGTTGTAGGCCAGCATTCCGACCCATACAGTGCAACTGGTTGGACCCTAGATTTGTAGACCTTTCCCTTTTAGGCAGGTGGGAATTTTCTCGTCACATAGCATACCAGTAACTTGACGCCACTTCAGCCATGTAGCATTTAGTTGTGTTCTGGTGTCTGGTAATGTCCTTCCGTCTGAGGTTATCGAAAAACAGTTGCTGAATGATATTCTCAGTGTGAATGAATATTACATAACAGTGTAACGTCATTTGTTACAATGCAGTGTAAATATGCTGTACTAATAACACACACAGTCGATGACGGATATGTGCATCTCCTGGCACCTTGGATGTTATATCATTCTTCACTGCCGATGATGCACATGTGCGTCAGATTACTTTTCATGTGTACGTGTAAATAATTCCCATGTAATGTTAAATCTACAATCTACTACCTTCCAAGTAATGGTAAGAAACGAAAATCACGTCAGCTCATGGGGCGATATTGACAGGGTCAGGAATTGAATTAATGAAGCCCCAATTTAGCGACGAGGTTAGGAATTGTGCCGGCTGTGAAGCCTGTCACACTTTTCTGTGGCAATGATTACTGACTGACAAATGAAATGATAGTAGAGAGTGTTGCTAGAATGGAGGGTGACAGAGAAAACTGGAGTACTCGGGAGTAAAGCCTATCGTGTCTCTGCTTTGTCCAGTGCAAATCTCACGTGGAGTGCCCGCGATTTGAACCACAGAACCCAGCGGTAAGAGGCCAGTGTGCTACCACCTGAGCCATGGAGGCTCTGCTTCTCTTCTTCTTCAACTATACTCTCCAAATATTTGAAGCTTGTCACAACTTCTAATTGTCTTCCATGTACTTCAATATTCCCTCTTCCTTCTCTATTACCTCTTGTCATCACTACTATCTTACTCTTCTCCACACTTATTTTCATTCCATATTCCTCTATCTCCCGATATTGTTTAATATTCACCTTAAATGAAAATCTGTTTTATTGCTCCATTGTTTATTATGCCAATTTGGATTCTCGTAGTTTTGTTGTTATGTCGTAGACTAAATATTGTTGATTTTTTAAAAAAATGAAAAATTACTGTGCAGGCTTAACTCTCGCGCCTTGCTTAGCTGGATTGGGTGTGTTTAATCTTGTCGCCTCTGACATGGCACAGCCTTGACAAGAAAAACCACTTGTGTATGCCTACACCAGGGTTGAAGTCTTCTATTGGTGGTCCATTTATTGCCAGCTGTCTGACATCTCCTAGTATAGTGATGTCCAGACAAAATCTTAGATTCCATTTCATTCCATAAAACACTTTCTTCAGCTCACATAAGCGCTCAGGATACTTCAATCATTCAGTCTATCATCTGCATTTAGGGCTGTTGCCCAGGTGGCAGATTCCCTATCAGTTGTTTACCTAGCCTTTTCTTAAATATGTTCAAAGAACTTGGAAATTTATTGAACATGTCCCCAGATAAACTTTTCCAATTCCAATGAATATTTGTCCCAATTTGTCCTCTTAAATTCCAATTTTATCTTCATATTATGATCTTTCCTACTTTTAAAAACTCTGGTCAAGCTTATTTGTCTACTGATGTCATTCCACACCATATTTCCACTGACAGCTTGGAACATGCTGCTTAGTTGAGCAACTCCTCTCCTTACTTTGAGTCCAAAGTTTGCAACATTTTAGTAACACTACTCCTTTGTCGGCAGTCACCCAGAACAAATCGTGCTACTTTCCTTTGGATCTTTTCCAGTTCTGATATCAAGTAGTCCTTGTGTGAATCCCATTCTCTAGAACCATACTCTGTTTGTGGTCTTTGCTGGGCTGAGTGGCTCATGCGGTTGAGGCGTTGGCCTTCTGATCCCAACTTGGCAGGTTCGATCCTGGCTCAATCCAGTGGTATTTGAGGTGCTCAGATATGTCAGTCTCATGTCGGTAGATTTACTGGCACTCAAAGGAACTCCTGTGGTACTAAATTCTGGCACCTTGGCATCTCCAAAAACCATTAAAAAAAGTAGTTAGGGGGCGTAAATCCAATAACATTATTATTAAATGTGGTCTTACTAGGCCCTCTTCTTTACAACATTACTACAACCCTTAAATACTTCTGTTCCATGATTACCCCAATGAAGATCATACCTTATATTAACACCTAGGTAATTACAGTGTCCCTCATGAGGTACTATCAACCCATCAACACAATACAGTAATTAAAACTGAGAGGACTTTTCCTCTTGGTGAAAGCTACAAACCTGACTTTTCATCCCGTTAACCCTCATACCATTGTCTACTGTACATCTCACAACATTGTCTAGGTCCCCCTGCAGTCATGTAGAGTTTCTAAGACTCCACCAAATTTCTTTTAATATATTTTCCATTCATTAACAACCTTCTTTAATCGAAGCCCTTATGATGCACATATCCTTATTTATATCTCCAGCAAAATGAATGTATATATATACGGTATTTGCTAATTGAAGAATTACCAGGCAAGTTGGCCGTACGGTTAGGGGCGCGTGGCTGTGAGCTTGCATCCAGAGATAGTGGGTTCGAATCCCACTGTCGGCAGCCCTCCTAGGCCTTTCCTATCCCATCGTCGCCATAAGACCTGTCTGTGTCGGTGTGACGTAAAGCCACTAGCAAAAAAAAAAAAAAAAAAATTGAAGAATTACCTCTGCCATGAAATGCGAGATATGTAGAACGTGGCACTTAATACCTACTAATTCTTAACTGTATTAAAGCAAGACTTCAAGGAGTGAACTGTGCTTCTGCTCATGTTGTTACAAATTAGTTGGTGATTCTTTAGTTTTTGGTAAATTTTAAGGGCTGATTGATCATACTGCCTAGTTTTGTTGCAATTGATGCCTTTGATGCATCATGTTTTATTTAAATACAGCAAAAAGGTTGCTATATTTTAAGTATGTGAATATTACTTTTTGGCAGAATGACTATAATGTTTTAATTTATTATCCTTCCCAGTTTCATTACAACCCAAACATTTTCCTTCTGATGTACTCTCTCTCTATTTCAGCTGCAGAAAGACAGACTATACTGAGGAAGAAGTTAAGGATGCGGAACTCTCGTGTCCTTGTTGTTCCTCAGCATGAGATCAAGTTCCTGGAACTATCAAGGAAGGATCCTGACCCAGAGTTCTCTACAGGAAGACTGGTCAGTTCTGGCTTGATCATCATCATCATCATTTTACAGTTCCAGTTTCCCGGGTACTGGTGGCGAGCTTTTTCCATTCTGTCTTATTGAGATACATTCTGTTGTTAATGACGTCCTCCAGCGTCCTTCCCCGATCTTCAATGTCCGTCTTTACGATGTCCATCCAGTGGGTTCTTGGTCTTCCCACCATCCGTTTTCCTGCCACGTGTCTCTCCAAATTAACAAGCTCTCCTTGCTGGCTCCATCCTCATTATATGCCCAAACCACCTCAATCTGGACATGCTGACCCAATCTGAAAATGATGTCTCAATCCCAGTCCTTTCGTGAGATACTGTTTCTTGAAAAAGGCGGTATGCACTAGCCATGTGTTTTGGTGGGTGTGCTAAGTACCAACTGATGAGCCCAACTTAGCACACGGGTGCGAAACGCAGGCAACCAGGAATGAGTTAGCTGGAAAATTTATAATATCCAATAACAGACCATTTATATTGGTATTATAAATTTACTCATTCGGGACAAATATTTTGGTTTCCCTGTGGGAATCAACATGTATATCATACGATTATATTATCAAGACCAGAACAGATGTTGCAACTTACATACCGTATATAAAGCCATGAGAGGTTTTGGGATTGCCTATTACTGTTTTGTTCCTAATATAAGACTTGGCATTTCACATTTTTGTGTTAAAATGTTATAAAAACTGCAGTCGTTTTATTTCCACACGTTACATTTTAAAACTTTGTATCATTTCATACTCGTACCGACTTGTACAGCGAGCACGCTTTCCAGCTGAGCTCAAGGTCACAAATAATCTTAATTTTGAAAGTGTTCATGATATTTTTTCCCATTCCAATTTGATTGTGATTAGTGACGGGCAGAAATGCTCGGTAATTTTCAGCAGGCAGTAAATCTGAAATGTATCTATGAATCATCCCCTGAACCTTATAATGGTAAGGAGCTAAATGCCACCACACACAGAAAGCTAAGCTATGCTGTGCAAGCCATCGAAAAAAATTGCTCCAATGAAATTACATGGAATGGCACACACAGACTGCTATGCTAAGTTACACTAACCTAAGCAATGCCTAGATAAATTTTACAGGTCGCCAAGGAGGCGATTTTCATAGCTATAGCTGACTTCAAGTATGCACACAAGCACTTTTTTGCCCGGCATCTAGCATGTGTGTGGCTTCCGTGAATTATCTCTATACAGTAGTGTTTGTTAATTATCATGGAAGGCAGATGAAAGGAAGAAAGACTGATTGAAGAGGTACAAAAATACACTTGTCTCTCAAATTATTAAGGGTAACCATGAAAAAACTGTTGGCAACATAAACAAAACTCTGGAAATTGATTTTAACCTTTCAAGTGGTACATTTCTTTTGAGTAGCTACTGGCACAATGGCACATTTTCCATAAGGTACTGGGAAGTAACATATAGTGAGATGCTCTTGTGTATTTTTATCAGGTTCAAATGTTTGGCTCCATGGCTAAATGGTTAGCGTGTTGGCCTTTGGTCACAGGGGTCCCGGGTTCGATTCCCTGCAGGGTTGGGAATTTTAACCTTAATTGGTTAAATTCGCTGGCACGGGGGCTGGGCGTATGGGTCGTCTTCATCATCATTTCATTCTCATCACGACGCGCAGGTCGCCCACGGGAGTCAAAGAAAAAGACCTGCATCTGGCGAGCCAAACTTGTCCTCGGACACTCCCGGCACTAAAAGCCATACGGCATTTCATTTCATTTATCAGGTTCAAATAGTACAGAATATGTATTAAGCTATCAAAAATGATCATAGTACGAAGGGTAAGGCGTCTGCCTCGCTGAGGAAAGCAACGGGAACTTACGGCGAGATACTTTTAATTGGTCTGGTATTTTCATCAGGTTTAAAAAACAAAGTCTCATTTTCAAGCTATTAAAATGATTAAAGTGCCAAGGGAAAGGAAAGAGAATCTCTCTCAGTGAGAAAAGCAACGGGAAACAACTTTCGATGCATATGGTTCATTTTTCAGAAAGTCAAAAGAATGCAAGTAAAGTTATAATTTCATCTTTATTTGTCAGTCTACTGATTCACTCTTGAATATAATTTCAAGGTCGGTGTGCTTGCTAAAAACTGTTGAGCATATTCCTTCTGCTAATTCAGGAATGATAAACAATTGAAAATATTCTAGCGGATTATTTACGTCTTCAATTTGTACATTTAGTCCAGGTTGCACCGTAAATGTAAATCTCAGCCATTCAGATCCTACCTTTCACCGTATACCGAGCTGAATAGCACCACTAGTGCTACTATCACGATCACTTGAGTCGCTTTCACCATTGCACTTGCTATCTCCTGACATTTTGACATTAGTCTCACCATCAGATGACACATCACTTTCCGAATTGTCACAGTGTAATAAATCAAACAGTTCTTCTCGCAGACATTCCGAGCTCCGCTTGCACCTGCCATAATGGACTATCTACCACTCTCAGCAGTCTGGCAGCCGGAACGTGGCTGGCTGCCAGCTGAGCGTGGAACAAAAGCATTTCACTTGGTCACGTGGTTTT
The DNA here is from genome assembly GCF_040414725.1 of Anabrus simplex. Taxonomy (NCBI): domain Eukaryota; kingdom Metazoa; phylum Arthropoda; class Insecta; order Orthoptera; family Tettigoniidae; genus Anabrus; species Anabrus simplex. The sequence continues at coordinate 162,288,993 of NC_090279.1, read as the reverse complement.
AGGAGAGTGATGCTGTAGGCAAAGCTCAAAACTAACATAAACACACAAAGGGAAGCGATCTCTGATTGTGCGACGGAATAAGTCGTCATACCCATCGCCGAAAGACGTTTACAATATGATGACGAAATATTCCGTGATGGCCACTTGGGAAGCCATGCGGCTATGACATTTTATTCTGTCATTAACGCCTGAAAGGTTAAGTATCATTTATTGCTTTTACATATATTTTTATCCTACATTCTATAATTCGGGTTCTTCATTTTCATTATTCCTTAATATCATCCTCAGTAATAGTAATAGAGGGAAGTTCAAGAAACTGTTCCTGATTTAAATGAAATAATTATTTAATTCTTCATTTCCATAGAATGCTTGAATCAGATGATGGGATTAACCATGAATTATTCTCCTTCCTGTTTCCTCTTTCTCTTTCCACGACAGCGGCCAATAAAAAAGGCTCCTTTTCAATTAATCCATCATCTTTAAATGGCTGACTAGCATAGTTTAGCTTAGCTTTTTATTCATGACATAGCACAACATAACTTGGCATTACTTAGCTTAGCGTAGTTTATCTTAGCTTTCTGTGTGTGGTGGTCTTAATCCTGGAATGTTGCTCCGGTTAGCAGAGAAGGATGCAAAGGACATTGTACTGTTATACTGCCTTGTACGGCTCATGTAATCATTATCATGTAGCATCGTACCTTTTAAGTTCATTGTTTACTTGAGGTTATGGAAAATAAACCAAACCATTGTGACAACATGAATTAAAATATCTTATCCATTTACCATGTTCACAGCAAAATGTTGTGTTTGGCAGTGCATACAGATTTAGTTTAATAGCCCTTCATTGAATATTTCAATGTAAGTTTCATAATAAAGAACTTTTTGAAATATAGAATATCCTAAGATGGATTTCTTTCTGTTTCTCACTTATTAGAACCAACGTGGAGCAATAGCTAACATTCTGGTGATAACTTGATTTCACAGAGCCATCTATCCGACTGAGATCTAAAGATCTATATGGACAACCTTCAGAGAGCCTTCTATTGGGCTGGCATAGAAAGATCAGCGGAAAGAACTTTCGTAGAGCCATCTACCGGCAAATACAATTAACTGCAATGACGTAAGCATTTTGTTTTTCAAGTAAATTACTATTTTATGCAAACAAAGGACTTAATGAATAAATAATATTTTCTAGTAATCCTGAGATGGAGACCTTTCTTTTGATGTATAATACATAGGTATTAGTATTGCGGTTATCTCACAATACTGTGTTACACACTCAAATTATATATATAATGGAATATGTAATAGAACAAATACAGTGGCAGGCCAGTGTGGGAAGAGGGAGAAAGAGAAGGAAAATGCAGAACGACTAGGTCAGTCCCCACATCTTCATATACTGGGCGAGTTGACCTGTGGCTATGGAAACGCAGCTGTGAAGTTGCATCCAGGAAATAGTGGGTTTGAACCCCACTGTCGGCAGCCCTGAAGATGATTTTCCGTGGTTTCACATTTTCACACCAGGCAAATGCTGGGGCTGTACCTTAATTAAGGCCACGGCCGCTTCCTTCCCACTCCTAGCCCTTTCCTACCCAGTCGTCGCCGTAAGACCTATCTGTGTCGGTGGGACGTAAAGCAAGTTCTAAAAAAAGAAATGATAATAAATCTTCATATAATGCGATTTTCAAATAGATTGGCTCTCACCTCATCAGTCCCAATTCTTATACATTCATCTTGTCTCAGCCCCTGAGGAACTCATTTCTGCTTCCCACTTTCGTAAGGAGGCCAGGCATCAACACTCTTCAATGGGTCATTTTTACAGAACTAGTGTTGGTGTGAAGATTGTCCTTGTACTTTTGTATTTTCTTTTCTAGTTATGGTTATCCTATTGTATGTGCCTTTTGATATTCATATCTTTCTACATAAATGACTTAACTTGCATTTATTTGTTTGTTTGTTTCTTTCTTTCTTTCTTTCTTTCTTTCTTTCTTTCTTTCTTTCTTTCTTTCCATTACTTGTAGTGTTGGATATTATTACAGTGACAAGGATCACCTACTACTACTACTGCCTCAGCTGCCGTGATCAGGCATTTTAACTCTGGGCCTGCTAGATGGCAGAGTAAAGTGAATCTCTCTTGGGTGTCTGTAGCTGAGTTTTAATGAATTTTGTTGGGTTAACATCAAATGTGTTGCCAGAGATCTTTTGCACGCCAACATCTTGTGACATGGAATGTTGAATGGGCTCTTTTCCACCCTTCAGAAATCCGACTACCTCTGCCAGTTTTGAACCTGCTATCTTGGGATCTGAAGACTGACACTCTGCCACTGATCCACATCCTACTTTTAAGATTGGGAATACACAGTGTTCATGATATCATGAAAACTACTGTAAACACATGAATACTCTTCACATATTTTATCTAGAATTTAGTGGGTGTGCACATTAATTGAAATAAGGTTGGTACTGCTTTGTCTCAAACAGTAAATTCCATTATACTATAGCATTGCCCGGACTTGGTCTGTGTTGCGTCAGGAGCAATTTACAGTCAATTCTGCCTAGTACAGATATCAACAAGTCCTCACACTGATTATTCACTTCACCATCACAAGGCAAGCCTCCCAGCCTCTCGGTCATCAGCTCGATATATAGCATATATCGTTATACATATTGTCTAGAAATCTCTAACTTCTGGAAATGTTCTTACAATGTCCTGAATAGAACACCCCCGAACATTGAAAGAACAATCTGTCAACTGGCCAGTCGATTGGAATACTCCTGTGCAGATTAGACTCAAATATTCAACTAAATTACAAAAAGCCATAATGAATAAGTTTGTATAGTTCCTAAAGCTTCCACACGTATTTGGATAATAAAACATCACGTTATCAGAAACCTCCATATATACCATAATGATAGTGGAACATACCCAATATATGACCATTACAATGTTTTCTCACAGACATACCGTAAATAGACAGGCAGCACCATATCTCATAGCATTGGTGCTAGTGAAGTCGGAAACTTGCGGCTGCTGCCATCTTACGTCACTACAGATTCACTATAAACATGCATGTCACTATGTTATGTGCAGTTTTGTTTTATGTTGTTTTTATATACATTTCACATTAATTTTTTTTGGAAAACCACTGTGCGGCAGAATGATCAATACCCGTGTAGTGTTTGGGTGCGGTCTTTCCTATTCACAAAGAAAGAATAAGGAAAGAATAGGAGTTTCAATACACCGGTAAGTGGTGTACTTGTGCTCATGTACACTTGTTGCCTACTTATTAACGCAATTAAATTTACGATTCACTTCCTTCCGGTGTATATTTGTTGGCGTTAGCCCCCTTTGTGAGGGAGTGCAGCATAGGGCCTAATAATAATAGTAATAATAATAATAATAATAATAATAATAATAATGTTAGTGCAACATTTGGTTACAAGTTAAGTTTTTGTTTTGCTGGTGTTAGTAATTAAGTAACAGCAGTCTCGGTCTCTTCTAATCTTTAACCTTTTGAACTTCATTACTCTTAGCGTATGCTTCCTGCTCCACTCCTAATTAATTTCTGCACTATGAACAGCTGTAGAATGTGAACAATGCAAAAGAATATAACACAAAATACATTAATCCTTGTAGGTTTTCACTGTGTGGTACTTTTCAAAACAGTTTTCTGGGTGGCGACTGGGTTTTCTCGAACATGTTTTGCAGTACTAAACTGTTTCCTTTCTACTACCTTTCTTGCTCCTGTTTGAACAGACAGCACAGTCTTTATGTTGTTTTCCAGGCAGCTTGTTGATGATGTGCAGTTTACCATTCAAACGTTCTTCAACATCAGAAGTAGATGGTCTTCCTTGCTTTTGACCTTTGTTGTGTACTTTGCCAACCACCTCGCTGATCACCTGTTTTCGGAAGATTTTGTGTGACGGAATCTCCATGCAATTCGTGGTACAGTAATCTTTATAGAGCAAAAAGCTGTTGACAATTGCCACTTCCAATAGCCAGAAGTACAATTTCCGCCACCATTTCAAGCTTTTCACTACAAAAGCGTAGCTTGATGTGTAGTGGTCCGAGCGATCAACGCCTCCCATATGTGACGTGTGGTCAACAATTACTTTTGGTTTCTCTAATTGTTGTAATTGTTCAACGCAGTTTCTCTTATTTCTGACAATAACTGAGATTGAATTGTTTCCAGATGTTGAAAGCATCAGTACTGTGCGCTTGTCATGCCATCCCAGAACCATCATTGTGTTTGTGCATAAGCACTTGACTTCATGCTTCTTTAGGCGCAGATTTTTCTTCCGGATCCCATTTGGCAAGTGCTTGCGATTCGGTTGAATTGTTCCAATGATATGGATCTTTTGCTCTAGTAATTCATCAGCCAGAGTAACACCTGTTTAGAGACGATCAGTGTAGACATGGTACCCAGGCTGACCTGTTGCATTTGTAACATTAGCAACTAACTGAAGCACGATTCTTTCCGTGAAAGCCAAGTCCGGTCGAATCAAAGATTCTGTATTTGCAGAACCGTAGTAAGGGATAAGACTACGCACATATCCATTTGTAGAATCGGATATTACGTAAACTCTGAGTCCCCATTTAGTAGACTTCTGCGGATTGTACATCTTGAATAACACACAGCCTATGAAATACACTGTTTATTCATCACCTGCAAGATATTTATGTGGTGCATAAACTTCCAAGAACTTTTCACTGATATAGTCCAAAACGTACTTGACTTTGCTAATTCGAGACCTAACTTGAGGATTCAAATGGATTGCTGAATCTGGAGCAGAAACATGCAGAGCCCAGAATATCTGAAAAAAATCTTTTGCGGCTAAAACAGTATACAAAAAACGAGACGATTCTAACCAACCTCTTGAAAAGAAATCCTGCATTCTGTCGTTTTTCTGCATTGCCATATTCAGTAAAACTCCATGGAAAGCCTTCATTTCATTTACGGTAACATCAGTCCAACCCCACCAAGCCGAATGCCTTGTAAGTGGTGTCACTTTCTGAATTTTGACTTTAGCATGTTTGTTGGTTTCGTCGGCAATTTGTTTGAATAACTCGTCACTAAAAATAAGTTGAAAAAATCCGTAAGGTGTTGAGGGATTGTTCCTACCTGATGCTTTGTATCCACAAATTGTTTCATTGAATGAGAATGTAGGTAAATCAGGATCGCCAGCTTTCCACTCGTGCCATGGGTATGGAGGAGCATCACCACCTCTGGTTTCATTATCACTTTGTTCACTTTCACGTACATTATTCACTAATAAATCATCCAAGTCAGTTGTTGGTTCATCATCGTCAATATCACTGTCCACTAACTGTTCTAAAATATCCATAAGTGAAGACGAAGTAGAAGCCATGTTTATATTCAAACAACAACATCTGTGAACTTGCATAAACATTCGAGAATAACAGAGCTTAAAAAAGTTACCACAATTCCCACGAACTATTGTAAAAAGGAAAACGTGTTCTCTCAGAGACTGTTAGATAGCTCTACAATACCAGAACATGGCACAGTCATCATACGAGCGCTGAAAGTACGAGATATTGTCATGTCAAGTGGAGCTCGACATCGGAGCGCAAGTCTAATATTTTCATGTCAAACCGCACTAGACATAGGAGTGCAAAAGGTTAAAGATATAAGGATGTCAAAATAACTGTTAAAATTAGAGTGGAAGGACTGGTAAGCTTGCATCAATCGAAATAGGGTGTTAGGTTTATTATCATAGAATATTATTGAATATATCTCAAAATTTGTGGTAAAGTTGTTAGCCAATTCTCTACAATGTGATACTTTGTAAGGAAGCTGTTGTACAAAAAGAAAATCCGTAACCGTGCTGAGTGGCTCAGACGGTTGAGGCACTGGCCTTCTGACCCCATCTTGGCAGGTTTGATCCTGCTCAGTCCGGTGGTATTTAAAGGTACCGGTATTCACATGTCAGCCTCGTGTCGGTACATTTACTGACACGTAAACCTCCTGCGGGAGTAGTTAGTGGGACGTTAAATAAATAATATTAAACATCATTATTAGAAATTTTTTATCCATTCATTTCTTCCAAGAATAGAGGTAATCTGTATGTCCCTACGAAATATGTTCATGTGTGCAAATTTACTGAGATGTATTTTGGAGAGAACACGTAATGGTTTAAGCTCAGTCATGAAAGGGAACATACCAAATGAAGTCACAGCTCAGTTGCATGTAACATTTTTTTTTTCTTTTAAGTTAAAGCTCACATACTTTAGACCTAAACTCAAAGGACACACTTTTTTATCATATTATTATTAGTGTAATTTCATCACTGTACCTGAAAATACATCGGAGGGGCCGCCTGGTGATCATGATCGTTAAGGCATTGAAATTTTAATGGTCTGACACCGTGGTTAGCCGGTTTGAGTCTCGTCGGTCAAATATTTCACCATCAGAATGTTAGCCAGCAGGGTAGGGGAGGTGGTGGTATACAATTTGTATGTGACAAAAGCCTGGATTAAATTCCAAACCTTTCCGCAATACTCATATGGAGTGAGGACATATGACGCTGTTGATGGTGATTCATCCGTCGGATGGAGGCGTTAAGCCTTGAGCAGACCCATTTGTGCTATTCTACAGGAGTAGGCTATGTGCTGGCACCATTTTTCACCCTCTCCTTTCCTAGTATCAAATATCACGTCATTCATTTCATCTCATTAACTCCTCTGATGAGATTGACGTCCGGAAGGACATCCGGTCATAAAAGCTCACCATGGCAGATCAATCTCACCTCACACCCAACCCCATAGAGAAACGGGACAAGGATTGGACAAACAAACAAACAAACCTGAAAATACATGTGAATCATGTTGTAAGACAGTTGAATGGAAACAGATTTGACTAAAGATCAGTCTAAAACAGGTTGGTTATTTTTAAGCATTGGTAAATTGATATTCCAGTCTTTCTTTTTTTAAACTGTAAAATAAAGTACCTAATAGGCCTTATCAATGTTATTGTTATTATTTTGATGTGCTTTTAGGTATTTTATTTATATCCTGTCCAGTATTCCCTGTTCGGCTACTATTTTACATTAATGTATTGGGGTAGTGTAAGTGACGTAACATGGCAGCGGCTGTACGCTTCCGGCTTCAGAATCCTGTTGCTCATTGCCAGTCTAAATCTATATGTCTGTGTGGTTTCTACAGTTTTCGACTGAACAGATTTTGAGGTTAGACGAATTTACAATACATATTTACAAGGAAATCATATTAGACATACTTAGCATTTAATAAAAGATAATTCAAATGTATTAAACACATTAATTGAAGGTTTTACCAGGGTTAAGCTAGGTGTAAGATGGCGTACATATCACAGTACATTAGAAATTTCACAGCAGGAAGAAAGTACAATGTTAAGTTGTACTGGCGACCATTTCAAAAAAAGTAATACGTATACCGGGTTGTTGTTGGGTCCTCCCTGTCAATATTTATTATAACCTCGTTAATTTAAACAACAATCCAGTGTTCTTATTCTATAAGCTCAGCCAGTACGAACCAATATAAGGCCATAAAATGGTCAAATTTGTGAATTCCAAACAAACTAAATGCACCTTCAAAAAAAACGAATGATAATCGCTGGGTATTTTGAACAGCTCATTACGACAACAGACAGGCGTAACTCGCTGATTGTAATTATCAGGAGAAAGTAAGCGAACCCCATGACAGTCTGATCGAGCGGGTTGCCTACCTAACAATATTTAAAGATTATGATGTGTTTCTTAAAACAATATTTTATTCAGTTTTGGAGTACATCATTATGCAAGAATAATTTCTTGTAAATAAAATACAAATTAAAGCCAGTTTTTGTTTTTGTTAATTCTCTCCTAAAATTAGGGTGCTGCATCTTGGTAAGTGTGCTAGTTACCAACTGATGAGCCCAAATTGCCACACTAGGGTGAAACGCTGGCAACCATTACTGAGTTGGCTGGACAATTTATCATTTCCAATAACGGACCAATTATGTTGGAATTATGAATTTATCCAATCAGGACAAATATTTCAAGTTCCCTATGGCAAACGAAATCTATTATCTGATCATAATAATGTTATTGAGCCCTGCTGGCGAGATGTCGTGTTTACAGTGTGCCGGACTGAGCCAGGATTGAACTTGCCAAGTTGGGGTCAGAAAGCCACCGCCTCAACCGTTCTATATCAGAAGAGTATTAAATTATGTCTATGACCACACGTGGAATCTGAAATGACTACTTAAATAATTTCATTTACATTTTCCTGGATTGGTTTGGTAGTTACTAGAGTGGCAGTATCAGCTGATATGGACAGTGAAACGGCAGGCTCACACAATTAAATGTGGCTACAATTTCAAGGTATTGGGATGAATTGAATAGTGATTACTAGAGCTTGGATTTCCATGCACTATCAAATCTCAAAATATGCATGCATTCATGCACTATCGTATGGCAAAACATGCAAAATAAACTGGAAAATATGTACTATCAAAATTCAGTTCCTGTTGAAACATTGTACAAAAACTACCCTAATTTCTCCAAATTGTCTTGATTTAAGCACATCCATTTATCTGTCAGCACATTCTTAAGCTCAGAAAATGATCTTTTTACGTCACAAGAAGTGATAGATGCATACTTCATTGAAAACATTTGGACAAAGTGAGGTCAAATTGTATGTCTTTTGTATTTTCACCACAATACATCTTTTATAAGCTTGACGAATTCAAAATCAGGATTTGAACGAATTAATTTGTTCAACTTATCTCTAGTTGCGGGAGCTACTTCTCCATGTGATGATTGCAGACATATTTGAATGTCCTCAACAACGTAACGATTGCCTGCTGCAATAACAAAGACGTGTGATGAGTGAGAGTTCCAGGTAGGAAATTCCAGGATAACAATGGAAGAGGGTTCAATGCAAAACCAGAGTTTGTAAAATGCTATCTCAGTACCGCAGCGCACAGAAGTGCGATACAAGTTTTCTCTTCTTCTTCTAACATAGACGAAAAATGAGCTGTCAAAGATTAATGCACAATTTATGGTTCAATTTATAGCAATGTGCAACTGTAAAACTGGGACACCTCATTCCTAAGAATTAGAGATCAACGTGGGGCCTTCCGGCTTACGTCTGGTTAATTGGATTACAGGACCTGTGCTGTATGTAGGCTATTAACTTTGGTTGTCACATAGGATGCCAGGAATACATCCTCTCAGTCTCTCAGTAATAAACATACTGTAGCCTATAACGTGGAGAAATTGTCCAAAATCAGCAACTAACATACAGAAAAGGCACTATGATGTAAGTTAACAATATATATAATATACATACTTCAAAGTCAGAATAAAAGTTATATTAAGCAATATTAAACGTCCAAATATTCGCTATTAAATCCAAAATCTACCAAATATGCATTTTGCATGAATTTTCTCCTAAAAAGGCCAAAACATGCAAACATGCCTGGAAAAAGAACGGTTATTTGGAATTGTTAAGTTGTAGAACGAATATTTGCAAAGTTTGAGAAGTGTAGCTAGCGTATTTAAAAACATGAATTTGCATGGAAATCTGGGCTCTAGTGATTACTATGATTTTGAAGACAGTGTTGAAGGGATTGAGGGTTCAGGATCAAGTAACATTGAAGTTGATGGAGGAGATGGGCATAGTAGTGATGTAGATACAAGTGCAGTGTTCTACAATGTTTCTCAGTGGGATCTTGGACTCATTTACACATTGCCTTTCAATGTATCCACTTATTATTCCATAAATCTTCCAAGTTATTTTGAGGGTAACAGACCACCTATAGAGTACTTTTCAGTTTTTCTTGGTATCATCATATACAGTAGAAGTCCATTATAGTGAGAATTCATAATGATGAAAAATGTACCCGTTATAGTGGATTGTCGTTATATAAGATTTTTGTAGAATCTGGCGAAAACTCCATACACATTAAAATCTATATGAAACTGCAATCAGTTTGTTCAAAACTTGTGTTTTTGCAGATGACTTGTTTGTTATTTTTTGAAACCCGATACTACATGAAAGTGTAGGTTTCATTTCATTCTGAAAAAATTATAGTATCACTCCAGAGGCCTATGTGGCAAACAATTCAGTTTTCTTCTTCAAACAGCATCTAACCTAACCACATATGTATCATGAAAACATATTCCACGTGCATGTAGAGAAATGATAACATTCTCACTTCGGATTTACATGGGAATAGCCTTTCCAAAATTTAACTAGACGCGAGAAAATATAAACTATCCTTTGAAATCAGTGATGTACTCTTCTGTATCTTGTTGAGGTGTATCACAATCTTACTTAATTACAGTATATAACATTAAAATTAAGCGATCATTTACTTCAGCTTTTATTCCAAACGAGTTAACAGCTACTATCGGCCATGTTATTTACACATTTATCACGAAAACATGTTATCCTCTTTCAGTTTGAATTTTCTTCTAGAGAACAACAATCAGCGGGTATTACAAATTGACTCTGTTGCTTTTGAGTGTCGACGAGAGAACTCACTAGTAGACATAACGAGGAAACAATACTGAAGATGATTGATTGTGTGCAACATAACGCTGGGTGCATAAATATCGGTAACGGAAAAATTCATGCATGCTTAATCGCTCGTAATAATGGATGCATCAGTGATAGGGTTCTCGCTGTAACTCCCAAGAGTTGTTTCGTTTACACCTGCTGTTAAGCAACACTCTCTCACAGGAATTGTGGTTATGTTTCGATCGCATTACTGCTATACAGGCTGAAAGCAAATTCAACCAGGTGTCATTTAGACAGAAATCTAAGTTCCTCCGACTAGCCCAGAAACAGGCGGTCTCTCGCACGAACCCGGATGCTAGTAAAGAAATCCTTGGACAAGAACCAAACGGCAGTTGTAGCTAGGGGTCTTGATTTCGCTGTCACTCCCTCTACAATTCCCGCTGACGAGTTAATTACTTCCGTTGAGGCAGCCATCCACAAATTACCTGTGAATGAGACTGAGGAGTTAAGACAGAAATTTGTGAGAGTCATAAGGTTAGCTGTTGTACCCACGCCCAATTTAACAAGAGGCGAGAGAAGAACTCTGAAGGATTCAGAACTGACCGTTCTCAGCTGATAAGGGTAATGCGACAGTGGTTGTGGACACTGACGAGTATAAGAATAGGATCTCGGCTATATTGTCAGAGCCTGTTTACAGACTGAACTCATATGACCCTACCTCAAAAGAGGAGGCTAAATATCTGTCCCCGGGGATGCTGTGCCACCTAGATTATATGGACTTCCTAAGATCCATAAAAATGATGTTCCCCTCAGACCTATTGTTAGTGGGATAGGTTCTCTTACCTATGCTCTGGCTAAATATCTAAGCAAATTGCTTCAGCCACACATAGGATGGGAGATAGTAGGTTCGAACCCCACTGCCGGCAGCCCTGAATATGGTTTTCCGTGGTTTCCCATTTTCACACCAGGAAAATGCTGGGGCTGTACCTTAATTAAGGCCACAGCCTTTTCCTTTCCATTCCTAGGCCTTTCCTATCCCTTTGTCGCCATAAGACCTATCTGTGTCGGTGCAATGTAAAGCAAATAGAAAAAAAAAAGAAAAAAAAAAAAAAAACACATGGGAGGTACTGAAGTACTGAATCGTACATCAGGGACTCTCGGTATTTCGTCAACAAGCTGTCAACCATAACCCTTCAACCTAATGCACTTTTGGTGAGTTTCGATGTGGAGTCCTTGTTCACTAAAGTGCCAATTAACTCAAGTCATGTCTCTCAATGAACACCTGTTCCCCAAGGTCATTACTAAGCTATTTTACTACTGCATGACTTCCAGCTATTTCTTGTTTGGTGGGAATTTTTACAAACAGACGGACGGAGTGGCTATGGGAAGTCCACTTTCGCTCGTAGTGGCTAATTCCTTTATGGAGCATTTTGAGGAGGAGGCTATTGCTTCAACAGCTGTCAAACCTATGATATCGTGGAGGTATGTTGATGATATTTGTGGTCTGGACAGAAGGTCCTAAGAAACTTCATCTATTTCTAAACCACCTAAATCAGCAACATCCTTCAATTAAATTCACTATGGAGATGGAGTTGGATGGATGCCTTCCTTTCCTGGATGTTCTAGTAAGAAAGAAACCGGACGGCTCCTTGGGACATACATCTATCGTAAGCCTACCCACACAAATCGCTATCTTCATGCAGATTCTCACCACCATCCAGCATAAAAACAAGGCATTCTCATGACACTCACCAAGAGGGCGAGATGAATTTGTGAGCCATCAAACATCCAGGTGGAGATGGGCACACTCAAAGTCACATTCAAGAGTAATGGTTACAGCGATTTGCAGATTCATAGAGCACTGCATCCTAGAGAAACGACCAAGCAGAGCTCACAGAAGGAAGAATTTAAGGGAACTGCCTACCTGCCTTACATTCATAACACCACAGATCGAATTGCCAAGGTCCTCCGCAAACACAATATAAAAACAGTGTTTGGTGCACAATCACTAAAATTGCTCACAGTCTGGGTAAAACCAAGGACAAATTGTCGCCACTTTTACATCCTGGGGTATACAAAATTCCCTGCATTTGCGGTAAGGTATAAGTTAAGTTCAATAAATAATTTGCACCACCTAAACAAATTTCTTGGAAAGTAAACCAAACATCACTTTTCAAATATATTTTAATCTACTTATTTTAATAATTGTATTTTCTACTGGGCATTTCTCATTTATATCATTACCATTTGAAAGCCCAAGATGCACTGTGGACGGCAATTAATTCAACGCAATGTATAGTACAAACACCTCCATGGCAAATTTTACACAGTTTATAAAGGAGCATCATACATCTTTTTATTCCTTTACTGATTTATAAAAGAGAAAATTACACCTTTTGGCATGTGAATGGAGTGTGGCAATAACAAATTTGACGAACAGAGGACACGGCTACAACACTTTCTTTTCTTGCTAAGTTTGTCAGCTTGTTTCATTAAAATTTGCATTTTGATATATGAAAGTCCATATTATTAACCCAATGGGGCAGACATTGTTGGCACAATGAATATTCCCCGCAGCAGGAATTATTTTAAAGATAATTTCTGCCTACAACTTTCTGTGAAAAAAATTATAATTGGAGAACTTGACATTCGCTTTCTTTACTTGTACCATAAGAATATACAATGCAATATAGCATTTCAAGTCATCAACAGTACAGTCACGCCATAATGTGTCTCATTTCGGTCTACTGTTATGATCACCCAATAAATACTTTGCATTGTCGTTTGTTTCTAGGTGATCATGTAAAAAAACTCATCACCTAGAAATTCTGATACGTCAGTAACAGTAGGATTATTTCCTAGCCTCCGTAACACACTAGCATTCACTCCATGAACTGCAGAACATGGAATATGTTTTATTTTGTTATCATCCTGCACCCATATCCAGTCCATTGGCACATGTACATCACATTTATCTTCTCTTTGCTTCTCCTCCTTTTCATTTATGGCAGGATTCAGTTCATAGTCATCAGAACTAGAACTGATACCACCCACTTCACTGTTACTTTCATTGAAAGAATTATAATTATCATCACTTTCAAACAAAGATTTGATTTCTTTCGCTTTCAGCCACCAACAAGCTGCCATGTTCGTTTACTTGTGTCAAAGTCAAAGATTAACCACTTAAAAATATCAAATAACACCAAACTATCATCGATTATTGATATATGTATCCAAAGAATATGAAAAGAGATGTCGCTCACACACATACGGAGCCACAACTATCTTCATCTATTGTGGAATCGGTTAAATTGCATCTTGGTGCGTGATCACAGAACAGTTCTGTGGTTCTACCTCGCGTCCATAGTAGCGGAGCACGGAATGGTTCCGTGACTCTGCGCCAATGGGTTAAGTTCAATAGTAAGGCAAGATTGCAAGTCAGTTTATCAAGAAGTACCCCATTTTGAAATATTAGTAAAGTTCACTTTCCATCCTCTTACCTCACATAGAAGAGTGATTATAATAATCAGTAGAATCAGCTCCCTAATTAAAACACCAGGCTCCACCTTGACATTCGAATGACGTAGTTGAACACAAACTAAATGTTTGGCCAAGAGGAAGCCCAATTTATAGCAGTTCAGGAAGGGTGGAAATGAGGGGGGAAAAGAGATTATAAAGTTGCTGAATAATTGTAGAGTTGCACATGATATGACGTCAGAGAGAGAGGTCAAAGGTAGTAGATCCAGCGTTCAGTTGAAAGTTCATAGCGTTAAAGTGCGGAGTGGTGTAAGTTGTGGAGCGAGTTAGCATGTTGTAGCAGTTCGATGCAGCAGCAGCGGCAAGGGGTAGGTAACATCTTTACACCATGGTTTCCCACTTTTACACCAAGTAAATACTGGGGCCATCCCTTAATTAAGGCCATGGCCGCTATCATCCCAGTCCTATCACTTCCCCGAGCCTTGCTTGTATGAGCATCACTTCATAGTGTTATGTTGTATTTGTTTTTGTTGCTTTTTTGTCAATTTTAAGTGATGTCTGGAGTGTGCTTTCATTGAACAGGGAAAGAGAATGATTTGCAGACTGAATTTGGTGATCGTAAATGGTGTGGTTTCCCTCAACTGATTCATATTTTGTACTCTTTTTACTCTTTTAAAATGTCTTTTTCGGAGCAGTTATTAAAAAATAAGAAAGAAAGATATGTTTTAGACATTTTCCTTGCAAAAAGGAAAAATGATCACTTAGGCAAAATATAAAGAAAATAAAATTCATGATAGTAGACAAAAAAGAAGCCTACCGGCAGAAAACACTTAAAATTAAATAATACACCGATAGAACAAGCCACAGAATTCTCCTATTTGGTTAGTGTAATTACCTCTGATAACAGATCCCTTTCCGAAATCAAGAAAAGAATAGTGGTAGCAAAACGAGCCTCCCAAAATAAGAAAAACGTACTGCTAAAAATCCATCTCAGTTTGGAGACCAGAAAATCATTTCTCAATACCTTTGTTTGGAGTGTTCTACTGTATGGATGCAGACCTTGACATTAGAGAAACAGAAAGAAGCAGAACTTGAGGCTGCAGAAATGTGGTTTTGGAGGAGAATTACAAAAACAAGGTGGATGGATTTTTTTTTAAAAAAAGACCTTGTTTTAAAGAATATAAAAGAGGTCGATGTTTATTAAATATGATACAGAAGAGGAAAACAAAGTTCCTCAGACACATACTGAGTCATGACTCTCTTCTCCAAACCATCTTTGAAGGTAAAGTACGGAGAAAGAGACGCAGGGGACGACCAAGGATGTCGTACATCAGGAACTCCGTCGGTGAACTGGCATGTGGTTCATATAGCAACATGAAGACGCTAGCAGAAGATTGTGAGATGTGGCTACAGTGACAAGGGACTACTTTTAGTAGATGATGATGATGATGATGATGATGATGCAAAATATAAAATATTTAAGTGACACTGAAAGGGTTCATAAATCTTAAAAAATGGATGAAATTATATAAAAATTGAACTAAACACTGACTTTCTACAAAGTTCTTTGTTTAGCATTCATAGTAACAATGAGTAAAAACAATTGTGTGGACACAGACATGCGGTTAAGAGATTGCTGGCAGTATACTATGTCTTGTATCTATAGTACGGTACTGCACGAAGTAGTTGGGACACCATTAAGTACACTGCACATCTGGCTTCCCACCAGAACATAGATACACGCTAATATTCTCAAAGTAACAGGAATGGGTTGATTTACTCATTCAGAATTTTGGGGCTGTCGGAGATTAAGGGTGAAGAACATTCCTCCCTTTCATTCCTTGCCTGAGGTGTGGTGACATCTTGCGACAAAATCCTTCTCCAGTTCTTGCAATCTTTTGCTGCCTGGGTTACAGTTTGAAAACAGTTTCCAGTTGTTTGGAAATTTGTGTTGACTATATTTACCATTTAATTAATCATATTCATTAATAAATTACCATTTAATTAAGAACATTGTATTAACATAAAAACCAAGCTCGGTAGCTGCAGTCGCTTAAGTGCGGCCTGCATCCAGTATTCGGGAAATAGTGGGTTCAAACCCCACTGTCGGCAGTCCTGAAGATGGTTTTTCCGTGGTTTTCCAATTGTAAAAATTAACATAAAATACAGCTCATAGAAATGAATTGTGGGCATCATATTACTTTATTCTTTCTTTTACATCTCAACTTATTTTCTCATCAGTATACATGAATGTTGTTATTTTGTTTTCCCAGGACTACAACTGGTATTACACTGGAGGCACTCTGAAGAGTCTGCAAATTGGTGGTGAAGAATTACTGCTTTCTACTCAGGGTAAAGCTGGCGATGAGCTACGTAAGTAAGCATTTAACTACTTTCAAAAGCATAGAATTTGACATATCGGGAAAATATGCCATATTTTCTAACAATTTTGGGCGGAGGCTTTTAATTGTGGAGGGAAAATCGTGTATATTTCTCCGCATTGTGCCCAGAGTAAAATAGAGTTCAATTTTGGGACATACTGTCCGCACATAGTGCTTCTTTCTTGAAATGGATGACATATTTCCATCATTCTCCTTTGAAGCAGCTCTTACTCCCTTCACTGATGACAATGATAATCCAAGACAATCTGCCACTTTCTGGTGCACATGGTACTTCTTGTTCAATAACCCACCCCACCCACCCCCTCCACACACACGCACACACACACACGCATGCACGCGCGCGCGCGCCCTCACTCCCTGTTACTTTGAAAGAAACAAATAGCACTCAAAACCATAACAAGCTCACCCTCTGACAATTGTAGTCTAGGAGGCATTTTGAAGTGATGTGGCCAACATGTAGAACACTGGCAGACTGAAAATAGCATGCTAACAAATTGAAGTCACCAGCATTTCATTTCACAGATGCCCAGGGCGAGAATACATGGCAATGCTACACTCAGTTTCACCATCCCACCTGTCATTAATCACACGGTCCAGCACACGCACACCCTCCCATCAATATCACTCTTTGTAAATTTGGTGTCACACTGTACAGTTTTAGTGGTTCTAGTTTCTGGTAATCACAAATGGGCAGTGGCGGCTGGTGCAGAAAATCAGTTGTGTGCTGTAACCCACCCCCTGTCCAAAAATAAAAATATTTAGAAACATGCGGTTTTCAAGAGGCTCTCCACTGAGGTTTTCATACTGAACAAACACGCAAACAACCCCAGCACATATACACATTCCTCATACAAAACTAATTAAACACACAATAACACCTTCAATCACAAAACATTGACAAACTCGGAAACACTTGGTGTGAGCGCGCAAAAACAGAACTTCGCAACGTTACAAAAATCATTGAAATAAGATCAGCAACGTCGTAATGCAAAATTACATGTTATGTTGCTACAGTGAAATTTATGTCCGCCTCCGTAGTGTAACAGTTGGTGTTATTAGCTGCCGTCCTTGGGGGTTCGGGTTCTATTCCCGGTACTGCCAGAGATTTAAGAATGGCAGGAGGGCTTGTATGTGGTTGAAATGGTACATGCAGCTCTCCTACATTGGGGGTGCACCACCTCGGGATGAGGACACTAGTTTACTTCGTGAAATATATAAACTAGACATTTTGTAATTAAAGGACATCACAATATCATGTCCTTTATTTTGACAACATAAAAAGTACATTTTTTATAGTTCATCGATTTAAAAATGTGGCTATGGAATAGGCAAGTTGGGAGTATTAAAAGATCTACAGCTGATGGCTTTCTCTACAGTATTTAGTTTCCCGTTTGCTTTGAACGATCCACTCTTAAATACTACCGCTGAGTCACCTGCCTCGTTCTCATTTCCGTCGAAATGCTGGTGTGACCAGTGCTGCCTCTATGTGGTGGAACAAAAACTCGCTGTGAAGTGATGTCTTGGCTGTTGTTTCCACAGCCTATCGAAGAAGTTAGGCACGCATGCACAAAAGGCGGAATTCCTGCTTTCTGGCAAAAGGCTTAGAAATTCTCGCTGAGCCACGCTGGGCTGTGATCTGCACAGCCAGCACCCGGCGTGGAGCGCACGACTAATGTGGTTGTGAGGAGAGTTGAATGATTTGTTATTCTTTGGCTGGCGTTTTTTCATTGCATTGTATTTGATTGTAGATAATATTATCAAAGTAGTTTATTTTTCAAATAGACTATGTGCTGCAGCACTTCAGCACATAAGGTACGGCCGCCTCTGCAAATGGGAGCCTCAAAATGAGCCCAAGATTCCTGCTGTACATTTCTCCTTGGTTGAGAAAAAAGTTACTTTAGAAATATAAGAATATTTTTTGGGGGGGTGGTTTTGAAAAGAAATTGTAACTTGAGTATTATATTGCCTATCTTCTTCTTCTTCTACTACAACTTTTTTCCACACCTGTGGGGTCGTGGGTGCGAACTGTGTCGCACCTGTGGATTTGGCCCTATTTTACGACCGGATGCCCTTCCTGACGCCAACCCAATACAGAGGGATGTAATCACTATTGCGTGTTCCTGTGGTGGTTGGTAGTGTAGTACGTGGTCTGAATATGAAGAGGAAAGTGTGGGGACAAACGCAAACATCCAGTCCCCGGGCCAGAAGAATTAATCAAAGGCGATTAAGATCCCCGACCCGGCCGGAAATCGAACCCAGGACCCTCTGAACTGAAGGCCTCAACGCTGACCATTCAGCCAATGAGTCGGACATCAATCTACATGTGTCTATAACGTATAAAAAATTCATTACCATCAGCCAAGTCGTTTTCTGTGTATGTATTTTCAAGTGAACAGTACAAGCACTTTAAATTGCACAAGTTAAAATTCTCAATACCTTAAATTCAGTTTTACCACAGAAACTATTTCACTTTTCCGTAAAAACTTCTTTCATGTCATTAACTTTAATCAGCCAAGTTCATCAAAGGAGGAGATGGTAGTGGTGATTATTGTTTTAAGAGGAAGTACAACTAGGCAACCATCCTCTATATAACACTAATCAGAGAGAAAAAATGGAAGGGGTTCGACACTTCGAAAAATGAAGGTATCGGCCAAAGGAAGACAAGGGCCACGAAGGGCGTAAAAATGAAAGACTCCCTAGCCCTCGCAAACCTAATAGCGATGGGGTCAGAAAAGAATAAGAGTTGACCAAGCGAGGTCAGATAGGATAGATGAAAGTGAGGAGCCTGGCACAAGTAAGTGGAAGCAATGCTAGGACTCAGCGAAGGGCCTCGTGGTCACCAACCCACGCTCCAAATTTCAGAGCCCCCGGGGTCCATTTCAGCATGTTCATCAAAAAACATGCTTTTAAATAAAATCAAGCCAGGCAACAATCGATCACTAATAGATTTTTTTAGTCCTCTAATTCTTGGATAAGAAGAAAAAATTAACCAGTACCGGTGAAGCAGTTGTTTCCCACGGTCTGAAGTAGGCGAAAATTGGAAGAAGAGAAAAAAATAAAGGACATCTGAAACAAAAGGGCATAACATGATGGCAAAATCCCTTCTTTGTTTTTGATCATTCCTTATTATTTAGTTGGTAAATGTTCGTTATTCATATTGTTTTATGTTTATAAAACTTAAATGTGCAGTCCAGAATCAATGCCGCAGCCTGCCACCTGCTGGATTATTCATCCCTTGTGACATTGCAAGGCTCCATTCTACTGTTCAAATGCAAGCAGCATTGGCTGGCAGCAGTTCGACCACCCTCCCTGCAACCCCAACCTTGCTCTTAGTGACCACCACCCCTTTCTGCATCTGAAGTAGTTCCTTTGCGGCAAGCATTTTCACACCAATGATAAAATGAAAACAACAGTTCAGAAATTATTTTCCTTGCAGGCCTAGCTAAAGAAAACTTGTCCCATGTTATGACAGATGTTTGAATAAGTATGGAAATTATGTGGAAAAATTGCTGAAGGTTCATAGAATGGAATAAAAAGGGAATTAACCAATGACCTAGAGTTTAGGGCCTTTTAAATAACAAGCATCATCATCATCATCATCATCAGCTTCAAAGAAACCCACACTGAAAAGCAGCTGCTGGGTGTGCAACAAGGTACAAAGAATGTTTTATGATAACTATCTGGTAATGTGCAAATTTTATTGTGTGATATGATACACTTAGAATAGATCGCTGTCAGGAAGGGCAAAGGGGGTGTCATTATCGAGAAGAGAGGAGCATGCTTTGGATTTGACTCGAAAATTTTCTGAGTGTTATGGGGAGAAGAGATTACTAAAAACCCACTTCAAAGGTTGGCACCTCTGTAATTGTATAATTGTAATATTCCTGTGCTGCATTGGACATTATAAACAAACACATGATCCCTTGTAGAGTGTTTTATTGTACCATCCTTTTTTATTTATTTTTTATTAATGTAGTGTCGACACCACATTTCCTCTGTTACTCATTATTCCTACCTATGATGTTTGTTTTAGCCTCATAATATTTGTGTGTGAAATATTTCCATTTAGAATAAAGTTTTTCTTAAATGCTTCTCTTTTGGTTGTTGGTGTTTGTTCATCCCATGTTTTCTCCTACTGAAGGTTTGACATGTCTGGAACGAGATTCTTCCTGGAAACCAGTTCTCCCTTCAGCTGATACAACTACTCCAGAGAAAAAGAAAGCAATCCTGCAAGTTGAAGGTTGCAGTACACAAAGTACAGGTAAGCTGCCGTTTTTCACTCTGGAGCGAATGACAGCAACGGAGAAGAGGTACGCAACTGATCGATGTAGCAGCGGTAACAAAGAAAGAAGCCCAACAAAAACTGTGTAACGAGTAACAGACACACCTGGTCATTTGTTTAAATAACACTGTGAAGTCACTTGGAGTGGAGTCAATACGTATCATCTGGAAAAATTGATTACATTGTCAAAGAAATTCTAAGTTTCATTTTACTTTACTTTGTATATTTTTTTTCTGTAAAAAAGAGCTACTATTTCCCACATGTCTTTTTTGCTAGCATTTTAATGTAGCATTATCACTATTGTCAGGATTTTGATGCAGTATTAAGTTAGATAACAAAATTATTAGAGCAAGTAGCTTTTAGCCCACTCAATGGTTCTGCATAAATTTTGCATAAACGTTCAAGGTACAGCCCATTAGAAACCCTATACTTTATGCAACTCTCCCTACATATCCAAAGAGCAGGCTAGACGACACTCATTACTTGCAAAATAAGTTTGCAATGTAACCTGTTACGGCATTAAAATCCGGGCTGTAATTACAATGTACAAGCTGTCAAATAATGGAAAGGAAGAAGGAAGTAACAATCATCGTCTTATCATCATCATCATCCATCTTCCTCGCCCAGCTCCCGCCAGGTTGGGATGTTTATGGCACCTTTCCATCTTCCTCTATCCAACCACCATTGTTCCTCCTTAGCTGTGTTTCAATTCAGGTTTCTTCTAATTATACTGTTCTTGATAGTTCCCAACCACCATAGTCTGGGTCTCACTTTTACCCTCCTTCCTTCTATCTGGGTTTTCATCATCCACTTTTGCATCCTTCCTTCTTCCATCCTCTTAACGTGTCCAAGCCATCTAGGTTCATCTCTTTCCATTCATACATAAAGCTTTTCCATTCTGATTTCCTTCCTGACATCCTCGTTTCTTACTCTGTCCTTTCTTGCCTTTCCTATAATACTTCCTTAAAATTTCATTTCACAGGCGTGGAACCTTATTGTTCACAAACACTCATGAACAGCCCTTAGTTTATGGTGGAGAACATTATCATAATAACATCTTTGAACTGGTCTTCTACCTTAGACAACACTGCTGGTCAAAATATCCTCCACCGAGCTCGATAGCTGCAGTCGCTTAAATGCAGCCAGTATCCAGTATTCGGGAGATAGTAGCTTCAAATCCCACTGTCGGCAGCCCTGAAAATGGTTTTCCATGGTTTCCCGTTTTCACAACAGGCAAATGCTGGGGCTGTACCTTAATTAAGGCCACGAACGCTTCCTTCCCACTCCTAGCCCCTCCCTGTCCCATCGTCGCCATAAGACCTATCTGTGTCGGTGCGACGTAAAGCAACTAGCAAAAAAATATATATAGGCCTATATATATATCCTCCTATCCTTCTGCCTTTAAAGTGCTCTGTAGTATTAGTCTTTTTCATGAAAAGCAACTCCACCTCCACCTTAATTCACTATGAGCACTGTGCAGACTGACATGTATTGTTTGTCTGGCATTCACCTTACCCCAACCCTCCCATCTGACTCACAGGCTATAGCATGAATCATCGCTCCAAATCATGCATCTCCAGTCTACCATGGACCAATAGTGGCACTCTTTACACCACTGAATGAAGCCCTTAGTGTCCATCAGCTAAATAGAAATACTAACTCTTAAGAGAAGTTGTATTACGCATCCACCTTTCAATACAATTTAAACCTTTCACTGCAATTGAATGTTGAATTTGGTCATGTGAAATACAATACATTATTTGTTATTGCTATGAAGATGATCCTGGTCAGCAGATTATTAACATTACGCGACCCAATATTCCCAAATTAAGTATTACTATGACATCTTAAAAACTATGAGAACTCTATAAAAACATGATACAAAAAATTATTGATGATGAGACATGAATGTTTAAAAAGTTCTAAAAAAGGCAAATTTATTGTGTCTATCTTAAAATATCCTTTGCAGGTTTTGTTGGAGTCCGACTGAGGAACAAGTGCATCTTCTACTCCATAATTCAAGATCATGGCTGTGCACCTTCCCTTGAGAATTGTGGAGAATCCAAGTCGTCAAAGCCCTTTGTTGGTTTGGATCTCTGTTCTGAGCCTAAAGCCCGCTATTGTACCATCAACACCGACCAGACAGTGCAAGTGTGGGACTTGGCCACTATGTAAGTTCATGCCAGTTTTCATTTAGTTATTGATTTAATCTTTAACATCAGACTACAAAAACTTTATATTAGACTGGGAAAGGAAGATATGAAGTTGGTGTGGCTGGGGTCTGTGTCACACCGTATTGGCTCAATGGCTAAATGGTTACCATGCTGGCCTTTGGCCACAGGGGTCCCGGGTTTGATTCCCGGTAGGGTCAGGAATTTTAACCATAATTGGTTAATTTCACTGGCACGAGGGCTGGGTGTATGTGTTGTCTTCATCATCATTTTATCCTCATCACGATGCGCAGGTCGCCTACGGGTGTCAAACCAAAAGACCTGCATCTGGCAAGCCGAACTTGTCCTCGGACACTCCCGGCACTAAAAGCCATACGCCATTTCATTTTACCCGAATATAAGACGAACTCCTAAAAATTATCTTGATTTTCAGGAATAAATATTTTAATTATTCGTAAGAGTTTCATTCATGAGTGTTATGAAATGAAACACACTTAAGCACCACCTAGTATTAATGTTGTAATCAAAAGCTTAACAACCTAATATAAGCAATTCTGTCGTAATGAACCGTAATTTTAAAAACATTTGTGCAACTTCGTCGACAATCGCAATTTGTTGTTACACTGTTTGGTGGCAGAGTCCAGAGTCCGCTCAGCTGTCTTACTTACAGTCGGGAAGTTTTTGTTTTGTGGTGGTTATCATATGAAATGAATTTCATTTTGTTCCGTATTGATGATTTATCACTATCAACAAAGATGAGAAGGTCCAACTATTCAGTACTATATATAATATGTTATTATTATTTATTACACTAGTTTCAACCCTTGTATTGGGTTATCTTCAGGCTTAAATTATATTATAAATGGAAAAGAACATTAAATATAACTTCTGTATATTCTGGTATTCCACAGGGTTCAAACCTGGGTCCATTGCTATTTAACCTTTATATCAACGATCTCCCTTCTAAGGTTAAGTTTTCAAACTGCCTTTTATATGCAGATGATGTAAAGCTTTACAAAGAAATAAAATATGATGGAGACATCGACAAACTACAGAGTGACTTGAATCAATTATACGAATGGAGTATAGAAAATAATTTATATTTCAATATAAAGAAATGTTGCTTCTTAAAAATTACACACGGCAAATCCCCTAAAGAACACGTGTACTCTATCAACAATGAATTACTGACGCAGATTAATTCATTTAATGATCTAGGGGCCGGTGACCTACGATGTTAGGCCCCTTAAAACACCAGTCGTCATCATCATCATTTAATGATCTAGGAGTACGCATCACAAACAATTTGTCCTTTAACCCACACGTTTGACACATTTAATGATGCCTACAAAAACTGGGCTTTTTAATCCAACACACCAGAGACCTGAAGAATATCCAAGCCCTCACACTTTTGTTTAACATACTTGTGAGGTCCAAACTCGAGTATGCGTCGGTAATTTGGTCTCCCCTTTATAAATCCTATCAAAACCATGTGGAGAAAGTTCAAAAACATTTCTTTCGTTATCTTTACTTTTAAAAATATAACAGGTTTGTCCTTAGTGGCATAATTCACTATAAAGATCTCCTGAAAGAATTTAGCTTCACTTCATTATTAAATAGGCGTATAATAAATGATCAAAAATACCTCCATAGAGTTATCAATAATGTGGTAGATAACAGTTACTTTCTACAACAATTCTCGTTCAATACCCGGAAAGCCGGGCTGAATGGCTCAGACGGTTAAGGCGCTGGCCTTCTAACCCCAACTTGGCAGGTTCGATCCTGGCTCAGTCCGGTGGTATTTGAAGGTGCTCAAATACAACAGCCTCGTGTCGGTAGATTTACTGGCACGTAAAAGAACTCCTGCGGGACTAAATTCCGGCACCTCGGCGTCTCCGAAGACTGTAAAGTAGTAAGTGGGACGTAAAGCAAATAACATTATTATTAATACCCGGAAAGGCAGTTTAAAACACAGACATCTCTTGTTTCTTCCGATTTCTAAAACAGTATTTTATAGCTCACTGCTGTTCAGAATGTGATATAACGTCACAGTTCATAAATTTCCTGATCTTGATTTAGACTTTGCTGTTAGATACAGTTATGAAAAATTATTGAAGAAGGTACACAGTTAAAGTAATGGTCGCACTATGCTGGGCACTTCGAGTTCAGTTAAAGCACTATTTCTGAATGTATGCCCTATAGGTGTATATATGTACTATATTTATACTTATTTCTTGGTTAGTTTGTGTTTCATTTTAGTGTTTTATTTTATTTGAATTTATATAATGTAAATGTAGACAAACAAAATGTAGGGAAAACTGCAAACAAATTGCCAATACTAGCATCTATTTTTACTTAAGATTTAGTGTGCTATTCATACTGATTGCCACAACTCATCTCTTACCAAACATATATATTTTGCTAGTTGCTTTACGTCGCACCGATACAGACAGGTTTTATGGCGACGATGGGACAGGGAAGGGCTAGGCGTGGCAAGGAAGCGGTCGTGGATTTAATTAAGGTACAGCCCCAGCATTTGCCTGGTGTGAAAATGGGAAACCACGGAAAACCATTTTCAGGGCTGCCAACGTAAAGCACATAGCAAAAAAAAAGATCCACAAGAAGAGAGTCGATGTCGAACCACTCACCATCTTCCAGCGCATGTGTATCATGAAAGTCAGACCTACAGGTGAAGGCCCACTTCACATACAAGCTCGCTCCATATCCAATGGGCCTATTCTCTGACAAAGGGGTGCGTAAAGGCACAAAATCGGCTTTTTACGCTGCCTTCCCTCAAGCCACAGAGAACGTCAGTGTGCAGGCAAAAACATTTACTGTCGTCGATGGAGGATACCTCGGCCATAAAGTCGTGTGGCATCGGAATGATTAGGTACGGGCTATCACAGCAAGCTACATAAGCGACATATTTAACCACTTTGGGAGAAATGTGTTTGTAGTCTTCGACGGTATCCTAAGGATGGCGCCCAAAAGAGCACCAAATTTGCAGAGCGATCATGACGGTATTCTGCAGCATTAGCGAAAACTGTGTTTGATGCATCGACTATCATCACAGACCCCAAGAGAACATGCTCTCGAATGACAAAAACAATGTTCGTCTCATTGAGCATCTCTGTTCTGCTTTTGCTCTCGAGGGAATTGAGACAAAAATATCAAAAGAAGACGCAGAGTGCGATATTGTCGTGACTGCTCTGTAAAAAAGTGCCTCCAATGACCAAGTCATCATCTTTGGAGAGGATGTGGATTTTCTCGTGCTCCTCTGCAGTCTAGGATCCACTAAAACAAACGTATACGACAGACACAACGATGTACGCTTCTGTACTTTTGTGAAGACAGCAGCCAATGCCAAAGCGAATCTGGCCCATTTGCCCCAACCACAAAGGCTGCGTCGTATCACCACTACCGCACATACCACCAGGTGCAAAAGTGGTTGGGGGTGGAGAAAGAGGCCACCGACTGGGGTTGGTAATTGACCTCGGCTGGACTCATCCCCATTACCAGTCGGCAATCTCCTGCCCCCGCAGAGCTCCTGAAACTCCTCTCTTGCAAATGCAAGAAGGGGTACAGAGGTGGCTGCACTTGCCTGAAAGCAGGGCGCAGATGTTCTGTGATGTGTGCTACCTGCTCTGGGGAAACGTGCCAGAACGCTGCCCTTATCATCATTGAAGAGGACGACGATGACGAGCCTCAAGACAACCCTGATGATCCACCAATACTGGAGTACCTACCTATAGGGGACGAAGACCTACCTATTGAAGAGAGCAACGAAAGTGACAGTCCAAGGCCATCAAAAACAAGGCGTTGAGTTTGACTATGTTTCTAATTTGATTGATTGATTGATTGATTGATTGATTGATTGATTGATTGATTGATTGATTGATTGATTGATTGATTGATTGATTGGTGTACTGTACTTTTGATTACTTATGTTTATTATTTATGTTTATATTAAAATACATTTCACCCTTTTTAAATGATTACATGCCTTCTTTTTCTTTACCAAACAAAAAAAAAAAAAGAAAGGAAAGGTTATGGAACATTTCTGCAAAAATGCTATTTTTACCTTTTATGGTTTTTTTTTTTTGTTTTTTTTAGATTTTGAGTGAAATAGGAGGCTTGCAGACCCTGCTCTGCACTTAAATTTAATTTAAAGCTAATCAAATTGCCTACAGATTATATTCTATACGTTCTACTCGTAGGATCAATGGTTTCGACGCAATTTCGGTCCAAAGAAGGTCTAAAACTAAAATTTTCAATTTTTGGAAAAACTGGCCTATTTTCAGTGTGCCGTAATTTGGTAACCAATTGACCTACAGAGCTCCAGTTGGGCTTAATTTGTCACAAATTTAATGCTCTTAAAATGATATACAGTAGCGTTCGACAAAAAATTCATGGATTAGGAGATACAGGGCAGAATCTGAAACAAGTCCAAAAATTTTGCGGTTTTTGGTGTGTAAAAATTTTTCCACAACTTTTTGAGAGTTGCAAACTTGGGTATACATAGTCTTAATGGGTCCAAACAACATACTAAAAATTCAGAGATGCATCATGTTTTGATAATTTATTGTCGATTTTGACCGGCCTAATTAATATTTTCCACATGCAAATTGTGGCTTATTGTTCATCTCTCTTCTTTTTGAGAATATATCTCACTGCTAGTACAAGAACTAGAACTGTTGTTTGCCTTTCCTCCATGTTAAAACAAAATTCTATCAAACCTTGCCAAATATTTTCAATTTTTGTCAAACTTTCAGCAATGTTGAACAATCTTTGATGAGATTTGATAACTTTTCTTATAAAGTATTGAATTGAAAGAAAAATTTGATGGTGTACAACAGGCATAAAGTGGTTGGCATGTTTGGTAAAACTTCTGTACCCTACAGGCGAAAGTTAGCTTAGAAATCCAACGTGGCATGGCTCGGATGACATCTCATAACTAGAGACGAGAATTATAGGCACTAAAAACAGTTAAAATAGGCAGGCATATAGGCTCTTAAATTACCCAAAATAGGCATGTAAATAAGCACTAACGTGTAAAATAGGCAACAAAATAGGCATGAAAATATTACTAATACTTTAATAAGATACTCAATTACTATAAATGAATTACAAGCAACGTTTCAGTGTTTTCCGGTAACAATCTTGTTCTCTTGTCATGTATAATGTTTTTGTAATGAGAGAAAGATCTCTCAACATCGCATGAAGTGACTGGACAAAACTTCAATGAAGTCACTTCATCTGATTTTATTTCGCTGACAGCAGCTGCCTTCCCAGTGGAGCGGTCAAAACTTCCCCTGACTTCTTCCACAACTCTAAATGACTCCACCAGGGGCATGCAACTCTTCTCCAACTTGGTGATTGCTCCTGGCAGCTTGTTGAAATTTGAAGGTGCTCCGGTTTATGCAGGGACATACTAGCTCCCAACACTGCAGTACATAAGAGCCTCCGTGGCTCAGGCGGCAGCACGCCGGCCTCTTGCCGCTGGGTTCCGTGGTTCAAATCCCGATCACTCCATGTGAGATTTATGCTGGACTAAGCGGAGGTGGAGCAGGTTTTTCTCCAGGTACTCATTAATCGTTGCCCCAGAGAAGTGCGACAAGTTTCAGCAGCCGGCACAATTTCTATCCTCGCCGCTGGATGGGGGTTTCATTCATTCATTCCATTCCTGACCCGGTCGAATGGATTTTCATTGCAGAGCATAGGTCTGAAAAAATGGTTGTTGGTCGCTGCCCAAAGTGGACTGGTAGAAAGGCTGCGTTGATACAGATTTCTGTACTCGTATCAGATGCATCGCCTGTACTTGTATCAGATGCATCGCAGGCTTCGTTGATACAGATTTCTGTACTTGTATCAGATGCATCACAGTATTTCTAAGTTGATCTATGTGGTTTTTTTTCTCACATTTGATCTGAAAAATAATAAAATTGACATAAATTACATTGTCCCTATATCTTAAATTTCTACAGTTGGACTAATTGGCAATAATGCTTATATATCATGCATTTGTTTCGTAGAAAATAATACTGTTAGAGATGATGTTTCTAGAAGTACGAAACTTTAAAGTAGGAACAAGGGAATTCGTAATTTACATGGAAATATGTCTTCAAGGATTTCCAGTTATATTTGTCAGTATCGTGTCGAGTTCACCGGGCGAAAAATATAATAAAAGAGACGTGAAACGATATCGGAGTAGCGTAGAGGAGAGATCCGTCATTTATGCTTGCCAAGGACCCACCAAGCTGCCCCTAGCAGTATTCTTACTTATATACAGTAGAAGAATGAAAACGGAGGCACTATAAATCTCAGATTTGTGAACATTTAATTTGTTGCTATTCGCTGGCTTTGGTCAGCCAGGTCAGCTGTCATGAAGACTATTTTCTGTTGCCTGCAATAGATCCTGCATCATGTGTGTCCACAAGGCCGTCACCCTCGTTGAAAATTAAAAACCGCGTAATTTGAATTTGTCATGACATGCGCCAATAACCTTATTTTTGTCACAATTTATCAAGACTCTAGAGGGGATGCAAGAGGCTTGTTGGAAACTTCGCGGCCTTAAACTGGGAGCTTGCGCCCCTTAGACTCTCTTTCCTTCCCCCCCCCCCCCCCCCTCAACGGTTACTAACCAGACCTTACCAATCCAGACCAACGGTCTTTTTGCTATCTTGTAAAGATAGTCTTGGCAACCTTGTAAAACACGCTGTGGCATCGTCCGAGCCGGGCTACATTGGATCTGCAACCTGTAACGGCGTAACGGAAGTGTAATAGAATTCACGTTTTTTAAAGGGAGTTTTAAAAATTGCATTTGTTGTAAATCTCTACTTCCACAGGAAATGAATCACAGTTCAAAATACCGATTTAATTTTCATCCATTCTGTGACAAGAGACCACCAGCGTTCTAGCTCCTCGTTCAGTAATTTAATTATTATTTACATTTTAGCAATATAAATTGCTGAAAGTTCACGACTAATACAGCATTGCAACAGAACAACTTGCCACAATACATAATAGGCCTATATATGCTACAATGAAATGCAATCATAGTTCTCAGTCACAAAAAAGATAAAAGGAACAAACGAACATACCTCCTTACAGCAAGCTTGACAGTCTACTGTTCCATCCGTAGTGAAATTGGGATACCCTGTGATCCACTGCTTCAGCCAGTAGGACTTCGGCGATTTTTCTTTGGGCATTGCCGCAAACACACTTTTTCTTCTTCATAATAAATCACAACACGTTCTGAACATACAGCGTACGCATACAACAGTTCGCATCGAAATGGAGGTATAGGGCATATGGGTTGTGCAACATAGTTCGACATTGACTGATTCTTGCATATGTTTTCTTTTGCTGGTGGCTTTACGTCGCACCGACACAGATAGGTCTTATGGCGACGATGGGATGGGGAAGACCTGGTAGATGGAAGGAAGCGGCCGTGACCTTAATTGAGGTGCAGCCCCAGCATTTGCCTGCTGTGAAAATGGGAAACTACGGAAAACCATATTCAGGGCTGCCGACAGTGGGATTCGAACCCACTATCTCCCGGATGCAAGCTAACAGCCGCGCACTCCTAACCGCACGGCCAACTCACCCGGTCACATATGTCTTAGGAGGCTGGAGCGGTTGAAGCTTTCGAGGTCAAATTGTTCCTTGTTTCACCTGTTGGAAATTTCCCTAGAACTATTTCTGGTGACTTCTGAGAATTCCCATTTTTGTTCGTGGGGTAATGGGATGTTGAGAAAAGAGAAGGTAATTCTGTCGAGCATACTAGCTACAATATAATGCACTGGAAGAAAATCGGCTTTTTAAAAATACAGTCAAAAGGTATCAAATAGGCAATTGTACTCCAAATAGGCACAAACCACTGAAATAGGCATTTATAGGCACAATAAACCCAGCGAAATATAGCTAAAAAGACCCCAAAATGGATTTATATCTCAAAAGCCTACGTTTCTGAAGACAGGAATAAAATAGGCAAATAGGCAAATTCCCGACTCTACTCATAACACTCAGCAGGCTTGCCGACGTCTGGATTGGTTAGGTCCGGGTAGTGACAAGACCATTGGGCTGGGGGTAAGCAAAGGGGGCTTTTAAGTTCGTGGTAGATTATAACCATATTTTACAGGCAACAGGTAGGGACCCTTTTAGAGGCAGCCCTGCCCAGGGAGTGGCGCTCCTGCCTATGTGAGCCCCAGAGCACACTGACCCGATGTGTAACGTCTGGTAAAGGGTACCAGCTCAGAGTAATGAGTGAAGACCTCAACGGCAATAAAAGTGGAGAATGTGATTCGGTACGGTGGAGCTGGCGGAGGAGGCAACCCCTTCCTCTGGGGGTAGTACAGATAGAACTCACTGCCTTGTGGGATGAGGAGGCATCCTCAAAGGCTAAGGGAGTAAATCCCAAAAGAAAATCCTCAATTACGTTAGGCCTAGGAAGCCAGTAAAAGAGCTTATTTGTAGCTGCTTTGAAAGCACTTAAGAGCCTCAGAACGCATTTATTAACTAAATTAAGATGCCAGCATGAGCAGACTCATGTCA
Source organism: Anabrus simplex (assembly GCF_040414725.1). NCBI lineage: Eukaryota > Metazoa > Arthropoda > Insecta > Orthoptera > Tettigoniidae > Anabrus > Anabrus simplex. Next base: position 162,257,604 of record NC_090279.1, on the reverse strand, counting down.
GGGATGATGGTTTATGGCCTGATGATAGAGGAAATTAATGATACTGGGGCTGAGTGAAACCAAATGGAGAGGAAAAGAAATGAAAAAATTAAGAAAACAGTATACACTGTACTGGCATGGAAATGACAAAGAGATGAGGAATGGTGTTGGTTTCGTCGTGAGTAAAGATCTAGAAGGAGTTGCTGACATTCAGTATGTTAGTGAGAGTATTATAAAGGTGACTGTGTATTTAGGGAAAGAAAAACTAACTTTGGTACAGGTGCATGCACCTCAAACTGGATGTGGTAAAGAGAGAGTAATTATTATAGGAATTCTGAATGCACAGATTGGGACAGATGGAACAGGATATGAGAACGTAATGGGATCTCATGAATATGGTGTACGAAATATAGAAGGTGAACATCTCCTTGACTTCTGTATGAGGAATGGGTTGGTGGTGAAAAACACTTGGTTCAAGAAGAGACAGAGATAACATGATACAGTTGGGATGGACTACAAAAGACTGTAATTGATTGTTATTTCAGATGAAGAAAAGAGCAGAATGGTAACAGATGTCAGAGTAATACCCAGCGAGAGCCTTGACAGTGACCACCGTCTATTAGTAGCGAACCTGAGAAACTTCTATATGCCAAAAGTACAGAACAGAAAAATGCCAAAAATCAAAGTATGGGAACTCCAGAAAACAGATAAGAGAACTGAGTATCAGAACCAGATAAAAACCCTGTTACCAAGAGATGAAAGGTAAAATGGAGAAGCAGAATGGACCAGACTAAGGGACACATTGGTCTAGGAAGCGACTGAAGTTTGTGGAAAGACAAATTTGAAAACAAGAGAGAAGGAAACACTTTGGTGGAATGAAAGAGTGAGAGCAGCAATCAGGGAAAGAAATCTCTTGCGGAAAGAAAGGGATCGGAAGAAAAATAAACCGAATCTTACTAGAGACGAGGCAAAGATCAAAAGCCTTGAACAATTATAATGAAACAAGAAACTGGACGTTAAAAGAACAGTTACAGAAGAAAAGACCAAGGCATGGAATATATTCACTCAGAAACTGGAGGAAGACAGCAGAGGCAATGAGAAACTACTGTACAGTGTTATCAGAGGTAAAAGGAAACCAATGAATACCATAAAGATTCTTGAAGATGAAAATGGAAATCTGGTTAGGACAGAAAATGACATGGGAAAAGTCCTGAAGAACCGTTACGACCACCTACTGAATAGACCAGTTCTAGAACAAAATACAGAACCAGAAATCTAATGCTACAATGAAGAACCTCCCATCACCTGGACAGAAACTGAGGCAGCCTTAAAATCTATGCCTAAAGGAAAATCTTCAGGTGCAGATGAAGTGAATAATAAAGGCAGCAGGCATCCAGGGTATACATTGGCTGCATAGAGTACTAAATGCCGTATGGACAGACAACAAAATACCTGTAGATTGGAGCAAGGGCATTATAATTCCCCGTTTAAGAAAGGCAGCAGACGGAATGCTGATGATATTGTGCTAATAGATGAGAACAAGAAGAGAGTGGAGAAAAGGCTAGAACAGTAGGAAAAGGTCCTTGAGGAAGGACGACTTAAGATTAGCAGAGGAAAGACTGAATACATGTGGTTCAGTGGAGAAGATAGAGACAGAAATGTAAGGATACTAGGGGATAGATTATCATAACCAGAGTGTTTAAGTACCGTACATATGCAAATACTCCATGCCATTGATTAATCTGTGCATCCTAATTTTTTTTAAACCCACGGCCCTTAACGCCCTTGAAAGGGCCTTGGCCTGCTCAGCAACCGCTGTTCAGCCCCAAGGCCTGCAGATTACGAGGGGGTCGTGTGATCAGCACGACACATCCTCTCGGCCGTTATTCTGGGCTTTCGAGACTGGGCATCCTAATTTTAGGAGAGAGAATTTTTAAAGAAGCTTTAATTTGTGTTATATTTACAAAAAAATTATCCTACATAATTAGGTACTCCAAAACTGAATAAAACGTGTATTTGTTTTAATAAACATGTCATAATGTGCACATGCTGTTGCAAAGCATCCTGGACTCTATCTAAAGTAGCAAAAAAAATACGGATGTACAATTTTTATCAATTTCATGTGTGCAATAAAATATTAAAGTCAATACAGTAATTGCATATTCCCTTTAGTTGTATTCATCATCTGTTTTATTGTCATCACCGGAGGAATCATGTTTGTCATTGCCATCTTCCCATAGAGCATCATCCTCAGTTCTGTCCGGCCTGCTTATTTTTTTACAATTAGCTTCTACATCGCACCGACACAGATTGGTCTTATGGCAGCAATGGGATACGAGAGGGCTAGGAGTGGGAAGGAAGCGGCCGTGGTCTTAATAAGGCATGAAGGCAGATCAAATATGTATTTGCTATGAGTGTATCAATTTAATGTTAACACACAGTAAAAAGAAACCTCTAAAGACTTTCACATGTTCAGAACGTAAAAATAAAAGGTTGAAGGTACAGCTAAGCATGTTAAAATGTTTAATCAACATATTTATTTGGTGAAAAATAGTGTATGTAGATGTGTATCCCTATATGTCACCACAGCAATTTTAATTAATATGTACTTGCTCAATTTGTGTGATTTCTATGATTTAGGCTGATAATGACATACGTATATGTCGAAACCGGTACCACTATCAAATAAATGTAGATAACATCTTATACAACTTGTAATTTGTATTTAAAAGGTTGAACCTTACTAAAACTTATATCTGTAATCTCAGTTCAATACGATAAAACAATGAAGTTTATATCTTTGAATATATTGGGCAGACCGGCAGAAGCTTCAAAATCAGATATATGGGGCATGTAAATGCTATAAAATATAATAGATATTTGGCAGTCGGACAGCATATCCAAGATTCAAAACATAACTTCAGCAACATAAAGTAGGATTTAGAGGTTCTCATGAAGGTAAACAAAAGCCCCATTCTTGACGTTACAGAAAGTTGCTTCATTCACTTGGATCAGTTCTTTAACTCCAATTCGAACCTGAAGGAAATCTCAGAAAAAAAAACCATCCTCTTTGATTTTTTTACTTAAAGTCTTTAGGTGTGTTGATCTTCTGAATAGACATTCAATATTCTGTGCGATACACAATACTCTATCACGTTACAAACTCCCACCACACTGTTCACAAGACCCGCCTTAAACTCTGCCCCTCCTCCCACTCCTTCCTTCACCACCCCACTGCCACCCCCTCCCTTCTCCTCTCCAGCCCAAATCTGCCTCACTACGCTCCACATGCTAGCACGTTAGTCCGCACCTCCGTTTCACAGCACGCTGCCCAAGGTGAGCCACATATACTGTATTTACATACACCATTAGCTTGTCCAGGCCCACTAAACTCTAAAACTTATTCCTCTTTTGCTTTGGTTTCTCTTCAGGCATCTTTAAATCTTCCCGATTTGACTGAGAAATTTTAGATCACCTGTATTATGCCCAAAGAGGAGAACGGAAGGGCAAACAATTAGCGTATTTAGACGTCACTGTCTTATACAATTTTATATATGCGTCAGTGTAAATTTTAACAAATGTAACAAGCCTTTCAAAGACAACGTGCTTTATGAGATATACAAATGCATACTTCCACAAGGTCCATTACACGAGCAATATGTTATCAACCAAATTTCAGTTTTTACGTGGACGACATTTCATTAACAAGGGGTTTTAATGAATTGACAAATAATCACTTAAGATTTTAATAGCAAATGAAAAATGACGTGATGATTTGAGTATTTGTATGTAAATAGATAAGCAAGGTGAGATTACTATGTATTTGCTATGAGTGTATCAATTTAATCTTAATACACAGTAAAAAGAAACCTCTAAGACTTCCACATGTTCAGAGCATAAAAATAAAAGGTTGAATGTACAGCTAAGCATGTTAAAACTTTTAACCAATGTATTTATTTGGTGAAAAATAGTGTATGTAGATGTGTATCCCTATATGTCACCACGGCAATTTTAATTAATATGTACTTGCTCAATTTGTGTCATTTCTATGATTTGGGCTGATGATGACATTTGTATATGTCAAAACTGGTACCACTATTGAGTAAATGTTGTAGATGACATCTTATACAACTTGTAATTTGTATTGAAAAGGTTGAACCTTACTAAAACTTATCTCTGTCAAATATAAATGGGAATTATTTTTGAAAAATTTATTGCATCTAACAACAGAAATACACATATAGAGATCATTTTTCTATATAGTGTCCTATCTTCGATACACATTTTCTCCATCGGATTGGTAAGTTTTTGATGCCGTCCTGATAGAAAGAAGGAGTGTGTGAAGCCAGTTGCACACGAACTCTTCTACACTTGCATCATCATCGAACCGCTCTCCTCCTAGGTCTTGTTTGAGTGGTCCAAACAAATAGTCGCAGGGCGATAAATGTGGACTGTGAATTTCCTTCGGTATTTCTCGCGTTAAAGCGACGGTATCAGCCTTGCATTGTTGTGGAGAAGAAAGAAATTTCGGATGGGTTACCTGCGTCACTTGTTGCGATGCACAGCTTTTGCTTTATCCAAAAGGCGACAGTAATAGGCTGCATTAATTGTCCTTTGTTCATGAAGAAAATCCACCAGCAAAACGCCCACAGAGTCCCAGGGAACAGTTGCAAGCACCTTTCTAGCAGATGGGTGTGTTTTGGCCTTGAGCGGACCTGCTTCGTCTTCGCCACCTCTCCATGCTTGCTTGCTTTGACTCTGGGGTGTAATGATGCACCTAAGTTTCATCACAAGTCACAATACGACGCAAGAAATCCTCTCTTTCCTCCTCGTAGTGACACCGGAGTCTCTGACAAGCTTCCTGGCATAAAGGTTTTTGTTCGTGGATGAGGAGACGAGGAACCCACCTGGGAGAGAATTTTCAGAAATTGAGTTCATCTCAGATGATGGTTTGAACACTTCCGTAACTTATTTAACTTATTCCTACGGTTAAAACAATTTGCAAAATTTTTATTCGCCGATCTTCACCAGTAATGTCGCAAAGACAACAGTGTTGTCTGCAGTGATACTTGTCTGCAGTTTTGGTTCATGAGGTTCATTTTTCCACAGCTTCTCTTCCTGCCACTAATATTTTAGCCCATTCATACACTCAAGTCTGCGAAAGTGTTTCTTCCCCAAACTGTGTGCAGAGCCGTCTCAAAATTTCGGAAAGTTTGGAGCCCTCTTTTGTGAGAAATTTTATAATGATGCGTTGAGTAACAGGCGTGTGCACCTCTTGCTCAATCATGGCATACTAAAGCAGCCCCAGCTCTCCACCGTTGTTCGTGTGCATGCCAACCCATTCTCCAGATACCCCCACCAACATCCTAGGAAAGCCCCGGCTCAGAATTATTACTAACAGCAGTGGTACATTCAAATTCCCTTTTATATTTGATCTGCCTTTGTACAATCCCAGCATTAACCCGGTGTGAAAATTGGAAACCACAGAAAACCATTTTCAGGGCTGCCGACAGTGGGGTTCGAACCCACTATCTCCAATAGGCAAGCCCCTAACCACATGGCCACTTGCTCGGTCGGCCTCAGTCTGTGTGGCTCATGACACAGTACATTTCATTATGACAATACATAGGTATAGTAAACGCGTCCTCATCCTGAGGTGGTGCAGCTCGTTTCAGGCACAGCCCCAATGGAGGTGAGCTGAATGTACCGTTTTAACCACATACCAGCCCTCGTGCCATTCTTAAATTTCTGGCAGTACCAGGAGGACGGCAGCTAATAGTGCTAACCGTTGCGCTGCTGAGGTAGACAACACATAGGTGAAACTAGCAGATTACAAATATCAGGGGAAGGTAAGCAAACTGCGTCACAATTCAGATAAAGCTGGTTGCCTATCCAACCAATTTCTTACTTCAAATAATGTGTGCATCTGAGTTTTTCGTCACTAAATTCCAAAAAAAAAAAAATATGCACTGAGGATTCGTGTATATATGGTATCTTGGCTGACACATCATGTAGAATGAATGATTGGACAGAGAAAGCAGTCATAGGATTCAGGCTGGATGTGAGGAATTTGAAGGTGATGAGAGGTTTACCAAGTTACTAACAGATTGGGAAAAGGATGAAGGGAACGGTATTCAAATTGGTTGTGAGGTGAAGGAAATCCATGAGATAAAGCTAAATATATCTGAAATCAGGATGATGAGAGATATGCGATGTTGTGGAAGTCATCCTCCTTCTTCCTCCTTTCCCCTTATATAGCTCCTGCTGGGTTCAGGGCATTTATGGCACTTCTCAGTCTTCCTTTCTGTTTCCATCATTTTGTCCCAGTCCAGGTTTCTTCTTCTTGCACTCCTCTCTATTGAATTGATCCACCTTATTCTAGGTCTCCCTCTTGCTCTCTTTCCCTCAAACTCCATCAAGTATCAAGAGAAAAGACTGATGTGCTTTGGACTCATCATGAGGAGAGAGAAGGAATATAAGCAGCCAGCAGGTGGAGGGAAGACGGGCAAGTGGGAGACCAAAGAAGAAATGTGGCAGAGGACGTGAAGCGAAAAAGGACTGTGTGAGGAGGACGCACTGGATAGAAAGAAATGGAAGAGGAAATTGAGGAATAGGGAGAAACTGAGGATAAAGGAGGTCAGTTTGAGAAGAGGGAGCAACAAAAGAAGATAAAGACAAATATGAAAACACCAAAGGACAGAACAATGACAGTCTCCAAGTCAAACCCAGTTCTTCTACATCCATTCCTTCGCAGCCACTCTCAAGCTTGATTCTTCTCCCCATCTTCATCAGGAGAGCGGATTTTCTTGCTCATTAAAGGGCTCGTCTGTTCTTATCCTGCACTTCCCTTAACAAGACTGAAGATCTGTCAAGATGGCTCAGTGAGTGTTTATGCCAGTCCTGATGAAGCTGGGAGACAGCAACAAGCTTGTTGGAGGCTGAGAAGAAATGGATAAGGAGAGAGCATGACTAGATAGTCTTGGTTCTTTTGTGGTTTTGTAAATTTGTCCTCTCTTTGTTGTTACTTTTTCCCTGTTTATCCTGTTATGTATTACTACACGTTTCTGTTTTTGTATACATCACTTGACTTGCCACCTGTTTCAGTGTTCTCTCCAGAAATTTTCGTCAGCCGGGTGGCAGGAATGAGTAGCTGGGCGGAGAATACTTTGTAAAAGAATAAATAATAAAATTTCAGTTTATTCCCCTCAGGGCATTAACAATTAATTTCAGGCAGGTAAACATTAACTGCAAAATTGAACTATTTTAGTGGTATCGTGAACAAGACATAACAGAGTATTTTGAACTTCTAGTATTCTACTGCTCGTTCATAATCATGCAACACTGGGGCTTACCACATGGTTGCTGTGGAGTGCCATACGGGTTTGTGTTGTCATGCGGAATCAAGTGCTCCCATGTGATTCCACGCTAATCCAGACCACCCTCCTTGATCCAGACACCGCTCGTGCACGACCATACGTAATAGTCAAGCTAAACATTTAAAATCTGATGTAATTGATGCAATTATGCTGACAATGATGAAGATTTATCATTTAAATAATCAGTTTTACAGTATTTACATGTTCATTTCAAACACCTAATGACTCAAATAAGTATTATTGTGTAACTAGCACATATCTAGGTTATGCTAGCCGAGCAGTCTGAGCCCATTGAGGAGATCTAGGTTGTACACTGTGTTAGTTCCTTTTTATTACTTATATCAACTCATCAGAGTCGTTTTTCTCCTTTTATGTTTGTCCTGTGTTCCTAGTCGTACCACCTGTATTCATATTTACCTTTTTGTGTCTTTATCCAGCTTTCTTCTTATCCTATGCTTCCTGCATCAAGACTGAAATTCTTTCAGGATGATCCCTTCAATGACAGTCTTCTTGATGAAGGTGGGAGGCAGAAACTAGCTCGTCGGGGTTCAGAAGAATTGGATGTAGAGAACTTGGGGATTGTGCTATGTGAAGACAGCAGTCTATGAAGATGTGGAGATTGTCTTTTTTTTTTTTTTTCTGTGGTTTCATAAATTTCTCCTCATTTCCTCTTTCTCTTGTTACCTTTGCCCATACTGACCTATCAATATCATTGTGTTTATCCTATAATGGGTTCGTTTTCATGTTCCTGTTTTTATTCAAAAAATAATAATTTTAATTTGGAAAGTACAAATTACTGCAAGATTACTCCCTGTTTGCAAACGTTTGTCTGTTGCAGGCGCTGTTCTCTAACTTGTGAAGGAAAATCAAAAGCAAGAAGACATAGGAATCAAATCCAGTTCAGTCCAGGCAGTGAGGAGCTGATATTGTCTAATTCGCATTTCATTCATTTGTTGGACCTTAGGGTAAGCAGCTGATAGTTATCATCAGTGGGGGGATGTTGTTGACCTAAAAAAAATCACTGAAAATCATCAATAAAATGCCCTTAAATTTATGGAAAAATAGTATAAAATAAGTAAAAAATGACTAAAATATTTGACCAAACTGAATTCTGGCCGAATGAGTTGGCCGTGCAGTTAAGGTCACATAGCTGTGATCTTGTATTTGGGAGATGGTGGGTTTGAGTCCCACCGTCGGCAGCCCTGGAAATAGTTTTCTTTGTTGCTATTGATGCTTTCACGGCCCGTACTTATAGACATGATGCTGTATAGGCTTTTGGGCTTATGCCATGTCAAGAAAATAAGGTGAAATTTCTTTACATTTCGCAGAGAACTGTGCTCTGCGTCATCAGAAAAAACCTCGACTGTCCACGAAAAAGGCTTCTTAAACAATGACTTTTTGAAATTTTGAACTTATAATCGAAGTGGAAATGGTGCGTTCATTCGTCACCAGATGGCTCACTGGACATGGCACAGCCCTAGCTTTCGAAGCGCACTATTTTCTTGATACGGCATAAACCCAAAAGCCTATACAGCATCATTTTCCCTGGTTTCTCATTTTCACACCAGACAAATGCTGGGGCTATACCTTAATTTAGGCTCTGGCTGCCACTTTCCCAATCCTAGCCCTTTCATATCGTTGGGTCACCAAAAACCTTCAATGCGACCAGTAGCAATGAAAAGAAAATTCTGGTGACGTACAATTGTTTTCCAAGAAATATATCCCTGTTCCATTCACTGCACAGTTCTTGTTCTTACAGAAATAATGATCTCATAATTTAGGCCTACTTGGAATTGTATGGAACATGAGCATCACTAAAAACATTAGCTTAATTCTTAAATTTTATCCTTCTTCTTCTTAATATGCCATCTTCTAGCGAAGGTTGGCGGTCAACATGGCGATCTTGAATTTGGAAGCAGCGACACAGAACAGAGCCATCGTGTACAACCCATACCAGTCTACGAGGTTCTTCATCCATAGAGTTCGTCATCTACCAGGACTCCTATGCCCTTTTATTCTTCCTTGTATAACAAGCTGCAGGATTCTGTACTTATCATTCCGCATTATATGGCCGAAGTATTCCAGCTTCCGCCTTTTAATGGTCAGCATGACTTCAGTCTACTTTTTTATCCAAAACATCATTTATAAAGCATACTTTCGTAACACAAAAGATAGGATTGAAACCTAAAACACTAAATACAATAATGCCCATTTTAACTTTTTAACCCATTGAGCCCTGCATATTTGTTGGATTGAAACTGCATTGGCGCTGGGATTATTTTGGAGGAAATATAGTGTCGCTTCATATCACAAGAAATTTCTTAGTTACAAGACCATTAAAGATTTAAATATACATGAACACAAAAGGCTTCCATACCACAAACTGCAGAACAAGGAATACAGTAAAACACTTTATTTTATTAGCATCACGGGACCGTAGGCCTACTCAGTCCGCCTGCTGAGCTGTAACCCAGTTTTCTCTTTGCACTTTCTCTTCGATTTCCACATCTATTTGTTATTCAGGAGCATTGCTCACACTAGTACTAATATTACTACTAATTTCACTGAAAAAATTACATTCCTAATCATCATTACTTCCTAAAAGGGGTTATATATCTGTAAATATCAGTTCTATACTGGCAGCCATCTTGTTTACAAGCGAATCTCAAAGGTAGAGATAGCCCACTTCAAACTAATATTACCAAGCACACTATCGATATATATTACCAAAGAGCATATAACATTGCAAAGAAAGAGTCCCTACACAAATCACAAATGCAACACACTCTGCCATCTCTTGAGGAAAAGTAGAATTACGTAGTAAAATGGGACAATGGAACAGTTCCGCGGTCCACCGAGACGAAGCACGGAACGGTTCCATGGGTCGGGCCCAATGAGTTAAAACTTTTTTTTTTTTCATAGCACTTTAATCAGTCATACATATTAAAGGCTAATAGTATTAAACAGAGTCACCTTTCCAGCTTCTTCTTCCGCTCCCAAAACTTCTTCATCCTGTCGGACCTGGCTGCCCTTTGGTTGTCAGTGATCATAATGATCTGACGATCAGCCCATTTTAAGTAATTTAATTCTTATAGAATTAGAATTGAAATTGTGGAGCACTCTTTTACGTATTACCGGTAAATATTCCTTGCCAGAATCTTCATGATGTCCATGCATGACTTGCTGTCATTAACCTTACTCTGCATTGCCCATACTCGCATGTAAATGCAGTTATGTGTCAGAACATGTTTGTACTCAGAGAAACTTCTCTCTACATCTGCAGATGTCAGAGGTGCAAATTTGAGGTTCACAAGGTCACTTGGAGAGAATTCTTCCTCGAAAACTCTAGTATAAAATTCTTCACCTCGTAAAATCTTGGAAATCTTGCACATAGTATGGAATCCTTCATTTTTATCCAGGTCGTATTTCAGTTTTTCACTCACAACTTCGCCAATTTGTTCTTCGCAGTTTTTCGTATCTTTCTCTGCCTTATGGACTTCCTCGATGACCGACATAATAGATTCTCCTTGTTTTTCCAGATAATTAATCTTATGAGGAAGTGTAGCAAAACTGCATTTGCATTCCCAAGATTCTGGTAAGTCAGGTTTTGCTAGCAGATCTTGGCAGATTCTGATTGCAGCTGCACCTTTCCCTTTAAAACTATCAACTACGGACTTAACCACATCGAAGTTGTTGCAGTAATAGACAGCTGCATTTATCCATGTTTCCCATCGTGTTACTACAGGTTGTGGTGGCAAGGGCAGGCCAGGAGATTCTTCGCAAAAGCACTGAACTCTCAGTCGAGCCTTAAGGAAAACTTTCTTTGTGTTGGACACTGTATATCCACATCAGGAAACTATATTTCGACTTCTGACACTGTATGGAAGGCTTGAGCAAGACACGTGATACGCACCTATTTGGTGTAAAATGTCTTGATGCTTTCTGCACATGTGACAAAAAGGAGAATTTTCTCATGTTGGACACCTTGGGGATACAGTAAATGCATACTTTTGTCGAACAATTTACATATTGCAAGCAATCAACTTCATGATCCGTATCAATGTCTAAAGTATTTGATAAATTAAATATTTTTTCCACCTTATTGATACTATATATTTATTGCCTTAAGCAATTTCTTCAGTTAGTTGTATTATTGTTATGTACTTACATGAATTGTACTTTTATTAGTACACGTTTATTTCACGTCAGGTCGTAACAGGAAGAATATTTTCTAGTGTCGGTACTTCAAACCCACGTGTCCACTTACCTGATGTACCCTATTCGACTTTCCAGAAAAAAAAAACGTCTGAATTTTACGCCAAATGAGTCGAACCAATTGCGTGTATATTATATTTGATGTATATTTTAAATGTAAATAAATTGTAAATATTTTTTTAATATCTGAATTCCTCGAATAATTTACGCATCTGAAGTTTTCGCCTGTATTTTTTGCCATAAAGTATGTTATTTATGCAAGAAAATATGGTATATGGGTATATGTTTTTCCACTCTGACATAACATGAAATATAATACTATAACATATCTGTAAAAAAAAAAAAAATGTATTAGTAACAAATGACATGTTCCTTTCTGCAAGAATGTCCTCTGATTCTTACTCGCTTACACGCATCATAGTATACTGTCTGCTAGTTGCATGAACCACTTTCGAGTGTCAAGCCGTTTCAAATTAGCACTGCATTTTGCATGAGCCAGTTATAAGCGTAAAACCTTCTCTGAACCTTTCTGCCATCTATTGAATGTTGGTTGTATGTCTTGTTGATGACGGAATTCAAGTGCGGGGCGGAGAAATTGCCTACAGGATCCCTGTCCCGCCTACAGCACACCGCCCTTGCATCTAGTAGGCAATGCTATTATTAGCGTGATGACAGTGGTTCTGGAGGCAAAAACAGTTTAAAGGATTTAGGCAAAAATCATATTGCGCATACTTTGTTAGATTCAGAAGAAAGTGATGGTAATAGTGACAGTTATTTTAGTGACATTATAAGCATTCGAACACAATGGACACATGTATACTTTGAGGATAACTCTGAATCTAGATATATATGAACATCTGGATGAAGCACTATGTAAAGGCTAATAGAGAACTAAAAAATAAAAAATAAAATATTTTCAAACATTTCTTTTCTGATGAACTAGCAAAACTGATAGTGTAGGAGAGAGAGTGTAGGTGTGTGTTTGACATTGTTTATGTTTCATGTTAACTTTGTCCTAGTGAAAAAATATTCATTCTTGAGGGAAAAATTACCAAAATAAATTACTTAACAGGTGAAAACTAAATACTCGGTTAAGGGGTTAAAACTCCCTCACTATCTCCAGCGCCAAAGCCTAGACTGATTTCAGTCTCTGGTCTCGGTTTTGGCTTGCTAGCACAAACATGTCCGTTCGGGAGGTAGGGAAGGCGGGAAGGAAGAAATGCTATGTAGCTATAAACTATTTGGTAGTATATGTATTTGAAAATGAATGCATGATAGGGATTTTTGGAAGAAATTAAATGTGCAGCGATGAATTAAAGAGTACTTTGTATGACTTTTATCTGTAGTGATAAAATAGTAGTGCAAATCACTGCTTGAATTCATAGAATTTAGCACAGACAGGTATAATATAACCCACATTCCAGACGTAATCGGCATTATAGTAACCTCGAGTGGGATTAATTAGATTAATTAACCCTTTTGACGCAGGGTATAATGTAATGATTGCGCTATGAATGCCAAAACAATTTTAATGAAAATATGCACACCGGGGTAAAACATTCTCTTCCTTTCATTTTTGGAGGGATTTTCTCTCTTTAGTTTAATTTACTTCATGTAAAAATGTACAATTTTTTTATTATTTCTGTGAAAAATTTAAATTTTGAAATTTAACCTAAATTTACTTTTATAGTATGTTTTTATCATGGGTGTGATACCTTTGTGAGAATATTAAGTTAATTTTGAATGAAAAACATAAGTTTTATATAATTCTGCACATGCAGGTTAAATACACATTGACCTTTCTTTACTTCGAACACTTGTCAGTCAATAAACCACTCTCAGATGAATAACTTAATGTTAAAACATTGCATATTTCATCATCTATAATATACTTAGCCATCTTTACATTATCGGAGGTAAATAAACAAACATATAAACAAGTAAAATAACAAACAAGTTGACACGAAGGGGCAAAGTACAAGGCTACCAGATGCAAAACATGCAGTGCATTGAAAGAAAGCTTTTATAAAACTCTACTGATAAAGATATTGAATGTTATTGATATTTCCAGAGAGTAAAAATTCAATCTTTTCAGTGGTATTATTTATGCTGTCGTCGTGCAGCAGGGATTGAAGATACAGGCAAAAGAAAACATGGCCGACAGATCAGCCCCTGGCATTTTTAGCAGCAGCTCACATGGCTGATAGATCGCTGTAAGAGTTAACATCTAAAAAAAAATAGTGTGATATGTTGTCTTGAATTAATTTAGTAGCACAATGAAGTGGAAAGTTTTCAGGTGTTTGTGTGATTGTTGAGGTGGGTTTAGTTGGCTTTTTTAGCCATGTGTATTTCTATTGCCTGTTTTTTGTTTCAATGATTTGCTTTTATATTCGATGTAAATTTTGAACATCTGTCTTGATGTCTGTGAAATGGTAGAAGCTGCCATATACATGTTCTCCAAAGGCTGACTGCCGATTTTATCTAACAACATTTATGTATTCTTTGTATGTGGTGTGGAAATTACATTTTGTTAGACCTATATATTCGGCATTGCAGTTTGCTTATTAATTGGGACTAAAATGTAGGCAAACAACAACATAAGATGTTGAAGTCAACCATCAGCTTTAGCCACTTGGGATTCTCATCATCCTTTGCCATAAATTCAAGAGCTGTAGGGAGCAGATCCCACAACCTACTTTTCTTGAGCTCCCCTTGTGTGCTGTTGATGTGTAGGTCGTAGCCTCGGTAGTGGATTCTGTTTGGGTATCGGATGTTGTTTATCTTGCTCTATCTAGCGTGCACTTCTTGCGAGGGGTGGAGCAGGCATTGAGAGTATCCGCCTCTGTCTGCTCAGATTTCCTGGGCGTGGTCCCCATCTCCCTACTCCTATCTTTGGGTTTATTGAGGTTGGGCCGTACGTTTTTTCGTTGAGGCTTTTTTCCCCAGGTTTCTGGGTTTGACCCCAAGTGTAATGAGAAGGACCTGCTTGGAGACTAGTCTTGGGTCCGATGTTGATTGTACTTTTGCATTAGTGTGTGCTGAAGGATCAGAAGAGTTTATTGGACCCTCTTTGCCTGAGAGGTGCTTTGAAACCTAAAGGAGCTACACTGCTGTCTTCCATCACCCTTCAGTTTCTTCGCTCTTTGTGAAATATTATATTCCTTGCAGCTCGGGCATCGATTATAGTTGACCACATGTTTCCCGTCACATTTTATGAAGGTGCGGTCTCCACCATTCAGTCAGTCACAGGATGGAGAGGTCCAGCGCACCACCTGTATCGATAGTGGGGCATACAACACTGCACAGAGTGCCTGAACCTTTTGTATACTCGCCACTGAGTGCATATGGCCTTATCGGTAGGGTTTCACTTTCACTGCCGTATGCAGGAGGGTACACAGGCTTTTCATCTTGTCCAGTAGTGTTGCCAAGTTTAATGGGTGTTTCTGCCCCCTCCCTGAAAGGCATCTTCTGTATGCCCAGGACAGGAATTTTCTTTTGGAAAATGGCATCTTCATTTCCTCAAGAGTGTACTTGTTTATGGGGTTGTGAGCACATATCCCATTGTCCTCCTGTAATGTTATAAATATTGTACTTGCAATTCATCAAGTACATTTGTTACTGGGTGGTAACATTTTCAGAGTATAAATATTTGCTGGACTGCTTCGTGAGCATCCCTCCTGGGCCTATATTCCAATGTTTGCGAGGGAGAACTTTGAGTAGCGCAATCTCAATTGGAACCAAGAACCTTGTGAATTGGCTTAGAAATCATATTTACTTAAATCTATCATCATTGGGTTAACTAAGGGAGGTCTGAAACTAAGGATCTTGACTTGGTGAAATGGTAGCATTTCCACTCTCAGCTAGGGTCCTTGGTACGTTCGTGGCTTTTTTCTTAAATTTTCTAAAAAATCTTGCTACCTTCCTGTCAATACAGCTTGTCATTATGCTTTTAACATATAAAATACTGTCTTTTATGTTTATAAACAGTCAGGAAACAGGCAGAAGCTGCCATTTAAAAAGCAGCTAGATTTGTTGTCATGCGAAGAGGTCTCGCTGGTGTTTCCTAGTCGCCGCTCCAGGCACCTGCTGTACGTGGCCACCACACACAAGCTAGCATTGCTGGACAAGCGATCCTCCCCCTGCGAGGTCGTCAGCGCGTGGTCGCATCAGATGAGCTCCCCTCCTGTATGCAGTCACACCCTACTGTTGCCATCCAGCCAGGAAGTGGTCTGTGTTGCTAACCAGAGACCTGCTACTGTTCAAATAGCTGTTCCTTCAACGCATCAGCTGCTCAAACTTACAACAATCCAGGATTCTTTAAATCAGGTAGGTAAGGCCATAGACCTAGATATGATATTCACTGATATTCACTTGGGTTTGTGAAGTGAAACAAACTGTTGGGAAACTTTATGTATCGTGAAGTCTTTACTCCACGAGTGGTGTATTATTACAGTCTTCCTGGCCTGAGTAGCTCAGACGGTAGAGCCTTCTGAGCCCATCTTGGAAGGTTCGATCTACAATGAACACCACTGAAACTCGGTTTGAGCGATAAGTCTGTGGCGGATCATTTAAGGGCTGGGTGGATTTGTGTATCACATTCAAATTCCTCAGTATCTAAGAGATAGGGATGAGCGACCCCGTTGACAGCATAGCAGCAAGTGTTGCCCATGAAGAATGAGAACCACATTTATTCTGTGCAATATATGGTTTTCAGATGTAGTCACATCAATTGACAAACAAGGTGTTTTTTAGGGTTTGAATGGCCTGATGTACATACCATACTAATGCAGTAAAGTAACATTTCAGTGTCATTTGTTTTGCTGCGTACGGTAGATGCTTAACTCTTCATAACACTATGGTTAGCAGTCATCCGTTCGTGCATGGTGGTTAGCGTCAGTGACCGTCTGTTTCAAGTTTTTCAACATTTGCATGATGACCATGTTTACTAATCACAATTTCTGTTACTTTAAACTGATGTGAGAACCTCAAAATAACATATTTTAACTCAATATAACATTATTTTGCATTACAACGGACAACTTACGGAGAGAACAAATTGAACAAGACCTAAGGAACAGAATGGCAAAGCTTGAAGATGTCTGATGAAGAATGGTGGAAAGAGAGGCAGAGATGGCGATCACTGATCGACAACCCAATCCAAGATCAAATTGGTTAAGAAGAAAGATGATCGTGATGATCAACGGACAAGTTTGCTGAATACTTAAAAAATTTAAAAAACTTATTCTGTAGATGATGGAACATTAAAGATGGGCATTTTCAGTGCTGCAAAGATTTAATTTATTTTGTAAACAATTGTATTTTAATGACGTGGTTGTTCTTTTTCATTGTACTTCTCTGTCAAGTGGGCCATCCTATTCAGCTATTTTTATATCTGTCCTAATACTACAACTTATGGATCTGGAGAGAAATATCTGTGATGTTGCCATTCACAAGTGAGTGAATGGGTCATCAGTCAGCTTCCATAATCTATTTGAAAAGAATATTCTTTGAACAGCTTAACTTAAAATCAACTCCTTTTTTTCCCTCTCTTATTTGAAAATGTAAGTGTTGGAAAAGATCAAAATAGTATTAGGGTGAACATGGTGATAGGTCAGTGTGGGAAGCGGGAGCAACAGAAAGAAGAGGTAATGACAAACTTAAAAACACAAAACCATGAGGGCAATCTCCACATCCGATGTTCTTGTTATCCTACACTTCCTGTATCAAGGCTGATGATCTGTCAAGGTGGCTGTTTGGTGATGTTAAAGCCTGCCCTCCGATGAAGCTGGGAAGCAGAAATGAGCTCGCCAGGGGCTGAGAAGAAATTGATTTAGAAGAACTGGTATTGGTTCAGTATAAAGGTCTGAGCCAGAAATAGTTCACTACACATGCTAACAGGGTCAAGCTGGAGAGCACATCCAGGAACTGTACTCCAGGCTTGGCACTTTCTTTCTCTACATCCGAGTCTGCTTGTCCAATGTGGGTCAACTCTGTCCATCCCCACAAAGTGAATATTGCTTTGAACTATATGTCCTGTGTAATTTTAGCTGCCTCAAACCAATAAATGTCAAAAGGCTCTATCACACTTGTGGCATAGCTCCACCTTCAATCCGATGGCAAGTAGCAGCTGAAACTGAGAATCTCAAACAAGTAGTGGACAACTGAAATCCTCTCTACGGTCGTGAAATAGTAAAACATCTTAGGCCACGGAGGAGTTTCATTAACACCAGGGCAGCACCCGCCACACGACGTGTTCTCAGAATCAATACTAGCAGCAACAGTCCACACTATCCGACTAGAGTTGGGGACTATGTCTCTGTTTCAGCACAACTGGGACAGTGTGACTCGCTATCCCGTCAGAAGCGCCACTATGCACTGCCCTTCGACTAGCTGACTATCGATACCGGCAGTGTGCCGCCATGTGCTGGAGTGTTCCGTGTTCCATCGTACCCTCTTCGTCCTGTGAGTTCTGTTGCACCAGCAACTGGCCTTCGGTACATGCAAATAAATGTGTTCTGCTTTGTTTTCAACTGTTTTGTAGGACTGTTTTCATTGAACCCTTGTAATATATGCATGAAAGATGGTAAACTTTGCATAATATTGCACCGGAGTCCTGTTTAGGACTTTTTTACTAGAATAAGACCGGACAGAGTGAAATGCAATTTATGTTCTTTACTCTGTCTGCAGAGGGATCTTCAACTGGCACAATGACGAGACATTTCAAACTTAAACATCCCACAATTTTTATTTTCATGTTCTGCTTGTATAATTTTATTTTTAATCTCCTGTTCCGCTTGTGTACATTAATTTTTATCTTCGTGTTTTGCTTGTATGGGTTCATGTTTATTTTCATGTTCTGCTTGTATATTGTGTACCTATCAGGGTTTATTAAAATTGGAATAGAGATTAATTTTTCCCAAATTAAAAAGAGCTAATATGTAAATAGAGTACTGACGAATGTTTCTTGAACTGTGCAAGTATGTTTTTAATAACATTGTGACTTTCTTAAATAAACCTACTGCCAGTGTAATTGTGGCAGGTGTATTTCAGAATGAATGAAAACATTTTTATCCTAAAAACAACATTTAGACATGATTTTTGGGTGCATATTTCAAAGTTCCGACTGCATTTTCACGATTGGAACAATAATTTATTGAATTCACCACAAATTCATCAATACGGATCAAGAATGATATTTATCACATGTATTTTCACGTACCATGAAGTTTTATCCTGGCCCTAATTACTCACAATACATGCCGATACATTCAACAGGTGAAAATATCCTTGGATTAGTTACTTTTAAACACCTGTGCTGCCATTGTAACCGTGTTATATATTTCATATTGACCGAAAAAATCTAAACTTAAAAGCAGCCTTTAAACGTTACTGGGCGTGAATTTAAGGTGTTCCGACTGTTCCTTCACTTTCCATGCAACTTTATGCTGGCCATAACTACACACAGCACATCCGGTACAGGCTGACACAGAGCATGTCATGTTGCCTTACAAAGTTCCCACTACCGCGCAGTTACAGTGCCGTGTGCTTTCATCCGGGAGATAGTGGGTTCGAACCCCACTGTTGGCCACCCTGAAGATGGTTTCCGTGGTTTCCCATTTTCACAACAAGCAAATGCTGGGGCTGTACCTTAATTAAGGCCACGCCTATTTCCTTCCTATTCTTAGGCCTTTCCTGTCCCATCATCGCCATAAGACCTATCTGTGTTGGTGCGACGTAAAACAAATAGCAAAAAAATAAATGTTTCAGAACAACTGACTGTTCCGGTCTGGCCAACCCTATATCCGACTGGAATGAGTGAATGGAAGGAACTCCAGCACATTCTTCACAATCTTGGCCTGTTTGTAATACCCCTAACAGAATAAGAAACCAAGGCTACACTCAAAAGATGGGGTTATATGCAGAATGCTAATTGCGACTGTGGCACAATTCAAGATCTTGAGCGTCTATTTCACTGTCCAAACTGCCCTGTGGAATCCCAACTCGAAGATTTCATTACAGTCAGTGATAAAGCTATTGTGGCTGCTTCGTCCTGGAGCGCTTTCAGCATTTTATCAATCAACGATCATCAACTGGTATTATTGAGGAGAGAGCCCATCTATTTTAAGATGGCAGTACCTAATGATGTGGATATTGTCCTTGTCCTTTTGTATTTTCATTTTTGTCCAGGTTATCTCCTTTTTCTTTTGCTCCCTTTTCCCACACATTCCTGTCATTGTGTTTATACATCTACTGTGCTCCTCTTCATGTTCCTATCTCTCTCTATACTATGTCATAGTGTGTACCGTTTCAGGCACAGTCGAGGGGCGAGTGTCTGGATCCGTTCCTGAACACAAGGCTAGGTCAGAGCCTGTTGGGCATTACTTGTCTGCCATCTGTTCATGAGGAGACTGGCTTCAGCTTGCTGTCTCTCACGGCTGCTGGTGATGTGTTCTACCAGCGCGTGCAGGCTGGTTCCAACACCAGGAGAGGACAAGGTCTCAGAGGTACTCTGCCAGTACCAGCCAAGAAACTGTACGTCACTAAGAGGTGTAATATGAAGAAACTCTATTCAGGTAAAACTTGTTATAGAGAATTTATGACTACGTTACATATAAACAACTGTATTCCTTAATAGAATATAAACTTCTGGTTCCACCCAATATAGTACTTTGTTAGCTTTGTGCAAACTTTGGGATCCTATTCAGTGTACTGTATTTACTCGCATATAACATCCCCTTGTTTTCCTAATTTTCAACTTCAAAATAAAGGAGGGTATAATTTGTGGAAATTTCATATAGGTTGGGTAGGCATGGTTTAAAAACTGAAAAAGGAATGTCTAACACCTTTACATTAAAAAATGAAATAGTTGTTTAAATCTATACTTTATTTATGCAAAATCAAATGTGATATTAGGAGATTTTGAACAGTTATACGAGCCACGCCAGGTATGATGACTTACAGCCTGATGATAGGCCAAACCTTGCGATGGTGCAACAACCCCGGAGAAGACAGCACACTTAAATAGGAACAATCATTGTACTGAGTTTGACTGGAAAATATGAAGAGTTAGTGGACATCATGGAGAGAAGGAAAATATCAATCCTCGGACTGAGTGAAACTAAATGGAAAGGTAAAGGGAAGAAAAGAGTTTGGGGAAAAACTATACTCTCTACTGGATTGGTAAGCATAGAGAGATGAGAAATGGAGTAGGATTGATATTGTCTAAAGAGTTATATGGTATTACAGAGATCCAGTATATCAAAGAGAGGATTATAAAGTTAACAGTTCACCTTGGGAAGGAGAAGCTGACACTGGTGCAAGTGTATGCCCCTCAGACGGGTTGCAGTTAAGATGAAAAGAACAAGTTTTTTGAAGACCTAGAAGAGACCATCAGTGAAGAGTGGGCAACCATCATCGGGGATCTCAACGCACAGCTCGGGGCAGACAGGAATGACTATGAGAAAGCGATGGGACCACATGGCTATGGGAGAAGGAATTCAGAAGGGGAACATCTCCTAGACTATTGCATAAGAAACTGTTGGGTAGTAAAAAACAGTTGGTTCAATAAAAGAGTCAGTCACAAGATTACCCGTTAGATGCTTGTTGATGATGATGCTTGTTTTTTAACATATAAGGTCATCGGCCCCTTAGCCGTTACAGCTCGGATGGAAAGAGCAGGACGGTCATTGACTATGTCATTACAGATGAAGTAAGATGTAGACTTGTGACTGATATCAAGGTGATTCCAAGTGAGAACCTCAATAGCGACCACTGGTTATTAGTTGCAGATCTGAAAGATAGTAATGTATCAAAGATAACAACCAGGAAATTGCCTAAGATTAAGGTGTGGGAACTACAACAGATTGGAAAAAGGACCGTATATCAGGACATATAAGAGGACAACTGCCTATGAAAGAAGTGAAGAGTGGTGAGGTAGAGTGGACAAGATTTTAAAAACACCTTGATAAAAGAAGCAATAGAGGTTTGCCGGAAGACAAGTGCGAGAGTAAGGGAAAAAGAGACACCCTGGTGGAATGAGATAGTAAGATCCTCGATAAATGAAAGGAATATAGCCCCAAAAGACCCAATAGAGAGAAATCCAAGCCAGAACAGGTAAGGGACGAGGGGAAGATCAGAGACCTCGAGCAAGTTTACCAGGACAAGAAATTGAGGGTTTAAAGAGTAGTAGACGAGGAGAAGATAAAGTGCTGGGAGAAATCTACTCAAAAACTGAAGGAAGGCAGCACAGGAAATATGAAACTATTGTTCAGAGTGATCAAAAACAAAGGAATTCAGTTGAAGCCATCAAAGCAATTGAGGATCCTAATGGAAACCTGGCCACGAAAGAAGAGGACATCAGAGAGGTTCTGAGGAATCATTTTGATCACCTATTGAACAGGACAGAAGCAGCCCTTAAGAAGATGCTGCAAGGGAAATCCTCAGGAATCGATGACATCAGCACGGACATTATTAAAGCAGCAGGAGTCCAGGGTTTACAGTGGCTACACAGAGTTGTCCATGCAGTTTGGAAAGATGGCAAAATACTTACTGATTGGAGCAAGAGTGTCATTATCCCCCTGTTTAAGAAAGGAAATCGCCGAAAATGCTCCAACTACTGGGGAATAACACTCCTTTCTCATGGGCTTAAGATTCTTGAGAAAATCTTAGAGAGCAGATTGCGTGTTATCCTAGAGCCACAGTTTGAAGAGAAACAGTATGGCTTCAGGCCTAACAGGTCCGCAATATCCCTAATCTTCAGTGTCCTTATGTTAATGGAAAAATATTGGGAAAAGGGCAAAGATCTGTTTATGGTTTTCCTTGACATTGAGAAAGCATATGACAGCATTGCAAGAGAGTAGATATGGGAATGCCTGAGAAAAAGAAATGTGCCAGAGGGACTGGTGAGGAAAGTTCAGATGCTGCCCCATTATTGTTTTTCACCATCATGGATGATATAATGAAGAACATCAAGAAAACCTCTGGTGAACTAAATGTAATGGCCTTTGGTGATGATGTTATGATCTGGGGAGAAACTGAGGAACAAGTACAGTCGAGACTCAATGAATGGAAGGTTAAGTTCCTGGAATTCAATCTGAAGTGAACTCAAAACAGTAGTGATGGCAATAAACAGAGAGGGACAGCCAGCGAACATCATGCTAGGAAACCATCCACTAGAAAGTGTGGAAAGCTTTACATACCTTGGTAGTGTAATATCTCGCGATACACTAGCCACAAAGGAGGCAGCATATAGAGTGCAGAAGATCTCTCAGTTTTACCAACAAGTATGAATACTCCTCTGGGATCCCAGAGTACCAACAAAAAACAAAGCTGGTGATGTTCAATCAGTACTTCATACCAATCTTAACCTATGGTATTGAAACCTGCCCCCTCACTAAGAAAGACTTATCAAGGTTGCAGGCATCCGAGATGAAGTTCCTTAGGTCCACAATTCAAAATACCAAACTGGAGAAGTTAAGGAATGATGTGGTTAAGTAGGAAGCTGGGATTGTTACATCATTGTTAGATCGGGTCAGCATGTCCAAACTGAGGTGGTTTGAGCATGTAATGAGCATGGAGACAACAAGGACAGCATGTGTTTACTTAGAGCGACATGTGGCAGGGAAACGGATGGTGGGAAGACCAAGAACCCACTGGATGGACCTCGTGAAGATGGACATTGCCGATCAGGGAAGGACACTGGAGGACGTTATTAACAAAACGTATCTCAATAAGACAGAATGGAAGAAGCTCACCAACAGTACCCGGGAAACTGGAACTGTAAAATGATGATGATGATGATGTTGATGATGATGATGATGATGATTATGATGATGACGTATATTTATATAGATACTGCTAAGGGTATATTAAGCATTACACTGGCACTATCAAAAATTGCTAACAAGGTTGAGAAAATTAATGGATATTTTGTACCTTATATTGTTACAGGTCTCAAAAACAAGAAACTGAAGTTAAGGAGAGAAGGTACCCCAGAACCGACAGTACCGGAGGCCTGGCAGCGCTCTAAATCCAGCCTGCTCAAGAGTACAGATGTTATGTCGTCTATACTACTGGAGATGTGGGATCTGGATGAATGTCCTGATTGGTCAGAAGAGGTACCTGAAATGTGTGAGGAAGATGCCATTGAGGAATATGAGGCCGTTAGGAAAGTCAGCTCATGGCTGGAAAATATGTCTCACCCCAGTCAGGTGGATGAATCGAGTTCAGAACATTCAGATTGAAATGTCCCAGTCTCAGGAATAATGTGTTATCAGTAGAGCCTTAATTTGTAACTGAAATGTGTGTTCATTTTAAAAATATATTTAGTGTTATGCAGTAATGATTTACAGTCAAGTTCTGCTTATCTGTCATAAATGAATCAGTGGGAGTGTTGGTTAATAGGAAAAGAGAAAACAGTATTGCGAATGCTTACAGTTGCTTTCAGTCACAAACAGTTGAATTAGAGATACAGTAGCTGTCGTAGTGGGGAAATGACGCTGTGCTCGGCCTGGCGAATGTAAGAGAAGAGCATGTGACAGCGAGGACTTCAGACCTTGTACAGGCATATCACTAACAGTTGACTACAGGATGGATAAGTCATGAGACCTCACTGCATTTGATCACTGCCAGGTTGTCAGCACCAGATGTATGGGCCAATCCATCTTTGAAGTCATGCAGGCACTGGGCTATCCAAAGGCCACGTATCAATAGAGTACCGTGAGCACATGGATGCATTGATGGATTGATGGCGGATCATCGGATTGTAAGAGTGGATAGATGAGCCACAGTGCAACATATCACTCATCAGTTCAGTGCTGGACGACGACTTGTGCGAGTAGCCACACCATCCAGAATCATCTCTTCGCCATGGGGTACAGAAGCAAGCATTCCACAAGGATATCTCTGCTCAGCACCCATTACAAGGCAGAATGACTGAGATGGAAAAAGAAACGCTGCTATTGGACGCTCACAGCATGGTCAGATGAATGAAAGTACCAGTTGGTACAAGTCGATGACCGGGAACGAGTACATCATCAACCACACGAGGCAATGGATCCCTCTTGCCGACAGGGTACAGTTCAGGCCGGTGGTGGTGGCAGTATCCTCATTTGGGCACTGTTCACGTGGGATGAAATGTGATTCCTGGTACATTTGACAACATCCCTCACTTGTAAACATTACAGGAACCTGCTGGCAGATCATGTTCACACTTTGTTAGCCTCTTTACAGGCGACCTGTACCTTCAGCAAGACAATACTCCAGCCTATCGCTCCTGAATTGTAGCTGACTGGTTCGATGAGCACTCCACGGATGTGAAGATGCTTACCTGACCCCCGAGGAGCCCTGATCTCTATCCCGTTGGGCACATTTGGGATTCTGTCCAGAGAGATGTGCATGCCCAGACCATGTTCGACCATCTTCATGGATTACGGGAGGCTGTGCAGCGATCATGGATCAGTATAGTTCCCCAATGCTTCCGGTATCTTGTGGAGTCCATACCACGTCGCATTGCACTGTCAAGGGGAATGGGGGTTCTGCAAGTTACTAGCTAGGTATCTCCAATTCACTTGCTCATGAGTGTATTATTAATACAGTTTCATTTGAACATAAAGGGATGTTGATACAGATTTAAATTTGTTTCAGAAAGTTTGTAATAGACTTTTGTTTGCCTGCCAACTGTCATGTCATGTACAGTGGAACCTCGATTATCCGTTCCCGGAATTTACGTTTTCCCGGATCATGCATTCAAATTATGTGGTCCCGTAAGCATCGTAATTAAATCACATTGTAAAATTCCTGCATTATCCATTCCTTGAAGAAACGATTTCCTGGATTAACCGTCCAGAAATTACAGTCCCATCAACATAAATCCTCGATCAAGCATTTTTCAATAAACTATACCTCACGAAAGGATGACTATGGCATATTTATGGATCTCAGCGTTAATGCCCCGTCATTGCAATAATTAGAGCAAGTACTGTACTGGAAAAGCGATCAGCAGTGAACTAGCATATGGGTCCATCTTAGCATCGAATTCGGGTGGTATTGTTTAGAGAATCTCGGAAATTATAAAGCGGAGAGTGGCCACAATAATTGTAAGGAGATTCACACCAGGAAAATGTTGGGGCTGTACCTTAATTAAGGCCACAGCCGCTTCCTTCGAACTCCTAGGCCTTTCCTACCCCATCGTCGCCATAAGACCTATCTGTGTCGGTGCGACGTAAAGCCACTAGCAAAAAAAAAAAAAATTGTAAGGAGATACAGAGCATTTCGACAGCTCTACTTGAAGAGGAAACGAGTTTCATCAAATGTTCGCACTTATAAAACATCCACATTATATCCAGGGTTAGATGTATATATTTTTACTTTTTCCGATTGGATTGCCGAACAGGTTGCACCTTACATACAAAAAGCCATGGGTGGGCGGTCTTGGGATTCCCTGTTACTGTTTTGGTCCTACTATAAGACTGGGAATTTTACGTTTTCGTGTTAAAAGTAAAAAACTGCAGTCGTTTTATTTGCGCACGTTACATGTAAATAGTTTGTGTCATTTCCAACTCGTACTGACACGTGTAGCGAGCGCGCTTTCCAGCTGAGCCCAAGGTTTACATTAAGGAGTGAGGGTAATTGTTTCCACCTGTTTAGCCAAATTGTTGATGGCTTTCATTCATTTGCAGATTTTCCATTTTCCCGTGTTTTAGGTTTTATTTTAATGGTCCCTCCAAAAACAGAGAATCGAGGTTCCACTGTATTCTCTGTAGAAAAAACACACCAGTGCTGCAGGTATCCTCTTGTTACTCTATGTACATCAACGATGCTTCAAGGGCTTCGAATCCTTCATTGATGTTTTTGGGGCATCAACTCGATTTCTTCCTCTATTGTATCTTTTTCACCATTGTTGAAAATGCCAAAAATGTGCATAGTTTTACCTGAATTATCTTCACAAACGTGTTGGATAAAACAAAACTTTGGATAAGCAAAAGTCAGTGGAACTGTACTGTAATTTTTAAGTCACATCTTCAGGTAGTTTGAGTTTTGTTAATTTCTCTTTACATATTATGGTGCATGTATGACTTTCTGCATTTTTCATTGCATAATTTACTATTTCATTGTGCATACAAATCTGGACTCTAGTTGTCAGTGACATCTTTGTAATAATTTTTAAAAGAAAATTTTAAATTTTACCTACCTAAATTTTGTCTTTTATCATTCCTAGTCATGTGTTGAATCCTGAGCCTGAAGGTTTGTTGGATCCCCAGTAGCTAAACTAACTGACCAGACATCCCATATTATATAGCACCATTCTGTATTTTGATTAGGCATTCTATAATGCTTCAAACATTTTGCAAGCAATCGTCCGCATTTTCCGTATAGATGTTATATACTGTTGAAAGAAGTAAATAAAAACACAGCAGTTCCAACTGATCGATACTGTTTATTTGCCTAAGACAAACTAAAAACTGTAGAACATGTTTCATCTACTTTCTAGACATCCTCAGCTACATATGTTTAGGTGTATTGTATAATTAAGACTGACGCATTTGTACTATCTTCCTTCAGGCTAGCAACCCGTCGGAAGGACATTTGATTGCTTTCAAGTCTTGCAAAAAGTAAAATGCAAGACCGTAACGGGTCACATGGCCCAATACTTGGAAGGAAGATGATGATGATGATGATGATGACATTCGTACTATCTTAATGTTAAAACACATTAAAAACATTAAAAAATTTAAACTCAATTATACTAAAAAGTATGTGTCATGAACAAAAGGGGGAGGCCTTCATGGATGGAATGGAAATATGGTACGTTACCTAATTCTCGCTAAAATATCTTGTTAATAAAAATAGCTTGAAGCTATAAAGTTTGCCATCGTCACTGTTCATGTGTTGTATACAGTAAAAATTTCTTGATAAAATCTTCGTAGCAAATCTAGCAGCAATTCACTAAATGTACATTTTGCGCCCCCGGAAGGAGCTGCCACAAATCAAAAAATTTGATTTTGAGTTATTGGGTAGAATGAATGGTTCATGTTTCATCTATGTCCTGAAAAAGTGCCATAAGTCAAATCATGCTTCTATCGTTGCTATGGCCTATGTTTCAGTTTTCTGCTCACTGGAAAGTTACAACTTAAATACTAGAAGACTGCCACATGTCAGATAATTTTACCACAAATGTGAGTGATGATAAAGTTATCTGGAATGATATTAAAGTGCTACGAGCAAAGGATACACCTTTCATTTTGGAATACAAGGCAATCTTTTGGGGAAGACTTCAAGCAGATAGATGCAAGGTAACAACAAAGAGGACATCCTCAGGTAGGATTGTTAAGGTTGAAGAAGGCTTATAGCAAATTGCTTGGCATATCTGAAGCGAAGAAGACGTATCTAAAGGGTACGTTTATGCTGCAGCTTCACTGCTGGCACGTGGATGCTCGCGCTAGCATCTCGCTGCTGACTATAGCCAGGCTGCTCGCCATGGAGCTTTTACCCTGCAGCAGCCCCGCGCACACGCTGCTGGCAGCTCTCAGTTGTAGTCGAAAATTCAAAACAGAGGAACTGATAGTTAAGGCGGTTTGTATTTTGCATAATTTGATTATAGATATAGAGGGCATGAACACTTAGGCCCGGTTTCACAGTTTGAGTTTAAGCCGAAGCTTTAGTAAGCCACGCACGCCGCTTAAGCAAGGCTTACTCTTTGGCTTAAACACTACGAGTTTCACAGTAGGGGGACCATGTGCAGCTTTACTAAGCTGAACATCTCCGAAGTTGGTAATGCTTGCACATGCGCAATGATTCAATTCTCATCTTTGTTTACATCCGTAGCCTATGATTGATTGACTTGTAGGTTATACATCGTTTATCAGCCAAGATAATTTAGAAAAATGAACGGAACATGTGATTCCAATAATAGTAACAAAAATTAAGTTTAAAAAAGGTCACTCGCCCGTCCTGCTGACACGTATTACCACTACAGTCTAAAATGGCCATAACTTCTGAACCATTCATGCAAATAATGTCCTGACAAGGTTATTGTAATCCTTATAAAATACTGGAGGAGGCCAAACAATTTATTTCGATGAGGAATTCGAGGATAATATCGAAATATTTATTTAATGTTAAGGAGTTATATTTTTTTTTACCGCTGAGTATAGCATTAAATGGCTTCTAGAGGGCAAACGGTTGGAAATAGGTATATACCATCCCGGACTTTTTTTGTAGAGGTTTCTATGCTCTACAATTCGTACACTTACACTTGGGGTCTATCGTTGATGGTTCACGCAGCGTAAGCCAAGAAAGCAAGTGACCGACCGACATTTTTCTCTCTTTTACTGTATATCGGAACACAGAAACTGTATTATTTCACGAACCTCGAAATATATTCAGAAATATAAGTTATTTAATGTTAATGTTATTGGTTTTACGTCCCACTAACTATGAATTTGAGCACCTTCACCACAGGACTGAGACAGGATCGAACCTGCCAAGTTGGGCTATAAGAAGGCCAGCGCTCTACCATCTGAACTGAATCCTTAGCTTAAACCTCAGTTTCATACAGCTTAAGCCAGTCACAGATAAGCTCGGCTTACCACTTGCACCCCCCACTGTGAAACTCGTCCAGAGTTTAAGCTCCCGCTTAAGCCCGATCCAAGGCTTAAGCGTATACTGTGAAACCGGGCCTTAGACTACCAAGACGTACTTCGAAGAGCTACCCCGTCGAGGAGAAACAACACAGCTTCAGCTGAAGCTTTTGAAGTGCAGAATAAATTCAGAGATTTTTTTAACGAGTGAGTCGCAGTTCTGTTGACAAGTGTATCTTACAATAATTTGGTGTACTGAATGTGAAATAAAAAGTGTAAAATGCTTCGCGTGGATTTTTCAGTGCATTTCTACTGCGGGAGTTGATTGAAGAATGAAGCTACAAATGCTTCATTTCGTAATTTAATAGTGTACTTTTGAATAATGTAAAAAAAGGGGTTATGGGGTATCTCATTTTGACTTTAGTTAGGTCTCCTAAACAAAATGTGTTTACAGTTTGAAAAAATAACTGTCGAACTTTCCATGTAAGACGAGGTACTTCATATAAATCACCTGCTTGTAATGATAGAGGTCCCCTAAATGGCAAGAATAAAAAAACAAAGTTGACGTAATCGTTACTCATTCTTTTGCCACATCATGTCATAGTTTGATGATGATGTTGTTGATGATGCTTGTTGTTTGAAGTGGACTAACATCTAGGTCATCGTCCCTTGATGGTACGAGAGGAGAAGAAATGGATTAAAAGTTATAATTAACCCACTGACTGGGATTAGAAAAATGATAATGATCAGGAAAATTATTATGATTTTAAAATTAATGGATCTAATTCACAGTGCCTTGTTTTCCTCTAAAATTAAAAAGAGTAAAACATAATAAAATTGAATAAGGCACTGACATAGAAGTAAAATAATATATTTAATTCAAATTAAAAATACACAAAGATTAACACAGTCAGTAGAAAAAAATAGTTTTTTTGCTATTTGTTTTACGCCGCACCAACACAGATAGGTCTTATGGCGACGATGGAATAGGAGAGGCCTAGGAATAGGGAGGGAGCGGCCATGGTCTTAATTAAGGTACAGCCCTTGCATTTTCCTGGTGTGAAAATGGGAAACCACGGATAACCATCTTCAGGGCCGCCGACAGTAGGGTTCGAACCCACTGTCTCCAGGATGCAAGCTCACAGCTGCACGCCCCTGATCACACGGCCAACTCACCCGGTAGAGTAAAATAGTAGTTAACAATAAAACAATTGTAACACAAATAGAAACTTCACTTTTAAACACGATAAAACAAGCCACTCTTCCTCATAAAACATAGAAAAAGGTCTATTGGCCGCTCGTCATCTCGTTACTCCTTTCATCCCATATGAACCTCTTATGATGATCCGCATGGCGCTGGTTCCAAATCGCATTGCGTTCAAAGACAGTTTCAGATAGCAAGTGGGCAAGTGATCACTGAACGTGTGTATAGAATGCGAAGAGAGGAAGAGTGGGAGAGCACGTGACCTTGAAAGAACCAATCACAGCCCAAGTTACAGGATAGCCGACGATGGGCCAGGCTCGAAAATCAAACGTGTTTGAGATCATGGATGTGGCGAGGATAGCAGCCAGCAGTGCAGCTATGAGCCAGGCTCCAGGATAAAGGCAGCGATTGAGATCCATAGGTTTGTTTCATCATTGCTTAACATCGAGCAGTGAGGCTTGGTGATGTGCCAGCAGCCAGGCTGCAGCATAAACGTACCCTTATGCGATGCCAGTCTCATTCCATCTGTGCACCAACAGTATTACAGAGACCATTCAACATGAGATGCATACAGCAATAAAGCATCAGTTAAACCTGAAGAGTAAGGTTCCTGTAAATCTCAACAATTTTCTTATGTACGGCGCTGTGACATTTCTTTGTGTATCGTTCAGTGTTATTACTTTCTAGTTGGAAGAAAGTGTCATGTGTTTTGCTGGATGTACTATTACTTCGGTATATCAATCAGTCACCACTGACTGATCTGCATTTAGGGCAGTTGCCCAGGTGGCAGATTCCCTATCTGTTGTTTTCCTAGACTTTTCTTGCATGATTGCAAAGAATTTGGAAATTTATTGAACATATCCCTTGGTAAATTATATCAATCCCTAACTCCCCTTCCTATAAACAAATATTTGTCCTCCTGAATTCCAACTTTATCTTCATATTGTGATCTTTCCTACTTTTAAAAATACCACTCAAACTTATTTGTCCACTAATGTCATTTCAGGCCATCTCTCCACTGACAGCTCAGAACATACCACTTGCTTCAAAACTACCTTAAAAAATTGCAACATTATTTATTACGACATACCACTTGGTCGAGTAGCTCATCCCCTTTCTCGTAAGTCCTCCCAACCCAAACTTTGCAACATTTTTGTAACGCCACTCTTTTGTCGGAAATCACCAAACAAATCGAGCTGCTTTTCTTTGGATTTTTTCCAGTTCTCAAATCAAATAATCCTGGTGAGGGTCCCATACGCTGGAACTGTACTCTAGTTGTGGTCTTAGCAGAGACTATAAAGTAACATATGACATATATATACAGTTTATGTTATTATGATTGTGTTGTTATGATCTGTCACATTGATAAATCTACGTAATAATGTTCTTACTTCTTTTGCTATGTTTATTTGCTTAACGTAAAATTTCGTTCATAGATGACAATGAATCATCATTGTTTTCTTACATCCCTGATGGCAATAACGAACTAAGCGAGGTTTCTCTAATACAGTGAAACCACGTTAGTTCATTCCTCATTAACACGTTTTCCTGCTTAGCACGTAGTAAATTCAAAGTCCCAATTCTCATCATATTAAATCTACATAAAAATACCTCACTTATAGCGTCCCGAATTTTCGCTGTTACAGCTTAGTACGATCACATTTTTCCTAGCCCTGAAAATTTTATTTGTCATCCCTTGCGAAACAAACGTGATTTACAACTTGGGTAAGAATCATTGCCACAGTTGCGTGATTACGGAAAAAAGTGAGCCTATTTGTGCTTGTATTCTATTCAGAAGTTAGAAATGTATTTTGTGTTGAGTGGTACAGTGAAGTTTTTTTGCGTGATACGGTAGCCTGTATCTTGCTTACGAACATAATCGTATGAAATTGACTAGCATGGTGCATATTAGTTTTGTGATAGCCTAGGTATTGATACAGAAGAAGTGAAATTCCTTTCTAACGAAGAAAACATTAAAATCTTTCAGAAAGTGGACTGGCATCCGCATCTTTAAGCGCGCAGAGGTCACGAATGTTGAACTCGCACCTTTGAGTTTCAACTTGGTCGAAGTTTTTCAAAATGGCAGCCAAAAATCATTCTGTTCTGTCACAGTCGAACATGGCCGAATGTAACCTCCAATTCAGTGTCTAAGAGTGTGACCAAAATATAGTGTTTTATAATCCACATCTCTGAAATAAAAGGTTTCTTGGATATTTTTATTGGCCCCCATGCATGTGTTTTATATTCTCTCATGTTTTTCACACTTTTTAATACTTTCCTCTCATCTTGAGAAATGGTAGTTATACACAGTTCAAAAAATTAGGGGAACATGTTTTTGAACGTATGCCATGCTCCACAAAACGATACCTCACACCCAGGTATAATACCAACTAAACCTTTATTTTTTACTGTTGAAGTATACAAAAGAACATCGATGGGTTCGTGTTCATTTTCAGAATACGAACGGAAATGTCCAAATAGGGGTGAAAACAAAGCGATAACAGTCCCCCAGGGTGGATTTTTATCACAGTTGGAGAGCTTCAGTATGGTGTATGTCCTCCACGAGCATTTATCACAGCTTGGCACCTACGTGGCATGCTCCGTATAAGTCAACGGAGGTCACGTTGCGGTATCAGGTCCAATTCTTCAATGAAAGCCTGTTCGAGGTCTTAGAGAGTCTGTGGTGGAACAGGACGTCCACGAACACTTCTGTCAAGCATATCCTACACGTGCTCAATGGGATTAAGGTCGGGACTCACTGCTGGCCATTCCATCTCTTGAATGTCCAAGACAGTTGTGGTGATTTGCGCTACATGAGCCTGGCATTGTCGTGCATGAGTAAGAATTCAGGGCCAACACCGTATGCAGCAACCAACACATGCTGTAGCAGTATCTGCTTAATGTACCCCACAGCAGTAAGATTGCCACGGATGACGACAAGATCCGTACAGCCATCGATACTGATGCCACCGCACACCATCACAGAACCTTGTCTGAATTGGTTGCCTTCCTGGACAACATTTGGGATGTACTGCTCACCATGGCATTTCCATACACGTTGACATTCATCACGCTGTGTCAGGGGAGTTTCCAGTTGACGTGCGTACAGGCAAACAGAAGGCGAGCTGCGCGATGCTGCTGCATTGAACAGGGCACTCGAACAGGACACTTCTCTCAACCTGTTCCTTACTGTCTGGTCAGACACCGTGAATCCAGTGACCCTCCTGAGGTCTTGTTGCAGTTCTCTGACAGTTGCTGAATGACGTTGCAACGCACAGATGGTCAGATATTGGTCATCCTGTGGGGTTGTCATGCGTCCACGACCTTGTCCATCCTTCCTGAATCAAAGTGACGGCTCTTGCTACTTGAAGCTTGTTAAGATGTCTCATGGGATGTGCTGGTTGACGTACAACATGCTCAACAGTAGTCTGTGTACCTCACAACGACACACGGACGCACCGCCATTCACTTTGTTTTGAGGGGTCACCTGACAGTTTAATGCATGGCTACGCCTACAGATGCAGTATAACTTCGATTTGATATACCCTGAGTAGCTAAGGTCTCCAGGTATGCTGTACGACCAGTGGAATCCCTTTTACCAAATTAATGTTCATATACCAGATATTACCAAACATGTTCCTCTAATTTTTTTTAAACTGTGTAGTTTTCACTGTACCCGCAGATACACGACGTAAAATGCCTTTGTTTCAGAAAAAATCGTATCTAATGTTTCCATATCCCTATTGGATAGTTTTTATTCGTATATTGAGTAGTACATTTTCTCGCTTAACACATTCATTTTTGATTTCTCCCCGCAGAAACGTCTTAACAAGGTTTTACTGTACATAGGTTATTATGAAGTAATAACAACAATGTACGTATATTGTCTTAATGCCTAAATCAATGTTTTCATTTTGTTACTTACCACTAAGGACCATTTCCCTTTATCCATGCACCATAGGTGAGAACATAAAAACTAGTCATAGTAGTGTAGGCCATTTGTGTTGTAACTATCTCTTATAATTATAGTCAAAATTCACAGGTCTCTTTATTGTCCAGCTGCTTGGCCGAATGACCAGTATACTGGTCTTCAGTTCAGAGGACCCCAGGTTTGAACCGTGGCCGGTCCAATAATTTTAACTAAATACGTTTAATTCCTCTAGTTCTGGAATTGAGTGTGTAATCATCCTAATACAGAAACGCAACGCGCAATAGTGTCTACACATAAGGTTAGCTTCAGGAAGGGCATCCGGCTATAAAACTGGGCCAATCCGTGGGAACAATCCTTGTACAGCTGAGGTCCTAGAGAACGAAATTAGGGATATAAGTAAATTAACTGAGGACGAATTACGATGCAAGTCACAGAATTTCCTTTGAAGATGCTTAAACGAAAATAGTTTTCAGCTAGGACACTTAAGGTAAGGAAAGCTTTTGATTTATTTCCTGTTTTTTAAATAATAATTAGATAGTATCCTAATTCCTTCCAGTTGAAGAGAACAGCAGCTCTCTCGGTAGGGTTCCAGGCGACCAGTTAGTTTACTATACACCCCTGGTTGAGTTTGCTGAAAACACTTGTTTCTTGATCACAGTATATTATAAGATTTAAATTTAGGGCAAGGGGTCTGAAAAATGTGATGGCCAAATCTTCACAAAAATAGATACAGTAGTTTTTCACAAGAAAAATACGTTTGTAGTTTAAAGGTGCCTAACAGCTAGGTCATCGGCCCACAAGAAAATATGTATCCAAATGACCTTACGGTTAAAAAAAATGGTAAAAAATACTTAACATTTTTGGCAATTGTTAACAAGTTTAATGTGTTGAAAATAAGGATGCAGAAATTTTTTTTGTTATTTTTTTCATCCTCTGTCTCAAGACATGTGGCTATCTACAGTATTGACATGGAAATCCCATATGTATATTTTGGGATTTTCAGTCCAACAAGAAAAAAAAGTTTTGGGAGGGGGGTAATTAATTTTACATTTTTAATAAATCTTGAATAAAAGCCTTCTTCAGAGAATAGCAGATAAGCAAGATATCTTTATCAGGGTTCCTATTTTTAACCTAAATCTGTTATCCCTGGGGTATTCCAGTTTTCCCTGCATTCAATTTAGTGGAGTATGCTCAAGCATTTTTATCATACTCTGGAATCATCATCTTGAAACATACTTTGTACGAACACTTACAATAGCATAAAGAAATTGAAATAAATGTATTATAAGTCAAACAAGCTAGAACTTATCATCAAGTGGATTATCAGTAATCCCATTGTACACAGCCACTACAAGAAACACAACCACCAACAAAAATGAACTACATTACTCACAGAAAGCCATCAGTCAATCACTCTTCAAACTAATGCCTGTGTTCATCAGAGACCTGAAATTGGCGAGAGTGAGCTTGCTAGTTAGGTAAATGCACTCATAACAGAAACGTATGGGTTACGTGTTCAGAAAATCGATACTGATCTGCATTTAGGGCAGTTGCCTACTAATTTGTCTACTAATGTCATTCCATGCTACCTCTCCGCTGACAGCGCGGAACATACCACTTAATTCTAAAATATCACACATAAATTTATTAAAATCCAGCTATTCAATACAATACAAAGTTGTTAAAATTTTAATTGAATTTGTTAATGTTTAGGTGGATTTTAATAAATTTACGTGTGATATTTTAGAATTACGTCAAATTCAATACGGATCAACCATGAGATTGATTACATGTAACATACTACTTAGTCGAGCAGCTTGTCTTCTTTCTCCAAAGTCTTCCCGGCCCAAATTTTGCAACATTTTTGTAATGTTACTCTCTTGTCGGAAATCACCCAGAACAAATCGAGCTGTTTTTCTTTGAATTTTTTCCAGTTCGTGAATCAAGTAATCCTGGTGAGGGTCCCATACACTGGAACCATAATCTAGTTGGGGGTCTTACCAGAGACTTATATGCCCTCTCCTTTACATTTGTACATTTGTATCAACTATCAATGTAATGATTCATCCATACAGTTGGAGAAGTTCCAATTTACTTTTTGGTCAATTTCTAGTCATTGTATGATAATTTTAATTGCTTCCTTATCACAAATTCTGGGTTTTAATTAATGTACACATTTTAAATCTATGTAAATATCACCTAAAGCACAACTTTTTGTAAAAAAAATTTTCAAGCATAAGACCATTGTATTTAGTTTTTAAGTTCTGATGTTTAATTGGTTTAAGGACTTGATCTTAAGATTATTATTAGGCTGAAGATACCCAAAACTAGGGCAAAACTTGTACCTAATTAGTATATGTAATTCATGTAGGATTTTTAATGACTACAGAATATAATTATATTGAATAGGTGGACACAGTATATTTTATTCTTGAAAGAATTTTACTTATACTTCTACAGTTCGACAGTAACATTTTAAAGTCATCACTACTTGATTCCAGATCTCTGTACCCTTATCACTGCTCCCTAGACAACCCTGCTTCCCTATAACCCTTCTAAACAAATTTCTTAACTTATATGTACCACTGCGATTTTAGTGAAGGCCATGTGAGCGCAGATCCTTATCTCCTACTCACCCATTAGGATCTAGAAATCTCACTCCCAGTTTCCCACATACCCCTCCATAGTCTCATTTAAATTCCCTATCACCCTCCAGTCAGTATCCCTCTTACACTATTCCACTGATAACAATCTCGCTTCCTTAAACTTCACCCTGATGAATTTACCAGATCCCACACATCCCCAACTATGTTGGTAATTATACCGACTTGCTTTACGTTGATGGTACCGACATGAAACTCTACCACCTTCTCCCTCCCCTCCTCCCTCTCTTCTACTTTCCTCAACATCTGCCTCAACCTAATTCCTGGATAACGCTCTACCCTGGTTCCCTTTCCTCCACACACATTTCCCACATGTCTAACAATGGAATCCCCCATGACCAGAGCCTCAGACCTACCCACCTCATTTGATCCCCTCCCCTCCTCATCAGCTCTATCTTTCCTGACAGCTGCAGAAGCTACTTCCTCCTCCCTTTTCTCCCTCCCATGACCCTGTTCCACCTGTCTTTTCCTATCCCCTACTCTACATTTCCCTTTCCTACCTTTTCCCTTCCTCCTACTTCCACACATCTCAGCAACAGTTCCCTGTACCTCATCTTCTCTGTTCTATCTGTAGTGACTCGTACTGATTTCTCACAGACACCTGTCCTGAATTGTGATCCTGAGTAGAGCCCTTAGTCTGCTATCTCCTTCCCCTTAGAACATTAGACCACCTGTCTTCTACAATTCCTCCCTTTCCTTCGCATCCCTATTTAACACCTACTGTATCCTGCACTTCCTTCCTGTCTTCTGAGAGAATCCTAATTATCTCCCTCAAACTCTCCAACGCTTTCCTCATACTCCTCAATGCCTCGCCACACCCACAGTTCTGCACTTGCATTCTTAGCCATTCTTTACAGAAAAATTAAAAGAAAAGGAAAAATAACTTATGTGCAAAAAAAAAAAAATGAAAGGAAAGTAATATAGTCTAGGATGATACACAAAGATCACACGACAATGGGGTAATCAATATACTACTACCCTACAATACTACTTAATCGTACTCTATTTTTATCCTACAACACCACAACAGGATAAAAACTGCCATTAATTACTGAATACTGAAAGGAATACACAAGAATTACACAATTCTAAACTGCAGTTAAGCCTATCCTAATTACAACTACAGAATTCTAGTAAGAGAATATCTAGGGATACCTCTACTATACTACACAAATATTTTACAATAATAGAATAAGCACACTAATTTCTAATAAGATATTACTCATATACTACTGTACAGCACACTACAATAATTTTAAACTACGTCAGACGTATCCTCATTACAATAACGTTTGTTAACACCAAGCACAAACAAAAATAAAAATTGCAAGTTTGAAATTTGCAAGAACTACTCAAAGATTACCAACAAAGCTAAATTATTTTTTTTTGTAGCGGTTGTTCGAGGACAACAACCGGCAGCTTATGACTTTTATGTAAGAATCCTAGCTTGCAGGAATCCGGCAGACACCGAAACAGAACTGCGTAAGTTTGCTTTTCCATAATAATTTCTGCTTAATGCTGAGGCAAAATCCGCAATAATTATGGGCAGTCTGTAAGTTAGCATCTCTGTTATGTAAATTACATGGGTAACTGTTAAAACATTGGGCATTTTAAAAATAACATTGAGAAGATTAAGAGTTACAGTATTGCTTTTTTAAATTTATAATACACAACTCAAAAAAAAAAAAGCTTTGCAGCACCTGTATCTTTGTATTTGTGAAGGATGTTCGTTCTACAAGTTGTTGCCGGGCTGAGTGGCTCAGATGGTTAAGGTGCTGGCCTTCTAACTCCAACTTGGCAGGTTCGATCCTGGCTCAGTCCGGTGGTATTTGAAGGTGCTCAAATACGGCAGTCTTGTGTCGGTAGATTTACTGGCACGGAAAAGAACTCCTGCGGGACTAAATTCCGGCACCTCGACGTCTCCGAAGACCGTAAAAGTAGTTAATGGGACGTAAAGCAAATAACATTATTATTACTACAAGTTGTTGCATGCCAACAGGCATCCGAACGACTTGTAACACTACCTGTTAGTGGACATGGAGGTAATACACACTGTCACCTGTGGAGACTACAGTACACGACAAGAGCACATTTGTGTCCTGTGCAGTATACAGACATCCCTCAACAAGTAATTACCGCTTTTGACCATATGGGCATAGTGACATTGCGTCAGCAAGGCCTGTCTGTGAGGGTAATTGCTGGCCTGGTTGGTGTACACCATAGCAGTGTTGTCAATATCGTGCAACACACAATGTTGTCGATCATCCTCGTAGCGGTTGTCCGAGGGCAACAACCGGCAGCTTATGACTTTTATGTAAGAATCCTAGCTTGCAGGAATCCGGCAGACACCGAAACAGATATGTCACATAGTGATGAGCAGTCTGAGACTAGGTCTCGAGATTTCTCGAGACTAGCGCAGGCGCTATGTCTCACGAGAAATTTCGAGAGATGTATAAAGGGTACACATTGTGGCATTGTATGCAGTGGTAAGTATACGAATGAATAGGCTAAGTACAGAAATTGACGGCTACTGTAGGTACATCTACCTGGATACTAGAAACGTGCATTATTCGAACTCGAGACGAGGCAAGATGCGCCCTGCTGCGTATGCAACCACCATTACGCATGAGTGGAATGTGTAATCTAAAATGATTGGGGCCGGGCTGAGTGGCTCAGACGGTTAAGGCGCTGGCCTTCTGACCCCAACTTTGCAGGTTCGATCCTGGCTCAGTCCAGTGGTATTTGAAGGTGCTTAAATACGACAGCCTCGTGTCGGTAGATTTACTGGCATGTAAAAGAACTCCTGTGGGACTAAATTCCAGCACCTCGGCGTCTCCGAAGACCGTAAAAGTAGTTAGTGGGACGTAAAGCAAATATTATTATTATTTATTATTATAAAATGATTGAGTTTGCTTCATTTCTTTCGACAGGTAGGTGGACATCGTTATCAGACCCCACATTCAATATCATATTATGACCACTGCTTGCGTTTACCCATATGTTGGTGACGAAGGAAATAACTCCTTACAGTGTTATAAGAGTATTCCCGTCATAATTAGGTATGACGGTGCAATGTGAAATTGTACTAGTTGTACGCGACAACTTGAAGACGATGTCCGCAACGCAACGTAAGTCGTGGATGTCGGTTATTTTGAAGAGATGCCACATAGCACAGCCCGCTGTGTTGTTTATTTAAAAGAAGTAAAATACGTCGTCAGAAATAATTCTGGGATGATCCGACACTTAAAAATACATAATATAGGTAAACGAAAAGGAATAGTCACAGAACACCTCCGGCCCGGTCTGAATCACAAGAAGCTACGCTGCCGACAACAACTGTGAGGCATCCAGGTAGGTTTACATCCTAATAACAGTTAACAACAAATTATACGGGTTATTCAGCTAAGGAGTCCACCTGAAATAACTCGTGAACAGTTTAAGATACTGGCATTCTGTCTTCACTTTCGTTAGTGGTATTACGGAGCTCATAGTTCAACAGGCAGTGCTTTCCTAGGCTTTTGACAAAATTTATCGTCACACACGTTTCCATATGAGAACTGCTGATGATAACTATCAAGCTTACACTCGTAGTTACTGGGAAGTCGCGTCGCACAGCTCGCAGCACACGAGAATCGGTCCCGCGAGCGTTGCTCATCACCCCTGCTGAAAGAATTGGAGCAAGTCGGCTTCCACTCGTGTAATGGGGGTTGCATATGTATAAAGGTCAACGGATGAAAAACTCAGATTACAACTTAAGCACTTTCAAATCAATTATCCCGTTCAGAAAACACTGTCCATTATCAATAAAAGTGGAAATCTTATCTTCTGCGAAAGAAACTATCCAGCCACATCACTCTGGCACAAGAAAACTAGATGAAGCGAAGCTCGCTGCAGCCTTGGATCAAGTGAGTGCTATCCAACATCACTTGAGAAATAATGAACTAGATGAAGCGGATAAGACACTGGAAAATATGATTTTAGACGCAGTTATTCCATATAAAGAGAGGAACCCCAAATACGGTTTGATTCACAATGCTTTCAAGAAAGACAATGAACTTTACATTTCTTAAGGATCACAAGAGAAACTA
The DNA here is from genome assembly GCF_040414725.1 of Anabrus simplex. NCBI lineage: Eukaryota > Metazoa > Arthropoda > Insecta > Orthoptera > Tettigoniidae > Anabrus > Anabrus simplex. The sequence continues at coordinate 162,216,569 of NC_090279.1, read as the reverse complement.
ATCGACAAGAAGATCTCTTAAAATACTCTTTGGCTAGAAGGAAATATAAAGACCTCATACAAAAGAAAAAGTTAAACCATGTAGAAACTAAAGCTAGAGAACTTTCAGAGGAAGCAAAAAGAGATCCATTTATAGCATTAAGAAAAAGAAAATCACAACATGTTAATAACATAGACATGCAGACTTGGGAATCCCATTTCTCCGAAATTCTAAACATTTCTGGGGTCCATTTGGCCTTCAATTTTGACTCTAATGATAGTGAAAACATTAATTCACAAGTTTTTACCAGTGCTGAAGTGGAGCAAGTTATTAAATCAGTCAAAAGCAAAAAATCTGTAGGTTCTGACCACATATTTAACGAGCATATAAAACAACCGGTAGATCTATTCTTGGACATTTGGACAAAATTATTAAATAAATGCGCTGAACTTGGAAACATCCCTAATAGTTGGAGAAAATCGACAATCAAAATATTATATGAAGGCAAAAGTGATTCAGAAGATCCGAATTCATACAGAGGTGTCAGACTGGAAAATAATATATTAAAAATACCAAGTTACTAACAAATAGATTAACTGAAGTACTAGACAACAATTTGCCACAGGAGCAATTTGGTTTCCGAAAAGGCAGAAGCACACTACACGCAATAAAAAACCTGATTGATGATAAAAAAGAATCTTTGAGACATCCAAAAGGGAAGCTCTACTGTGTATTTATTGATTATAGAAAAGCTTTTGATTTACTAGACAGACAACTACTATTTCAGAAACTCGAAAAAATTCTTGGGAAAGTACACCCACTAGTTAAATTATTAAGAAATATTCTAGCATTCAACTACCGGTATGTAATTATTAATGACTCCACATCAAGCTCGTCTGAGATTATTCAAACAAATGGAGTCTTACAGGGAGATGCCATCAGCCCACTGACGTTTAACATTGCAACCTCTGACAATGTCAAATCAATTACGGACATATTAAACTTATCACTGTATATGTATGCAGATGACATGGTCCTGGCCTCAAACAACAAAGAAGATCTTCAAAACGGATTGGACAGCATAGCTGTCTGGCCAGATGATAATAAATTCAAAATCAACGATAAGAAAACAGTACAAATGATCTTCAGAAAAGGGGGAAATTTAGCAGCAAACGATAAAATATTTCATAAGAATAATCCATTAGAAGTAGTGAACACATTTAAATACTTAGGCATTGCTTTTCAAACAACAATCAAATCCTTCGGAATCCATATAAAAGACAGATCAACAACAGCAATAAAAAGTATTCATGATATACAGAACAGTTCTCGCTAGAAACTGCATTGAAGCTTTTTTATGCCAAAATTGTACCCAGCCTAACATATGGCCCAAATTATCCTTTCATGACCTTACTACAGTGGAAAAGGTGAAAGCTCGGTTTTTGAAAGCTGTTTTAGGCCTATCAAAATTTACCCTTTCAAGACTCGCATACGAACTTACTAGAGAAACGTTCTTCATAGAAGATTTAAGGATAAGTCACGGTTTGCCTTGTACCGTGAACTACGAAAAATTAATTAAAGACAGACAACGAAAAGGATCTGAAATATGGGAGTGAATTTTATTCCACTGATGCTACGACGACCAATGATTGGATGCAAGCTAACTTCAACCTCAGACGTACCGGTATCACGACAAGGTTTGCTACTCATGGGTTTCATTACAAGATATGTGCGAATAAACTATTTCACAAACCCGGACAAACATGTGTGTGAAAGATGTAATCTCCAATGCGACGGGTATCATGCTATGTACCGTGTACTTAGAACAGAATCTTTGACAAAATTCTGTTGTTCCATGTAAATTTTTGCACGTTGTGCGCATTTTCTAATAATAATATGTAGCAAGGCACATCTTCCCCGTCTCAAGTTCGAATAATGCACGCCTCTAGTATCCAAGTAGGTATATATCCTATCTACTGTTATTCACAAATTATGCAGGGTTATTCAGCTAAGATGTCCACCTCAAATGAGCCATGAATAGTTTAAGATACTGACATTCGGTTTTCACTTTCATTAATGGTATTAAGGGGTTCATAGTTGAACATGCAGTACTTTTACAGGCTTTTGACAAAATGTATTGGCTCACACGTTTTCATATGAGAACGTTATTTCACACTATAACTGCCAATGATATACTATCAAGTTTACAGTTGTAGTTACTGGTGCGTCGCACAGCTTGCACTACAGGAGGCTCGGTCTTGAGATTCTCAGATCTGCGACGTCAGTCTCGAGCGAGAGCGTTGCCCATCAGATCACTGTCACACACCTTGTGTACTGCCACCTTTGAGTGAGTGCCTACATATCAGTCTCGTTCGATCATTCTGTTTGGGTCCAGTCTTATACCGAAAACTTAATTTTGATGTGACAAGTCGTAATGTATTTAGCAAGACAATTCTGTAAATCACCGAGTATATTCAGAAAAAAGAGTACCTATTTCATGCATTATTTGCTTCAATTATTTTTACACTAGTGAAAAGTTTTAATTATGCAGGAGATTTACATGGTATATTTTCTGCATTTTTATTTTAGTTAACACGTAAGGAACAACGCTTGTTTAATTAAACACAATCCAGTTGGATTCTACCTAATTAAAACAATTTTTTAAACATTATACTTTTCTCGGCTTCAGAAGATTATTAAATTTTGCACTGTATTTAGGGCACTTTGCCCCACTCTTGTCTTCTGCATTATCACACACAAATAAATAAAACAGCATACAGAGACAATAATGAAGACATAGGTGAACCTAATGAAAAATAGTAAAGGTGTAAATTGAGTGCAAATTCAGTGAGAGGCAATAGGTTGTTGGGCTGATAAAAAAGGTGTATAAAAGTATAGAATATTGCATTTTGCTTTACTGAAAAGTTCCTCCTCACTTACCTTTGACATCGCTTTCTTAATTTCTTCTGCCTGACATCTGATGAATTCTTGTTCTGGAATGAAGCGTTGTGTGTATCCAAGAATAATTAATAATGTTATTTGCTTTACGTCAAACTAACTACTTTTAGTTTTCGAAGACGCCAAGGTACCGAAATTTTGTCCCACAGGAGTTGTTTTATGTGCCAGTAAATCTGCAAACATGAGGCCGGCGTATCTGAGCACTTTCAAATGCCACTGGACCATGAGCGCCCATATGACAGTTTCTAGGGGGGGGGGGGGGGGGGCAGACATGGGGGTACGCAGTAATTTTAATATTTTGGAAGATAAATGGCGATTTGTATTCTGCTGTAGAATAACCCACGGTATCCCCTGCCTGTTAGTGATGGACGGCACTACCGCTTTTTCGTAATACAGACTTTTAAATCATTTTCTTGAAAAGAAAACACGTGACTACACTAGATTCATGTCTTTCCCTGAGAGCTAGAGAGGGGTCGCGGCCCCACCTTGCCCCCGAGTATGGGCGCCCTTGCACTGGACTGAGCCAGGATCGAACCTGCCAAGTTGGGGTCAGAAGGCCAGTGCCTCAACCGTCTGAGCCACTCAGCCCGGCCAAGAAGAATTAGGACTACTGATAAATAGGGTTCAAGTCCTTAAACCTCCTCATGCATGTTCAATAGGAGATAAGCAAGATTTCTTTATTTTAGTTAACACCTAAGGAATGATGCTTGTGGACTGCATTTAAAAGCAAAATGTTAGTTTTACGCGACTTGATATCGTGGTCATAACTACAGGACAGCCAGTTTTAAGTACAATCTGAACGACAGGGACATTTTTAATTTCAAAAATCCCATGTGCATTGGTCAGGATTTGAACAGCTGCCACCTTGGTGAGAAGCCAGTGGCAGTCACAGAGCTATCACATCTTAGGGCCCTTCCACACGAGGCGACTAGTGGCGGCGATCGGTGATGGCAACTTACAGCGGAATATTATTTTAAATAAGAGCTTTCATACGTATTGACTGCAGTTGCGGGACTGGTAAACAGTCGCTCACTTGCGCAGCTAGCGGCCGCAACTTGGACTCGCCGCCACTCGAGGTAAAACATGTTTAATGAGAGCTTTCACACAGTGCCACTAGTTGCCGCTACTTCTCACCGTCCACTAGTGATGGGCAGTCAGAGATTAGGTCTCGAGATTTCTCGAGACTAGCGCAGGCACTATTTCTCGCGAAAAATTTCGAGGTCTCCAGAGCGTTGTCCCCCCATTGTGCGGCAAGCAGCTTGTCGTAGGCCTACAGGTAAACGAAGCTGAATGTTGTTTTCGCCGAGTATGCGAATAGCCAACATTGGGCCTTCTCCATTTCGTAAATACGGGTCAACAAGCGACCAGGGCGTTCATTTTTACCGAGGTCTATTTTGACACAGTATAACGTAATTATAAAGGATACGCATCCTGGCATTGTATGCACTGGCAGGTACACGAATGAGTGGTTTAAATACAGAACCTGACGGCTACTGTAGGTACACCTACCTGGATACTAGGAGCGTGCATTATTCGAACTCGAGACGAGGCATGACGCGTTTTTACATCTTTAAATCGAATAACTTACATTTCTTCACTAAAACATCCAGATGGCTTAACCACTTGAGTGCCACGCACCGATCAGATTGGTTTTTGCTCCTCATACAAGAATAGCCAAGAGCTGACAATCGGCGCAATGATATCCTAGTGTCTAAAGGCTTGTACAAATAGATGTAGTAGGTGTTTCATTCCATTAGAAACCAGTGAAGCTTCCCTAAGATGCGTATAGTTTCTTCCTGGAGATCTTTGACATGGATGTGTGGTTGATGCTGCTGATGATGATGCTTGTTTTAAGGGGCCTAACATCGAAGGTCATCGGCCCTGTGGTTGATGAGCTGAGTTGTTGGCAACATAGGGAGCTGCAGTAGAGATTGTCTTATTGCCGGCGTGCATAAACTGACGACCTATTTAGAAGAAAATTATACCAAAAGTGATTGTAATGGGCTACAAAGATTGCTGCTGTTAGCAGTACTAGCCCTGGTGCATTGGACATTCAATACCTTTCAAGTATCTCCAGAAATATTACTTCTATCCAAAATATCTAAAAAGCAAGGATTATACAAAACCTAATTTGGAAACATTTACATCAGAACGATTTTACCATATGAGCTCTAATTATGGATATATTCCCACATTTATACTATGTCCATCACCTTGCTAGGATTTTTTCCATGATAATGCAGGGTCTACAACTTTGCACACCATTCTCCATTTGGTCCAGTTATGAGCATTATCAGGTCTGATACGATCTTCAAGTCTTGCTTCAGACGATCAGGTCACCATTTCTTGGGATAGCCGCAAGGTCAATTTCCTCCTTGGTTGTACTGGAGAGCTGTCTTTGTAACTGATTGATCTCTTCTCATGATATGTCCATACCATCTTAAGGCGAGCTTCTTGCAAGTTCTCCGAAATTTGTGCAAATCCCATCAGTTGTCTGACATGGTTGAGTTTCTTAAGTACTAATGGCTAACGGAGCATTTTCATCTTCATTCCATGTCCACTGCCAGTGTAAAATGTAGGCAAAATCATCTGGTGCCACAGATTATTGCTTTCATTAATAGTGCAAGGCAACTTAAAAGGCGCAGGCCAAATTATTCTATACATTGCAGTCTTTTTTAATGTAGGCCTAGAAGATATGACCTGGTGGTAGATATTTTTTTTCTTTCACTTACAGAAGGGTGTATATTGCAGAAGTGTATTCATTGTTGCAGTTTTCACTAATGATTAGGATGTATTACAAAAAGGGTATGAATTAACTTAATGTTTAATATCTGATATACAGGCAAACTTAATATTCAGGAAGGGAAGGAGTTGGTGCAGATCTTTTAAAAACTTCTAGAGGGGAGGGATTATAGCAAAGTTTAACAAATTTGTATTAATCTCTCTTTATAAGCAGATTTCACCCCTGACTCATGTATTCTTAAAATCTTCAAAAATTATATTTCTTATAAAAACTAGTAAACTGATAGCAATTTAAAAATGGAAATATTTTTCTTTTACGAGCTTTTGCTATTGGCTGATTCCAGAGAATAGTCCACCCAAGTAGGAAAAAGTGAAGTTTAAAATAAAACTCAACAATTTGTTTTTATGATAGATAAAACATGACATTTTATTAATTTCATATGTGTTTTTATTGATGTCTTTCAGTTTTTAATTGTGTTTATTTGAACCTTTATATAGAGGCTAAATTAATTTGATTTTCTCAATAGTTTTAGGAAATCCTGTTTGCTATGGTGAAAAGTTATAATTATAGTAAATGTTAATTCTAATGCTCTTTCTCTCTGCAGTAAAGTATTTAGGTTATTAACAGTTTATATAAGGTGTAATAAAGCGACAAATTTATGCAACGAAAAAGGTACAGAAGTTTCTGTAGACGAGAAGTGCATGGCTCAATTTGAATACAACTTAGTATGCAAAGCCAATACTGGACACCCTTTCAAACTGCTATATCGTTCGTTTAAAATTTCAAATGGATTCATACGAAGCTGATAGTACAGTACGTCATCTGTTCATGGCGTTCTTGCGAGCCGACGACCGGGAAGTTCTCCGCTGCCGCAACACATTGCCCACAGGATTCAGTTTCTGCGTCACACTCACTAGTAAAGGACGTCTTTTAGAATAGCAATCTGTGTTCACACTGAGGCAATATTTAGGAATGACACTTATAAGGAATGTTGAACGGTATCGCGAGAAGAAAGAAGACACCTGTCCAGTTACGCGTACGCTGCGAACAAGTACGAGAATCGGTGAAGAAACACAGGTCAGAAAAAACTGCAGGGCTTATCAACAGTTACTTCCTGTTCTAAAAGACCAACAACAGAACCCGTCAACATCGATTGCAGAGCCGAGTACGCCAACGTCTGGTTATAAATGCAAGCAAACACTGGGGAAAGCCGTAAAGCATTCAGAGCAGGCTTTACCAGCGAGTCCGTGGAAGAAACGGCAAGATGTTTCTGTGCTGAGTATAAAATTTGGTGTAAGTTCATCTACCCCCGACAAGCGCAGGAAGTCTTCACTTCCAAATCAAGAAGTTCTTATATTTCTCAATCCGGATGATATCAGTTGGCCATCTCCTCGAGCAGGAGATTTCATCTCAGTAAAGGACAGTTCTAGACAAAAAAATTTTTTAAAATTTCATGTGCATCACAATGCAAGACACATACAAAGTTTTTAAACAAGAATACCCACAGCACGCAATCGGCCGGTCTTCTCTTTGTGGACTTCGACCATAGTACATTTCTGAGAACTACCAGGAACACATATTCATTATATGGTGGTATTCAAACTACTACCACACACTGTCTACATCCCGACTACAAGATTGAAGCAGATGACAAAAAGCCCACACCGTGATACGGCTTATGAAGTGCGTGACTTCGTACTTGGAAAATACAGCGAAAAGAAACATTCAAAATATTATGTTTGTACCGTAACTGAAAGTAATGGTGATATTTATTTTGTAACTAATTTTCGCAAGTGCAACGATGAAGCTGAACCGCTTCGTGAACCATCGACGAAAGAAGAGTGTGAGTGAAATCGAAAGAAAATTACCGGTGACTCGTTTTGCTTGTAGAAAATGGTATTGTGATGAGTCTATACCAGAAGCAGAATGAACAAAAATTGTTTATTTCATTGTATATTTTTTCTGACCAAGCTTTCATTCAAACTGTAGGCTACTTAAGTGCTGAATGTTCAGTTATTTTTAAATATTTTAGTTAATTTTACATTCACTGTTATTGTTAAATGTGTGACAATTCATAAAAACACTACACATTTCAGTACAGTATCTGTAGTTATATACATTATTAATTTATTATTATTAGCAGGAATGAAGCTTGTAGTTTTATGTGACCGATAATCTCAGTATTGTAAGCCATGGGACCTCATTTTTTACACGAAATCCGAACCAACGGACGCGACTTTCACCTCGAAAATCACACATGCATTAATCGGGACTCAAACCCAGTCCGTCTTGATGGTTCCAAGCAGCTTGACCGCTGCGCCATCACACTCCTTTATTATTACTTACTGCAATATTAAATATACATTTTGCCATTCAGTTATCGTATGTAATGCGGAGTTTAAGATTTATTAGCCCCTCATGTCATTTCGCCATAGCACTGATTCGCGCTCGTGTAATCCCATGACGCTGTCAAGTAAACACGTGACAATTGCCTTTAACTATATTATGCAACTTACATATTTGTTTTTTCCTGCAAAATGTACCTTTGTACTTCTTGTAAACAATTTCTTGACAATACCAATAAAAGCTGCCACAATTTGCAGAATTTAGAAAAAACAAAGGTATGTAAAGTCGAAAGTCCATTCCATGTAAACACCGATCGAAGATTTTTATAAAATCACATACATCAGGTTTAAAACAATGAAATTTGTGGCGGTTGTTAAGTATCATCTAGATTTTTATGCATAAATTTCAATTTGTTCAGTGAATGAGAAAAACAATGAAAAAATGTGATTACGAAAAAGTAATTGAAGCACTATTTCCTTCGTTCACTCAAATCGGGAAAAGAGCTTGCCAATATCTGGCCCCATTCTGCAAGAAAAGTCAAGAGTATTTCTAGGAGGAGTTTAATGAAGGGGACCCTAATTTTACTGCCAGTGCTGGGTGGCTCGATCGGTTGAAAAAACGGTACGGCATTAGGCAGCTTAATATCAGTAGAGAAAAACTGTCAGCTAAATCCGATGAGGTTGTGATATTTAGAAAGTAACTTCAAGAAATAATTCTTGCTGAAGGATTAAACGGTGATCAGACTTTTAATTATGATGAGAATGGGCTAAAGTTCAAGATGCTGCCATCAAAAACTCTCGCAGCCCAAGGTGAGACTTCTGCACCTGACTACAAGCATAGTAAGGAAGGAGTTACTGTTCTTACCTATAATAATTTTACTGGGAACCTACAAGCAAAATTGCTTATGATCGGTAAAACAATAGGGCATGTAAAATATTCCTATTAATGCTCTTTCAGTCCATTACACAAATCAGAAGGCTGTCTGCTGACTTCTTTAAAGACTGTTTTTTTACACAGTTTGTTCAAGATGTCAAAACATTTCTTGATTCAAACAATCTCCCTAAAAAAGCTCTTCTTCTAGTAGACAATGTTCCATCACACCCAAATAGAGTAACTTAAGACGTGGTGACATCAGTCATGTTCATTCCTCCTATGATGTCATTATGCCAGCCGATGGACCCAGGTCTGCTTGAAACACAGAAGAGGAAATATCAGCAGAAACTCCTTTCATCCCTTATAGAGGTAATGGATAATGGAAATGACATGAAAGACGTGGCATATTGGATAGCACAGGCTTGGGAAGAAGTTGAAATGACGACATTAGCAAAGTTTTGGAACATATTGTTGAGTGAGGTTGAACATTGAGAGGTGGTGGTGCAAGACGACATGGAAAAGTTACTCCTTTACTCAATTGCATTCCTGGCTGTGAGGATGCTACGACTCAAGATGTAAGTGGTGTGCACAAGATCAGCTGTTTGAACTAACTGGCCCTGACATTATCGATTTTGTGAATGCTAACGAAAATGAGGATGATGAAGAAGAGGAACGAGGCATTGCAGAAGAAAAGGAGAAAACTATTGACTCACAGTGAAGGATTAAGTTCATTGGAAATGGCATTAACCTACGTTGAGCAACAGCTGGAAGCAAGCGCAAAGGTGTTGATTTTTCGTCGATGGCAGGATCTTTCAGCAAGAAAACGTGAATCAGCAGGCAAGCAGACATTACCGACAAATTTCTTTTCGTAAGATATTTGGAATGATTTCGTTCAATACTGCATGTACTGTACAACTGAAGTCATAATTCAATAGAGTACCGTCATGTTATTGTTTTCGTAATACAGCATAGCCGTCCTGTTTATTTTAGTTCATTTTTAAAATTATTCTGTATTATCAGACATTTTCAGAGATCCAACGTACTCCAGGTCCCAATTAGGTCGGATAATCGAGACTCTACTGTATATGTTAAGAAATGTACAAATGTAAACACGCGACACCTGGAATTGACCTATTAAAGCATGGAATACAGCATGAATATTAAATCTCTCTTTCAAAATCTTTTTTTTTTTAAGCCAGAATTTCATGAAACAGCTTGGTACTTAGAGCTAAGGCTTCTTATTTCACACAGAATTCCTTTTATTTTTTACAATTTGCTTTACATCGTGACAATGGGACAGGAAAGGGCCAGAAGTGGGAAGAAGTGGCTGTAGCCTTAATTAAGGTACAGCCCCAGCATTTGCCTGGTGTGAAAATGGGAAACCACGGAAAGCCATCTTCAGGGCTGCCAACAGTGGGGTTCGAACCCACTATCTCCCGAATGCAAGCTCACAGCAAATTAACACGTTAGCATCAACGTGTACATTTGCTTTTATCGTAGTAAACTGCAGAAGTATTTCAGGTTGTAATGAGCTACATATGTGCGAAATTTCATTCGTAGATGATAATCAAGGACAAAATTTATGTTCAAAGTTACCATTTTTGTCCCCCCCTATTGGGATGACATAGGGTTGGCAATACAACAGAGGAAGCGCACGTCACCCCTGATTAAAATTCCCATACCTATTTACAGATACACTTCAGGTTACCTCACCATATCTTGGTATTAATATGTCATTGAATTTCAGTACAAGTCCTAGACAAGGATGCAAGATACATACAGTAGATCCATAATTCAGAGAGAAACCTGTCCACGAGCAGCACTCAACCTCATTTCTTCTAGTTGCGTAATGCTCATTTTTTCCTTCACACTAGGAACTCTATAAAGGCAACCCCTTCATTTTCTACTGCGAAGACAGTGCTTATCAGTTGAAACTAGCCTGCACCCTTTCATTCATTTTTCAAATCCTCAGGATTGTTTACCAATCACAATTCAGGAACTTAAATAAGGATGTTAATAGAAGGACGTAATGAAGTGACCCTTACATAACAACATTCTGTAAAGTAATTTATTACTTCAAAACTTAATGGTGGTAAGAGAAGAGCAAACCTTTTTACAATCTTCTTACATTCATCTCATATTAAAAAAATTCTTCCAAGAGTATTAACTGTGCGAAAGTAGCTCACACATTCCTTTCTCGTAAATAAAAGTGAGGTACTTTCAACAGAAGACACTCAGGAAAGATGTGTATTATTCGAAAGTCCTTAGAATCTCAACTTCTGGAAGAACCACCTGTTCTTACCAGCTTTGTATCGCTCTTCAAATTTCACTTTAACTTGAAACCTTGCCTTCTTCCTCTTCATTGGATCTTTAAGGTCCTTGACGGTTGTCTTCTCCAGAGAAAGGTCCACGGTGTACCGGGTAGGCATAAGGTGGTTGTAATTCAGAACTTTAACGAAGGGCTTGATCTTGGATCTCTTGTGAATCTTTGCTTTGCCCATCCTCTTATGCACACGGCGGGGATATCGATCGATGCCAGCCACCAGCGCGTGCCCATACTGTTTGTCCGAGGTGCCATCGTCAAAGTTGCGCATAACTATCGCTTTCTTACCAGCGTACCGGCCACTGAGGACCAGCACTACTTTCCCAGGTTTCATAATCTTACCCATTGTGATGGTGGTTTAAACCCCTGCAACACCTGAAAAGAGACACAATTCGCTTTAAAACAGTGACTGGTTTATGAAGGGTAGTACAGATGGGTAACGATCCCCCTTAACTCTAAAAAGATGACAAAAAGATGAATGTGGAGAAAGGATGGCACAGGTAAAAGAAAGTTGCAGTGTAAAACATGCCTAGCAAACCTAATACTATTGGAGTCGGAAGAGAACAAGCGGTAAGGGAGGTCAGATTAAGAAGGGTGAAATCAGAAATTGAACAGATGGAGGGAGCAATGTCAGACTCATCCAGAGGCCCTGTGGTTGTCCCTCACAATTCCACGTTGAAAGCCCAAGTCGTATAAACTAAAGGTTGGAAAAGCTCCGAAGATATTTTGTATGAAAAAATGTAAGATTCTATACTTTTTCAATGATGATATGTTTGTAATCTATTAACCCATTAATGGAACACATTTTATGAATAGCAGCATAGAACCAGAACTGAACTACTGGTCATGATTTTTCCCTTTTAACTTGTGTATCAGTAAGCATAAGATTCTTATGAGAAGTTTCAAATGTTTGATCTGATTTTTGATATGCTCTATTGGTGGAAAGATATCTAATTCCCTCCATGGGAACTTAGAATTTCCATTTCCATTAAGTTTCAAATGGACTTCACCACTTCATTGTCAAATGGCACAATAAGACCATGTAAATTTGATTTGCTTTAGACATGTATTTTTTTTGTTATGCTAATTTTACTATTTAACTTTTGTTCCTAGCTAGGCTGAGGATGTCCCCAAGAGGGACAAAACACGTACCTGTAACTTCGCTTTAAGAATAAAAATCCCCAAGAGGGACAAAACACGTACCTGTAACTTCGCTTTAAGAATAAAAACTTTTCTAAGTATCGTAAAGGTGGAACTTTGAATGTTAATATTTTTAAACTGTTCAAAGTTGACAATATGGGATCAATACATCACTATTATTTGTAATGATTTTACATCCTTCGATGGCGCACTTCACTTGCCTAGTTCAAGGCTCGCAGAGAGCTGCTGAGGAAATAAGAGCAACATTTTCCACATGTTGATTTCAAACATGAAAACTGTCAAGGTTTCACAGAGGATGCACCTTGTGTTCCTCTTCCACCTCAAACCAATACTTACTCAGTGCAGCTGACTAAAAATGCGAAAAGCACGAAGAAAGTTTTAATTAATTTTGATAGCAATAAAACATCTTCCACAAAAACTGGTCAAGATCTGTTTTTGAATGGTTTGTTGAGAAGTTTGGCATATATAAAATCACACTATAGAAGCCTTTACTTGAAAGTGTGGAGAGCTTCAAGTACTTGGAAAGCCCAGATGGCACTACAAACACCTGAGACCTATTGCAACCAACAGTTGCATGCATAACAACTGCTATGTAAGAAATAGATATATAGAACTTGAAAGCGAACTGATTCATGACTGGACATAGAGAGGTGTAAAAGGATTCTATCATAGTATGAGAAACCTGATGTGGAGGAAGAAGTACCAATGAAGTGTAACAAGGTGACATAACGATGTACTACTGCACAATACTGACATATGCAGCGGAGACCTGGACAATGACAAAAGGACAGGATAATATCTAGATCAATGAATTGAAATTTTTAAGAAGTATGATAGGAAAGACACAAGAAACTAAATTTGAATGGAAAAGGTTTCCAAAAGAATGGAGAGGGATAAAATTTAGATAGTTTGGACATGTTAAGATGATGGAAGAGGGAAGGATACCAAAGCAGATGATGGAAACCCAGATAGGACAATGGAGGCAAGAGGGAGACCCAAACTAACGTGGCTGGTAACTATCAAGAATAGTATAATTAGAAGAAAGCTGGATTGGAACACATTTAAGGAGGAACAATGGTGGTCTAATAGAGGAAGCCAGAAAGGTGCCACGACCATCCCAACCCAGTGGGAGCTGAACAAGGGAAATAGATGACCGGGTATGCTTAAAAAGAATGTGCCCAAAAAGACCAAATATTTACGGATTATGTAATGAAAAAAGACCAAGGTCTATTTTGAAATTGTCCATTCATCCATGAAATAGATCGTAACTAAAGTATTGATATGATTTTCCCCCACAATGCTGAGAAAACTGTCATTTTTTCCAAGGAAATGAAAAGAAAAAATAACAGGAACATTTCAAAACACGTTCAAGTTTATTCCATCAACGAAATGTCACCAGTTGGTTGTTTCAGTTAGTGGAGTCATTGGCGATATATCACTCGTCGGTCCTATAAGGATTAATGAAAATATATAAATGGTACAATGCCTGTGCATAGGAAAGTGTATGGGGTGTATTACTGAGAGTGGAAATAGTAATTAATGTTAGCAAAGCAGGTACATTACCTGGTACAAATAATCAAATTGCCTTTCACAATGGCTCAAGGATTCTAGATTTTTTTAGAAATGAATGTATTGTAATAATCTCAGAAGATGATCTGCCACGTAATTTTTCATGTTCCTCTGATCCTGTGTACGAGTTGAATTTAATGTATCAGAGAGATGAATGCCTGCTGAATTTGTCAGTTGTTTCGGTACCTTCTCAAGCCTCTGATTAAATTTTATTCTATTAGTAACAAATCTACTGAATAGCTCAAATGCCAATCAAAAGTTCATTCATTGGAATAAATTTGGGTCAAAATAAACAGATGTGAGTTTATACTATAGTAGTTTCATACCAGAGCACTCACATTCATAAATTGAAATGAATAATCACACCACCACCACCACAGCAATATACCTTCACTTTCTCATGGAAACTATATAAATATATGCAGTGCATCTGAAAATACCCACAATTTTCTACCTTAGTCATCTGGCTTGAGTATAGAACATCTTCCGTAACTTATTAGACTGGCTACTGCCTGATGTGAAACCAATAATTGTAACAACTGATTGTTCTAATTTTATGATAACCTGGCTGATAATTTCTACGACTGCCAAAAGGGGTAGCATTCCAGCTATGCGATTAATCCAATTACGAAAGAAAGAGAACAAATATGAAAACTAGAACATGATTTGCAAGCTGATCCGTGTTCTCAAGAGTTAAATTTCACAAATCAGTGAAGCCACCCACTGTCAGTGAATTAGGGTTAAACTGAATTTCTTCCTGAAGCTTAACTTAGTCAAAATTCAGCACTCTGACTTGTTCATTCTCTTTTTTGCTAGAAATATGCTGTGACAATAGTAGTATGATCATTTATGCCATGCGGAAATTTAAGGCCTTTCACTAAATTCCATAAGTTAGCCTCAGAAGGAAAAGTAGCAACTAATGATTTAAGCAGTGCCCTTTGGGAGACCGTTTTCAAAAGTAGAGGAACCAAAATAAATATATAACTATCTCATATCAGTATCACTTGTCAGTTCGCATTTCTTTAACTTTGTATAGACTACAGTTTTCTGCAGCTTGCTGAGGAGACCTGTTTTGTTTGTTTGAATCTTATGTAAAATTTTACATCCAAAATCTCCGTTTGTAAAAGTAAATGTATTTCAGTTTTAGCAACAATTTATTCTGTGTTCTAATTAAATTTAGTTTCTGATTATTCAATCTCTTCAACATAACAATTAATAGTTTTTCTAGCATTTGTCATAAGGGTATCTTCATCTAAGCCCAGCTCTTCATCAACCCATTCCAATTAAGGCTTTTATATTCCTGTTGCTGGAGAGCCTTGATGTGAAGAGATTGCAAGGGTACGGTCACATGAAAAACATGGATCCCCATATAGGACTCCTCGAGAACACACTGACCGCAGTGTTCCTGGAAAGAGACCAAGAGCTCTCGTGATGTTTGGGAGAAGCAAATTTTCAAGGACCTTGAAATCTGAGATGTAAACTGGCATCGCATATATGAACATCCATGGATGGACAGAACAAACCAGAGGAGACTCGCACACAACCACATTGTTTGCTGGAGCATAGAAATGATGATATTCTAATACGTACTATTATCGAAAGAAACATATACCCAGCAGGATTGCCTTTTCACAGGAGGAAAGATATGAGAGTCTGCTCCTGGCTTTACTTTCCACCTCTGCCTTGAAATTTCTACCCTTTCACCAACAATGAAGAACAAGCCTACTTTTACTAAGAAGCTGTCCGCCTCCGTAGCGTAACAGTTAGTGTAATTAGCTGCCGTCCTCGGGGGCTCAGGTTCGATTCCCGGTAGTGCCAGAAATTTAAGAATGACAGGAGGGCTGGTATGTGGTTGAAATGGTACATGCAGCTCACCTCCAACGGAGGTGTGCCTGATAAGAGCTGCACCATCTCGGGATGAGGACACGAGTTTACTTTTTTTTTTTTTACTAAGAAGTTATCGGAAAAATGAATATTATGTGCAAAATAAGTCAGCTTTCTGGCCTTGCTAGGGATAGCCTTCTTCCATTTGAAAAAAAGGAAGTGCTTGCCTTTAGATCTACAGCTGATAAACATATGGGCATGTTACAGTACCCACTTTGCCCATGCTGCTCTCTTCAAACACAATGTATTTTACACATAATTCTCACTAACCTTCCCTGTGCACCATGTGAACTTGCAACGGTTGGGAGGCTTGCGTGTCCCAATGAAGCAGATAGCGGAGCCTTACGTGCAACCACATCGGATGGGTATCTGTCGAGAGACAAGACTAACGAATGGTTCATCGAAACGGGGTTAGCAGTCTGGATGATTGACATGTTCTTGTAATAATATTTAACATGACTTGGCTGTGTCGATACTGCTACACGGCTGAAAGCAATAGGAAACTACAGCCATAACTCCCGAGGATTTGCAGCTTCTTATGAGTACTGATATTTTGTGAGTCGGAGCGTCAAATGTAAGAAATTTGGATCATTATGGTAGGTTAGACAACCTGAAAAAGGTAATGGATAGAATCAAGTTATATGCAGTTGGTATAAGCGAAATACGTTGGCAGGAAGAACAAGATTTTTGGTGAGGCGACTACAGAATTATAAACACAAAATCAAATGGGAAATGCAGGAGTTGGTTTAA
Source organism: Anabrus simplex (assembly GCF_040414725.1). Lineage (NCBI taxonomy): Eukaryota > Metazoa > Arthropoda > Insecta > Orthoptera > Tettigoniidae > Anabrus > Anabrus simplex. The sequence continues at coordinate 162,199,983 of NC_090279.1, read as the reverse complement.
TAAGAAGAAAATAGGGCAGCACTACTATGACCAGCACAGTGAATGAATTATTCTTGACAAAGACACCAGCCAATGCCCACCACAATAATGCTGGTCTATACGCTTCCTACAGGGACATTTTTACAAATATATGTACAGGATTGCCACTCGCTCGATCACCAGCACCGAGAGCTTGTCTCCCACCAAGTACTTTGCCATAATGCGCTTCTTGGTGCCACAAGATCCCTCCTTTACAGTCTGCTGGGAGCTTTATCAGTGTAAGGTTCAGGTTAGTCAAATGTTCGCATGTTTAGTGCTCAGTATGTTGTCCCAATGCCATTTATATTAAGTGTGCATGCATACAGGGAATCTTGTGCAAAAACAACGCAAATTTCAAAATAGACATGTCTAGCATCAATACAATAAAAAAATCCAGCTAAAAACTTCAAACAGGCAGGTCCAGTAAATAATCGTAAAAGCCATTCTTACAGAAGAGAAATTATGTGAGACTGGAGAGAGAGTAGACTCAATTACTCAGTGCCAGTTGCATTACGGCAAAGTGCTTGGCGGGAGATAGGCTTGCAGCGCAGGCGACCGGGTGAATGACAGTCCCCTGCATAGATAAAAATGTCCCTGTCTTTCAGCAGATGAGGAAGAAATCGAAATATATGAAGACATGAAGATTTAATACAATATGTAAGAGATTAGAATCTGTGATGGAAGACTGGAATGCAGTAGCAGGCCAAGAAAGAGAAGGTGGTAATGCAGAGGGAGAATTTGGACTGGGACAAAGGGATAAAAGAGGGAGATGGCTAGTTGAATTCTGCCCCGATCATAATTTAGTCCCTCCTAATACTTAGTTCAAACCCCATAAATGACAGCTGTATACATGGATGAGACATGGAGACACAGGAGACTATCAAATAGACTTCATTATGATTAAGCAGAAATTCAGAAACCAGGTGTTGGATTGCAAGACCTTCCCAGGAGCAGACATGGACTCTGACCACAACTTGGCGGTCATGACATGCCATCTGAAGTTGAAGAAATTGAAGAAAGGAAGGAATGCAAGAAGACCAGATCTAGATAAGTTGAAAGAAAAGTGTGTTGGATTAATGAATATAGGTTTTTTTTGTGGCTCATTGTATTAAAATAAAGAAATACATATGCTAACTGGATTGAAGCTACTTATATACATTTAATAAAGCCGAGCTTTCTGCCAAATTACATTGGCCTTCATCAGGGCATGTGAAGGTCTGCCTCCAACAGCGAGCACAGAAATTCTTTGAAGAAACGACCATACTATCCATGGATTGTTTCAAAGAACGTGTTGCACAAGGAACAAAATAGATGAAGAGTGGACAGTTGAGAAGAATCAGTAGGGCTGCTGAAGACAAGTTAGGAAGAAAGGTAAGACCACGTAAGAATTGGTAGGTAACTTGGAATATATTATATGCAATTGATGAACGACAAAAATACAAAAAATTAGCAGAAAAGAATACAGGTGAAGCAGAGAGGAAGTGCAGAACAGCTAAGGAAGAAACGCTGAAAGAGAAATGCAAGGATGTTAAAGGTTGTAGGAAAGGTAGATGCTGCATACAGCAAAATCAAGGATACAAAACAGTGACAGAAGTGTATATGTACACAATACGGAAGTAAAACTAGTCGGTACTGTCAAATAACTTGGGTTGATAACTGACAGAAATTTGAATTGTGCAGACCACGCTAAATATGCTGCTGTTCGAGTCATCAGTCCATAAGCTGGTTTGATGCGGCCTCCATCCCACCCTATTCTGTGTTAAACTTTTCATGTTTACGTAACTACATCCTGCAACTACTCTAATCTGTTTGTAATATTCATACTTTGGTCAACCCCTGCTGGTGTTTTTAATGCATACACTCCTGTCAGAAGACTCCTCAAACCTTCGTGCAAACTGGATATTTATTTTAGTGAATTGTGGTGGTTTCTGAGGTACGACTTCAATTTCATGACAAAGAAAATAAAAATATAGTCCGAGTACCAGACAGTGGGAAATTTCGATGTAACCTATTTCATTTCAGGACCAAACATTCAAAATGGAGTCCTGAACACGTGAGTCATTTTCAATGCATTATTATTATTTCCAGTCCCCTCTTCTTTACCGGAACCAATATTACTTCTCTGAAGCAAAGGCAGCAGTTGGTATTACAACATATTTTAAATGCACAAAAAAATCGTAAGTAGGGTCAGTCAGGGTAATTATAAGACAGACAAAAAAAAGGGAAAAAATGAGACACTCAAATTTTTCTGCTCTGATTAATGATCTCAACACTTTGCATGATTGATGTTATATATTAGTCTTATATCCATTATGATAAAATAACTGAAAAGTCTACGAACTATATATTTACCAGTAGACAATGTTTTCCTGAGTGGTGTTTTTTCTAACCAAAAAAATTTTGTGTGTTGCACTTTGTATTTTGTTACTCTGACTCAATCCAAAAATCCAGGGAAGTGTTTGTGGTTTTATTTCATAGTATAAGGGAGAACCTTCCTTTTCAGCTTGTAAACACAATTTTAAGTTTTTGATTTGAGAAGAAAATTCATTTTAAAAAACGGGGGTAAATATGAGACATCATGAGGGTAAAAGTGAGGCACTTCTAGGGGAAAAATGAGACACTTGGTACACTTGTTTCTGTACCTAAATACTTATCCTACTTTCAAAAATCAAACGCACTGACAAAAACCATAATCAAGCGAAAAAGAGTGGACCCAACAGCAAAGGTGATGATATCTGAAGAGTATTCTCAGCTTATGAGGGAAAAGCAGAAACTGGTTCATAAGAATAGAAAGGGTGATGGTATTCAAAAGGCAACAGTTCCAGCAGTGAAACCTCCACCTAAGACAAGAGCAAAAGTTGATTCGTCTGACTCAGCTTCAAGCGAAGGTGAAGATTGGCAAGGCAGCGGTGGAAGTTTTGATGAAGTTGGTCTACTTGACACAGATGCTGAGGAAATGTCCATGGCAGATGAAGTAAATCTGGGTGACTTTGTACTTTGTGAAAATTGAAAGTTGTGGAAAGTGGCATTCTTTTCAATATAAACATGTTGCCACTGTTCATAAAGTATTGAAAGGTAGAGACATGCAAATTACGTCTCAATTGAGTGGACAATAACAAAACTGCGTTAGGCTTAACAAAAATGACATATCCGTTGTGGAAAAGTCAAAATTACTTGCGATATTGCCCGTTTCAATAATAACAGGGAAACGCAGCAAACGACAACATAGAATACGAAGACGGCAAAGTGGAAATAGTAAACTCATTCAAATACCTGGGAATAACCTTACAGACTACTGGGACGTTCAGACTACACATAAAAGACAAAGCAATTGCAGCCATGAAAGCCATGTACGACATCAACAATCTACAGCAGTTATCCTTAAAAACAGCTATGCGCCTATTTGACACAACGATCCTACCAATACTCACCTATGGAATCCACTTGATATGGGAAAGACTAACAAAGAGAGACCTGGCCACCATAGAAGGAGTTAAGGCAAAATTCCTAAAGACCATAATGGGCATTTCAAAATACACGCGTTCCCGCCTAACATACGAACTAGCACGGGAACCCTTTCTTATTGAAGAACTGAGGATTAAACTACCACTGCCATCCACAATGAATGTAGAAGCACACCTAGCGGAGAGGCGGAAGAAGAGAGAAGAAATTCCGCTAGAGTTCTACAGCACAGATGCCATGTTGGATCGAAATTGGACGAACGCCAACCAGAAGCTAAGACATGTGATAATAAAACTAGCAGTACACGGGTACCACCATAAAATATGTAAAAATATGTCTTATCACGACCCAAATGAAAAATGTGAATGTTCTCTGTGTGATCAGTTCTGTGACATGTATCACATCACAAGATGTAAAAACAACAACAAATCTCTATGCGACTATAGCAAAGACTAAAACGGTCAATGATCTCTGTAATGCACATTCGTGCGCTTTTCTAATAATAATAATAATAACAGGGAAAGATAGAGGCATTACATTTGCATTCCCAGGAACAGTTGATGTTTTTGAAAGAAAAAAGAAAAAAAAACCAACCTAGAACTACAGTTTCTGCTAACCCACTTTTAGCCAAGTGAAATGTCTCATTTTTTCACCATTCTGAATACAATGGGCATTATATATTTATTTAGTATCATTAAAATGTAACATAAATTCAGACATAAAGCTCAGGTACCATTTAATTAGAAGGTATAATGTCAACAATCTATACTACATAATTTTTGTCAGGAAAATGTATAAAGATGTATCCCAAGCCTAAATTTTGTTTTATCGAAACATGGCCATTTTGTTCCTATAATAAAACTGAGGAAAGTGTTGCAAACTATTACACCCAGATTTTTTTCTGTCTTTTTTTGACCCTAAACTGATTACCGTATTAACTCTCCAACATGATTTTACAGTCTTCTACAATAATCTCTCACTTTTCCCCTGGGTTGTCTCATAATTCCCCCTTTTGTGGGTTAAAAATGAGATGCGCATTTATATATATTTTTCAAAAGTTAATGAATATATATATATATAGTAATCTGTAGTTTCCACTGCTTTTTGTAACACCAGTCACAACTTATTACGATTATTTGCATAATTGTCACTGTTGTAGTTTGTAATTTATGAACAAAGTTGTAAAAAAATGTCTCATATTTACCCAGACTGACCCTACTCCATATATTTACTGTATAGTTTGGGCATTATATCTTCCAACTTGACAAAGAGCTGTCACCAGAGAAATCTATTTAACGAGTCAATCATCACAGGCAGCCATTCACTGACCACTATTTGCCTAGATACAGGGATTTGAATGATTGCCCATCATTGCCAGGTTAGAGAGATTTCTCTGGCAACAGCAGGGTAACTCTCACATAACACTTAGGCAAGTTGGAAGATTTAAAATCTCAACTATAACAAAATATCTGCGATTTCCAAGAAATTATCGTAACAGTTCAGTACAGTAACACTATTGAATCGGTAACTTCCAAAAATTAAAAAAAGCTTTTGAAATCAGCAGAAATATTTACTCCCCTTTCTACCCGAGATAAAACTTTACTTAAAGGGGGTTCAAAAGAGAGGTTAGGAATCCAACATGGCTAACTTGCACAAAGTAATAACATGCCAGAAAAGACTGGCAACTTATTATCTGCGCACTTTTTAGCGATAGATTTACACCCCAGTGCTGAATTGGTCGACTTCAGTTATCTTCAAGATTCGTATTGGCAACCTTTGAAACCCAAACTAAGAATCGCTTATCATCGCTGTGCGACATCTGGCGTACACTCTAAGTACTCATACTGTTGTTGTTTACACAGCAAAGCCAAACTATAGAATTCATGCTGGGAACACGTTTCGCATCGGGAAATGTTATATAGTATTATATATTGTGCGACACAGTTGTTGGCGTAAGATAATAAAGGTTCAGGAAATTCATATAGATCGATCATATTATTGATTCAATTCAGATTTCATTTCCATTCAGTCGGCAGTACTACCGGAACCGGCAGTGCACCCTTCTTACTCCTCAACCGAGTAAAAAAATCTATCACTAAAAAGTGTGCGTACAATAGGTGTGGCTAGTAACAAGACCCTTGGTTTGAATTTGTTAGATCACTGATCTGTGGGCAAGCTAAGAGTATTTGGGGGCATAAGCCCCCAGGTTAGAGCCATGAAGCAACCCACAGGCCTCTAGTATACCATGGCAGTACCAGCACGTAACAGGAACACTACTCTGGCTGAATTTTCTTTTGTGAATTTCACTCCTGTACTTATATATTCACGCTGCAGATATATCCAGCACGCACTGTGACACTTTCAAATTGTGCCGTTTTTTTGTTATTTTGCAGAACGAGGCAGCCTTATGAGGCCACGCATGATGCAAGCTCTACTGGAAACAGCAAACTATCCCAACCAATAGCAACACAGAAAACTGTTGCATTTCCCAAACTAACAGTCTTGGTTTTAATTTTTCTATATAAGTAAAAATACTTCTAGGGGTGGGTTCGAGGGTCCTTGGCAAGTACGATATCTCATCTTTGCAACTAAAGGTATGGTTTCACATTTTTCCAGGATTTTTTTCTTTCTAAACATGCACCCCCGCCAGGGAAGTGTAACGATGTCTGAATTAAAACAGCATGTATTATAATACACCTAAATTTGGAGCCCTTAATGTTAAGTGGTAATTAGCGATCAGTTGCATTTTGGTGAAATGTTCACTCATGGATCAGGAGCTTACCAACAACACAGCTAACTGCTTAATTTCACTTTGAAGTAGAGTCTGTTCAAACTTGGGGAGCCCAAGAACGCAGGTTTTAATTAATCCAACAACCCAAATATAGCACTAAAACATAAGTTTCAGCTTAAAGGTCCATGGAGTACCGACAGTATGTATAAGACAGAGGTAAACACGACAGAGTACCGCTTTCTGCTACTGATCACATTCAAAATACGACACGGCTGCAAGGTGGATGGAGATAAGGTGGAACGCAAGTGATGCCTGAAGAGTTTTGAAACAGTTCAGGAAGAGAGAAACTGTTGCGATCAACAACATGCTCAAACAAAAGAACTTGCAGGTAGGATCAGTATTTGCCGTTTTCAGCATGTTGTTGGCCATGGCTACAGTCACCTCGCTCCAAAAGGATCTTCAGAGGGCTACTGGAGTTAATGTATCAGATCAGACAGTGCAAAACTCGCTATGCGGCAAAGGACAAATGAAGGAGGCCTGTGCCAAAAGCCCCTCTTACACCACATCATAGTGTAGTTCATCCGAGGGTAGTCCATGGAATCAGGAGAAGTAGAAGCATATGCTCTTTTCTAATGAGGTCACCATAAGCTTGCGTCCATACAACAGGAACTTTAGGGTCTGGAGATGTTCAAGCAAAAGACACAACGAGCTCTTCATCCAAGAGTGGCGTTGTCACATAGGGCTTCAGTCATATTTTTGCTCGATGTATGCCTCAAATTCCTATCCAGGGTTAACACGACTGGTCTAGTGTAGAGAGACAGCATCCTTCAACCTGTAGTTACAGCATTTGCTGCAACTGCTGGCAAGAGGTTTACATTAGTGAATGCTTGAGCACATTGAGCCACTTTCTTGAGACGTAAAACATACTGCAAAATGTGTGGCCAACATACACTGCAGAGGGGCTGATGACCTTAGATGTTAGGCCCCTTTAAACAAGCACCAATGAATCAATCCTACTCTGCAGACATGAATTCTATTGAATATGCACGATGTGAACTGAACATAGCAACTGCCCACTGTCCCAGTCCTCCTGCCAACATTCAGCAACTAAAGCTGCCGTCCAAGAATGGGATAGGCTTAATCTACCCCAAAACAAGCTGGATTCTTTGGTGCATAGAATATCTCGTGTTCAAGCATGTCTCACGGCTTGACATGGCCTTACAAGGTACTGTTGTCACACAGTGAACAATAATTTAGTGTTCCAATATCCTACATGACCAACTTTGCACTTCTGATGCATTTCTGTTGATAGCTGACTACATGTTGCTTCTCTTTGTATATACCCTTAATTTTTTACAATGTACATACATACAAAGAGGAAAATAAGAAGTGCACTAACAAAAATATTCAAAATCTGTTTTGAACACTGTATCTGTAGGATTCTTTCAATTTTGCATCAGAAATTCAATAGAGGTCATTGCTATCAAACCAAAACTGGCCTCCCTCATTTAAACAGCTGCAATATATTACTTGCTGAGGTCCAACAGGACGGACCTATGCTTATCTTTCTCGCAGACATCAGTAAGCACCAAAACAAGTTTCCTCTAAATCATCATAGCTGATTCTAATGGGAAATTCACTGGTTTGTACATTTAATCTGGTAGACTATTTGCAAGACACACCTTAACTTAAAAGGAGCATCACATCAATCTTTAGACTTGCCTCCATTACACACTCTGCAGCCAAAAGAGATTTCACCAAGCACTGTAACAGTGCTACTGCGTTCCCCATTGATTTCAACAGTAATATACACTAGCATGCCTAGCAAGGACTAATTCATCTGTGTATTAAGCAGACAACAGGAACTTTATGTAAGCGTTATGTATTCACAGTGTGTTTAGTAATTCCATAATTATATTTCATGTTCATATGATGTAGAGCAGGTTCACTGAAATTTCTCAATGATCAACAAACCTGACAATAGAAAACTTTTGAAAGATGGATCATTCCTAAACGATTGAAAGCACTCCAGAAAGGCTATCAAATTTACTGATGAAATGAATGAATTCTAGGTAAATACTTTCCATTGAATCACTAAAATACATTATTTCACATTAGTGTATGTTCTCTGGTACAAGTCTAACGACAATGTGCACATCTCATTCTCATTTCTTAAATTGTCACTTAAAACAGAGATAGGCCTATGCATTTGACAAATAATGTAGTCTATCAAGGCAAATAATCTTCAAGTAGTCTGAACACGTACAGTATGTGGCAAAAAAATGAGACAATCGATCCAAGGATGCCGAACGTCAGCCTGCGATGGAAAATATGGCGATTTGTTCACTAAAATCATAGGTTAGGGTAGTTATTTTGATAATAGCTAATAATGACGACTGGAGTCTATTTAACATTACTTCGCCACGATTATTTTCATCGCTAGCACATGTGGGGGCATGAATGATTATTTGTGCACCTAACACCATACTTGATTCATATCACGAATGAACTGGACAACACGGCGTATGGCTGGTAATAAGAAGACCTCGGTTCAAATTATTGCTTCTAATTTTTATGGATTATTTCCCCCTAACCCAAATCCCAACTAATACTTACTTATAAACAATGTATAATATTACATTATTTCACTACCTGCCTCGGCGACATCCAAAATAATCGGTGAAAAAGCTGACCCGAACATGTGGCAGCAGCCACGCGACTAAAAGAAACGGTTACCACAGGTTCTCTTAATATATTTCTCCCATAACCATTAATTCTATTCTTACCTAATGTATATTCGATGTCTGCAATGCTGAAGATGCAGATAAACTTATTTTTTAAAGATATTTTAATGCCCAAAAGGACATTAAACGGCACCCCTACGGAAACAACGAAACCAAAGGCATGTACTTTCCACGAACTTGATTGGTTCTCCAAGTCACAGCTTTCTGAAATTGGTAGTTTCTTATCTGTGCCTGACAGAAAGAGAAAAGGGAATGTCAAAGAATAATAATTGCGCAACTTCGTACAAATTCATAGTCAAATAATTCAATTGATAATAATACAACTGTATATTTTTCTCACTTAATATTATTTATTTATCATGCATTTCTTTATGGAAATATTGAGTCAGTCGTAATCGAACTTTTGACGTTCCATGAAATAGTTATGATAGGAAGCTCTTTGATGTTGATGTGAACAATTGAAGAGCATTTCCGTCTTTTGTAAACACTACGAGACGAGACGCGGCAATACAATAAATTCTCCAGACGATATATATATATATATATATATATATATATATATATTGTTTCAAAAGGAAAGAAAATGACATACTGTGGCATATATCGCATAAACGACAATATGTGTAAATTTTCACTTAACGGTAGATACTTGGCAATGGCTCTCCAAGATAATGTAATCGTTAGAGACGCCAAAAGTGGTGACGTTTTTCATTCATTCTCTGCCATGGATATTGTGGACGTGAGTTTTTTTCTGCTACCGAGGAAATTAAACATTTATTAACAGTATATTGTTTATTAAAAAAATCTTGTTGCAGTACATCGAGTGGTCCTCAGACTCCCAGCTGATCCTGTGTCCGATGTATAAGCGCGCTGCTGTCCAGATTTTCTCTCTTTTGTCCCCGTCGTGGAAATGTGTGATTAGAGAGGGGGATGCTGGAATTACTAAAGCTTGTTGGAGTCCAGATAGTCGATGTGTTCTTACTGTTGCTGAATTTAATGTAAGTAACGTGATAATGTATGCTCGATTGTTTAATGTTGCCAAGCTGAATGACTCTTGTACCTTTCTTTCATCCTTTAGAGGCAACAGAACTTTGTTTGCTGTCAATAACACTTTATAATAGCAGAAAGTCTGGTTTGTCAACCCCTTTTCTTTTATTTCTTATTTAGTTGAAGTTAAATGGGTGGTGCTGAGTAATGACATTCAGAGCACAACTAGTGCATCTGAGTGTTATGAAAGGTGCTGCTCACAGGGTCAGTAGTGCTGCAATAGTACTTTCTGACCCAGTGAGGAAAGTAATGGCAAACTACCTCACTCCTTATCTTGCCTAGTACACTTCATTTTGGTGCTGCCATTGGTTTTTGGGGTTTCCTTATAACCGCATAACCTTTGGTGGTGCTATTTGAGGATCCAACCAGCCTCTGGGCTGTAGACCTGGCAGACAGACAGACATGTGCTCAAATTGTGCATAATGTAGTCATATACTGGGTGGTCCATCAGTCCTTTGCGGTATAGTTTTATGCATCCTGCCGCTTTTCTTACCATTCTAAAATACATCGGTCCCTCTCCCTAAATTGGATAATATAACGAGATGTGTGGTTATGGGCTAGAAAAAGACAGGAGTCCTGAGCACCACTATTAATTAAATATGTGTATATACCTTGAATGAACCCATAAAACGAGCTCTGCTACGAAGAACACGTACAGTACAACAGGAAGTGTACACACAGACCAGGAGCAGGTATTCTGTAGGCCGGGAACTGGATGCTGCATGTCAAACCTCACAGTAGCTCACATGGCAAGGGTGCTGTGAGAGATGTGGTAGTGGACATTGCTTGAAGGTTTGTATCCCATGCAAGTTTCTTTTTTACTGCCATTTGCCTGGAACGTTGTAAGCTTGCATACTTGATAGCTTCCACAGACTGATTTGTTTATTTGGCCCTGTGAAGGGCCTTGTGTATCATGGCATATGGTGTGGAGCTGGGTTGGACGAGGATGAGGAGGTGATGGTCTGTGAATAGGACATAGGCAACCAGTTAGCTGTGTTGTTCATGTTATAAACTTCTTAGGCCACAGGTAGGATCAAGTGTGCCCCATTGGAACAATAACATCATACAATGGCAGGTAGGTATGCAGCTGCACAAACTCCCCTCCTTTGAGGCAACTCACAACACAACACAAAGTTTATTCACAGCCTTGTGATATATTCCAGCAACGAGTACGTGGATATGTTATCTATGGAGAGACTAGACAGAATGCATACCAGGCACAATGCCTGTATCAAGAACGCTGTCCGGATAGACGACAATCAACAGGCATGACATTTCGGAGTATGGAAAGACATCTGCAGGCTACTGCGGCCCTGGGAAGGACACAGCCTGTTCGAGTTCATTCCATGTCGTGTGCTCGCAACGAAGAAGTTGTCTTGGATGCTATCTGGCATAACCCTCATGCTATCGCACAGACCATTGCAAGGAGATGAACTTCAGCCGAGCATCTGTTATCCTGATAAATGGATAGAAAGGGGAAGACCTGTCCTCTGGATCTCCTGATCTTTTGCCCCTGGATTTTTTTTTTATATATTTTTTTTTTTTCTGTGGGGCCATGTAAAACAACTGGTGTATGCACAGGAGCCAGCCAATCTTGGTCACTTTAGACAGCTCATCACAGAATCATGCTGGAGATGTTGCAACGTGTCAGACAGTCCGTACAACATTGAAGACAGTTCTCAGCCTATACAATACCTGTTCCTGGTCTGTGCGTGTGCCTCCTGTTATAAGGTATGTTCTTTTTATCTGTGCTAGTTTTACAGGTTCATTCGTGGTACTGATAATGAATTAATAGTGATACAATTCCTCCTATTTTCTAGCTCATAACCATACATCTTGTTATATTACCCTGATTTAGGGAGAGGGACGACTGATGTATACCAGAATTGTAGTAAACTCGGTGGGTTGCATAAAACTAAACTGTAAGGGCGAGTGAACCACCAAGTATAAGATTAAACTCAAGTAATAAGGTGAAGTTACAAGAATAATCTCTTTTCCCACGGCACAGGACCGTTTGGACTGCAGTTTATTGAAACCAAACTTCACCAGCACTCAGTTTCTTTCGGGTCACGGAAAATTTAAATTTTATTTACATAAATTCAAAATTAGTAGTAATAACAGTTGTGTTTGTGGAGATGAAGAAACTGCAACTCATCTTATTTTTGATTGTCCATTCTTCAGCAAAGCTAGATATATTTTGGAACAACACTTAAATTGTTGTACAGTAATGTTAGTCAAACCTATTTTTAGGATATTTCACAAGATCTGTTGTTTGAAAGAATTTTTTAAGTTTATGCAGTATATTTTAGAAAAAATTTAAGGATAGTTTTACTTTTCTCCCAGTTTAATTAACTGTGTGTGTAATCACTCACTTCAAAACTTTTGTATTATATGTTTGTAATATTTAAGGTAACTAGTTATAACCTACAGCCCTAATATGCTAGACAAAGTAGGGCTTTTTTCATGGATAATAAATAAATAATAAGATTAAGGAGTAGTCAATAGATGTATCAGTTACTATTATCCGCACACTTTATCTTGGTGCATTTGTGTACGGGGGTGAGGAGTAAGGAGGGAGCTGTCCTGGTATCGATAGTGCTGTCTGGTGCTGCCAACTGAATGAAAATGAAATCTGAATTGAATCGAGAATATGATCGATCGATATGAAATTTCTAAACCATTATCATCTTAAGCCAACAACTATGTCACATACACATTATAAAACATTTCTCGATGCGAATCTTGTTCCTAGCATGAATTCTATACTTTGGCTTTGTTGTGTAAACATCAACAGTACTAGTACGTAAAGTGTACGCCAGATGTCGCACAACGATGCTTAAGCGATTCATAGTTTGTGTTTCAAAGGTTGCCGGTACGAATCTCAAAGATCGCCGAGGTCGACCGATTCAGCACTACAGTGTAAATGCACCAAGATAAAGTGTGCGGATAATACAAAATTCTCTGATTGACTTCACATGTTTCCTGTATCTCAGTACAGTTATCTACTTGGCATTAAATTCCGGCACCTCGGCGTCTCCGAAAACCGTAAAAGTAGTTAGTTTAACGTAAAAACAATAGCATTATTATTATTTATTCTGTTCGTTGCCTCTATGGTGTAAAATTCAGGCCAAATTTCGTTCCTTTTCTTCTCCCTCTCTTTAAGCAGTTTCCTCTGGTTATCTATGTATGGCAGAGTGAATTTATATCTCAGGTTCTCCATTAGAAAAGGTACTCCCACACGTCCTTAAACTAAGTGGGTAAAATTATCCAGGTAGATATTCTAAAGGCAACCTTCAGGAAGCAGGCTTTGACCTTCTCTATACAGAGTAGATCTCTCGTGCTTGGCTTTGCCCAAGTTAGTTCGATTCCATAGGTTAGGATGGGAACTATTTTGATCTCAAAGAGGGCCATCGGCAATGTCTGAGAGAGACACTGGATATAGCTCTGATGTCATATATAGCCTTCGTAGCAGCTAAAAGTGCTCTTCGTGTTATGTGAATTCGGAATGACTGTAATGTCGCTTGAAGTGTTAGACCTAGGTATTTGAAGCTATTGTCAGTCTGAAGCGGTGCTTATCTGAGATACACTATGTGATCAAAAGTATCCGGACACCCCCAAAAACATACGTTTTTCATCTTGGGTGCATTGTGCTGCCACCTACTGCCAGGTACTTCATAGCAGCGACCTCAGTAGTCATTAGACATCGTGAGAGAGCAGAATGCACGACCTGTGGCGGAGTGATTACATGACAATAACATCCCTGTAATGGACTGGCCTGCACAGAGTCCCGACTTAAATCCTATAGAACACCTTTGGGATGTTTCGGAGCGCCGACTTCGTGCCAGGCCTCACCGGCCGACATCACTACCTCTCCTCAGTGCAGCGCTCCATGAAGAATGGGCTGACATTCCCCAACCAACCTTCCAGCACCCGATTGAACATATGCCTGCGAGAGTGGAAGCTTTCATCAAGGCTAAGGGTGAGCCAACACCATATTGAATTCCAGCATTACCGATGGAGAGCGCCACGAACTTGTACGTCATGTTCAGCCAGGTGTCCGGATACTTTTGATCACATAGTGTATAATCTGTCTTCTTGTGAAAGGCGTCCTCCCTTTTTGAAGGTCATGTGTTTCGTCTTTTCTGAATTGATATGCAGGTTATTTTCGTCTGCCTCTATTTGTATAATATTGATTCCTTTTTTGCAACTCCTTTATGTTGTGTGATCCAACTACCCTCTGTGGCGTTGTGTGCTCACCAGCCGCTAGATGGCACCATTCTCTACATCTGTGGTAGGTTTCAGGGTTTTCAATTCATAGAACAGTCACTCGTCTGTTATTCAGGCATATCACGCACATGTTTAGTATTGGCATCAGTTACGGCTGCAGATGGATGCCCGGATCTTTCCTCATCCTCTACACTCGTGCAATCCCTTTTGAACTGTTCAGTCCACTGGTAAACCCTTCACTGTGGCAAAACATTGTCCCCGTATTGTGCTGAAAGTCTTACGAATTTCTGCTCCTGGTACACCCTCAGACCACAAAAAACAGATTACGGTACGCTGTTCTTCCTTGGTGCAAACATAGTGGCGTGGCCATCTTTACATTACAACAGTGCAAGCTGTACTGATCTGATAACGCTGAAACCTACTACAGAGGTAAACAACGGTGCCGTCTAAAGACAATTAGAACAAAATCGCAGATACTTATTGACTTGCCTACGTTGTCGTTGGCAGTTACTCATTTCCGAGTTTACAGATTTCCTTGCAGATAGCTCATTACAATTCACAACAGTTTGTGTTTAAACTTCCGGTGACTGTACAGGCCAATTCTTGCGTAGAACATACGTCCACACATCGCGCAGTTGAGGGACAGGGGAGATCTTGGCGAAGTTTTAGTTCCTGTCGCTTAATATCTTCATGTCTGTGGCATTCTTGTTCAAAGTGTTGATCTGAGGCACAGACACTTTGCCACCAAAGTAATCGTCCTTGGCAAGTGTTTCCCAGGTTTGTGGGTTTATTTCTGCCATCTTTTAAGGTTTGTTTCAATTGGTCTTTGAAACGTCTCAGGGGGGCACCCCGTGGTCTTGAACGAGAGCTAAGTTCACCATAGAGGATCTGGCACGGTAGTCTGGTGTCATTCATACGGCGCACATGTCCTGCCCATCTGAGGCAATGGCCAACAACCAATGCTTCTACACTCTTAGCACATACTTTCCCGAGAACTTCAACATTAGAGACGTAGTTTTCCCACTTGATGTTCATGCATAGTTTTTGCTGGTGAAAGTGCTCCAGCTTTTTGATGTCACGGCAGTATAAGGTCCACATTTTGCAGCCATAGAGAAGTGTAGAGATGACTACAGCCTGGTACACCATTAGTTTTGTGCGAATTGTAAGGTTTTTATTTCTGAAGACTGTGTGATAGTCGGTCAAAGGCCACGTGGGCAGCACGAAGCCTGTTTTTCACATCCTGTTCTGAAGCACAGCTCTTTGATAAGATACTCCCACGGTATGGTGGTCAAATGGTCTACTTGTTCTAGTTTGGTGTTTGAGATGGTAATGTTAAATTCTGGAATCTTAGTCCCTGGTGCAGGCTGAGCAAGTACCTTGGTTGTTTTTTTTTTTTTTGCATTGATGGTGAGACCAAAAAGGTCATGTGCATCCTTGAAACTGTTGAATGACTGCTACAGTTCCTCAGGTGTAAGAGCCGTTGATGCGGTATCGTCAGCGTACTGCATTTCAGTTACTCTAGTAACTCGGGTATGTCTGGTATCTCTACGCCGGTGTTGTCTGTTGTTTCATAAAGCATGACCGCCAGATACAAGGCAAACAGAGTTGGAGAAAGTACGTAACTTAACCTTGCTTCAATCCATGTGTGATTGGGAATAGAAGTTCTTTTGAAGCATAATCTGCCCAGTCATGCCATCATGAAGTGCTTGCACCAGGCTCACAAAATGCTCAGGACAGCCAAAGCGTCTCAGAACTGCCTACATAGCAAGCCTTGGAACATTATTGAAGGCCTTTTCCAGGTCATAAAACACAAAATAGAGGCTTCTGTTATTCTCTGCATTTCTCTTGCAATTGCCTTGCACAAAAGATCATGTCAACAGTACCTCTGGGGGCTCGGAAACCACATTGAGACTCTGGTAGAGTCCTCTCGGAGATGACTTGCAGGCGGCTAAGTAGGATCCTTGCGAAAAGTTTACCTGCAATGGATAGCAGGGAAATGCTATGATAGTTGTCACATATACTACAGTCACCTTTCTTGAAAATAGTAATGATATCAGCATTTTTGAGATCAAGTCATTAATCTCATTTTTTGGTCCGTATTGACAACAGTGATCACATTCAATTTTACGAAGTATACATATACAAGTATAGGTGAATAATAAATGTATACTTTGTAAAATTGAATGTGATTTTTGAGATCGCTGGGTACTTTTTAGGTTTCTCAAATTGAGAGGATGAGAGTAAAGAGCCTTGTTTTCAGGGGTAAGCCTCCACCTAGAATTAGTTCCAGAGCGATGTTGTCTGGTCCAGCTGCTTTCCTAGGTTTCAACCTATCAACTGGCACACAAAATTCCTGATAAGTTGGTGGCATCGCCATCCATGGTTGAGGGGGAAGTTGTGGCACATCCCGTAGAAAGTCATTGGCAGCATTGGATCTTCGGTTTGAGAGACTGGAGAAGTGTTCCTTCCAGTGCTCCAGGATGTCTCTACCATCAGTAAGAGTGTTAGCACCATCAACTGTTTTCAGAGTTCCAATTGAAGAGGGAGATGGAACGTATATCTCTTTTATTCCCGTGTAAAAGTTCCGCAAGACTCTGGCATCAGATAGGCTTTGGAGTTCTAGACCCTTTGCCTGATACCAGTTGTTCTTCATTTCTCTTATTTGAGTCTGACTTTCAGATTTTGAAACACAGCTTTCTTCACACTTTATGATGGATCTTGAAGAAGGGATAGGTGGGCTTCCCATTTGGCATTGATAAGGCTCAGAATTTCTTCATTGTTGTCCTCGAACCAGTCTTGCCTCTTTCTTTTCTCGAAGCCGATGATTTCCTCAGCTGACTCACCATAGAGGAGTTGATGGTGAAGCCAAAAGGGTCATATGCATCCTTGAAACTGTTGACTGACTGTTGGAGTTCCTCAGGTGTACGAGCCGGTGATGCGATATCATCAGCATACTTGGAGTGTTGACCATTCTTGCTCCACATCATTTGTGCACACTGGATTGCTTGCCAAATGATTCATGATCGCATTTTGGAAGTCTGATGATGTGGATTTATCTGAGAGCTTGAAAGAGGCAAACCTGCGTCCGTCAGGGCTTGCATTGGTGATGCACAGTTGGTTTCTGATGGAAGGATATTCTGAGTCGACAGAACAGAAGTTTGTGATCTGCCCAACAATCATCAATACTCCTCGCAGTCTTAGTGATGAAAACTTCTTTCTTGTTACACTGTCAGGTGATGATGTAGTCGAGGATGTGCCAGTGCTTAGATCGTGGGTGCATCCATATGGTCTTGTAACGGTTAGGTAGGCGAAACTGAGTGTTAGTGCTGAACAGCTCATGTTCTACACACAGGCTGAGAACTAGCAGACCATTGGCATTGCAATTACAAATACCATGTTTGCCCATTACACTTTCCCACAACTGGCCTTGAAGATTTTCCGGCAAAAGTAATTGTATGTGATGTACGTTACATTTAGTGTCCTTATGTAAAAAATAATACCAGTTGTTTCATATCACGTACAGATTTGTCGCAAGTCCATCTCATGCTTTTGCTAATGGAGCTTCGTTGTTGTAAATGAGGTTTGGATTGGTTGTATGGAATGCAGGTATGGACGTGTCTGAGAGAAAATATTGTATGTACGCTGTTGTGGAGGGGAGTAGGTAATCATACAGAAACACTGGAAGAACAATTAGAACAGTTGCAGTTCATGCATACGCAATGTCAGACAAGGTCAAAACGCCAAGATCGCGTTTCTCCGTAGTCTGAGAGGAGAATCTGAGAACGTCGATTGAGTGAATAAATGAGTTAGTTTGTGTTAAAATGGCAAGTAGCAGTGATGTTCGGAGGCAAAAATGTGTGAACAATCCTAACTCTTTCTGTTGTATATGTGGCCAGTATACAATTAAAGGCCAGAAGCAAAATATTACGCCATTTATTTGAACATGAAGTTAGGTGATCAGGACAAGAATATTGCACCCCATATTGTGTATAAAACGTGTAGAAAACCTGCGGCAATGGTAAAATGGGTTCTTGCCATTAGTGCCATTTGGAATCCGAATGGCTTGGCGGGAACAAAGAAATCATTTTGACAAATGTTATTTTTGTGTATGTAAAGTGTCCGGATTCAATACGAAAAACTACAAGTACATTGTGTATTCCTGCCTTCCATCTGCCATAACCCCCTACCACATGGACCCGATATTCCTGTCCCAAAACCATAATACAGTTACCAGAGAGTGTGTCTTCATCATCTTCAAGTGCAGAGGATGGTGATGATGATACCTTTCTACCAGATGTTGGGGATAAAACCCGACGTCTTATAATCAGCATGACTTAAATGATTTGGTGCATGACCTAGGCCTCACTAAAGAAAAGAGTGAACTTTTAGGATCAAGATTAAAAGAGAGAAATGTTTTACCTCCTGGGACAAATTCATATTGTTACAGAAATCGGGAGGAAGAATTCTGGCAGGTTTTGTTCACGAAGACGAACTTGTGTTTTGCTGTGATATCGCTGGCTTGATTTGTCGTCTTGGACCTATTTACCAAGCAAAGGACTGGCATCTATTTATTGATACCAGTAAAAGAAGTCTCAAAGGTGTTCTTCTGCACAATGGCAATAAACTTGCTTCAGTGCCAGTCACCTATTCAACATCTCTTTGTGAAAACTATCACAATTTATCTATGGTGTTGCAGAAACTGAACTACAATGAACACAGATGGTTACTGTGCTGTGATTTAAAAGTGTGCGGTGTCATATTAGGGCAGCAAGGAGGATATACAAAGTTCCTCTGTTTTCTGTGTGAATGGGACTCTCGGGACAGGGATCGTCACTGGTTATTGCCTGGAGAAAAAAAACCTGGTAATTCGTCCATTAATTGATCTTCAAAGTGTGTTATTGCCCCCTTTACATATTAAATTGGGAATTATGAAACAGTACGTGAAGAGTTTGGATAGAGGCAGTCTCTGCTTTGGGTACCTCTGTCAGAAATTTCCAGGGCTGTCGGATGCCAAAATTAAGGAAGGTGTTTATGACAGCCGTCAAATTCGGAAACTTATGAAGGATCCAACATTCAGTACGACGATGAACGAAACACAGCTTCAGGCATGGGAATCATTCAAGAATGTTTGTAGCAAATGAAGATGTCAACTACCAACAGCGAGTCTATGTAACAGATTGTGGAAACCATGCCTTACAACTTTCAGCTTAAAATTACATTTCCTGCGCAGTTATATGGATTATTATCCTGCAAATTTAGGAGCATTCAGTGAGGAACATGGTGAGCGGTTCCATCAGGATCAAAGAGAAATGGAACGAAGGTATCAGGGGCGATGGGACGTCTCCATGATGTCAGATTACTGTTGATGTCTAGTGCGAGATAACACTATTGAGGAACACAAAATCAACACAGCGTTCATTCACATCAAAGTGCAGCAAACAATAGTGTTCTTGTAATGAGATCCATACATTGTAGTAGCAATGAACATGTTACTTTTTTGTATATGCATTGCAATTTGATCATGTTCCATGAAAATTACATATATTCTCTATTATAGTGTTTTCTATCGAAATTACAACAATATGTCAAATTTGGATTTTAAATAGCAAAAAAAAAAAAACTGTATGTGATAGGCAAAAATGGTGTACATATTTGAAATCAGCACATCTAAATAAGAGTAAATCACCTCTTCAACCTTTTGCCGGCGATTTTTTTTTTTTTTTTTTTTTCTGCAGGCCGGTGTTATCCCTTCCCACTCTGGCTTTGAAGTCTCCAAGCAGTAGCAGTTTGTCTGATGGTGCTATCTTTGTGATAATGGAGTTCAGCTGGTGGTAGAAATGGTTCTTAGTTTCTTCACCGGCTTTCAGGGTGGGGGCATATGCAGAGATAAGTGTGATGAACCTATCTCTGGAGAGTGGTATATGGAGTGACATGGGCCTTTCACTGAAAGCAGTGGGTGTGAGCTGATGATCGTTTACCAGTTTCGTCTTAACTGCGAATCCAACCCTATGAATATGATTCTCTCCATCCTCCTTTCCTTTCCAAAAGTTGGTATAACCCGATCTGGGCTAAACAATCTTCCCATCATCTGATAGTCTAGTTTCGCTCAGTGCAGCGACGTCTATGTTTAGTCTAGCAAGCTCATGGGTGATGATACCTGTTCTTCTCTCCGGTCTGTCAGGCATCAATAAGAGAAGTTGCAGTGACTGCCTTGAAATATTTGGATTTGGATCGAGGTTAAAAGATTTGCAGTTTCTAACTTGATGAAAAAGTGAGGAATGAGGAATGTTTCCTCTAGCGCCAACCATTAATCCGATGACTTCAATATCATCCAGCTGGTTGGGATGGTTGGTTCATATGTTGTTTTCTTTTCCTCATGTACCTCATTGGGTTGCTTCGGATGTTTTGAATCTGATTGTCGGATCTGTTATGTCGCCCTTTCATTGGTCTCTGAATACTATCATGTCAATTCGATAGGTAGACTTAGAAGATAGACTGTGAATCTCCTCGAAGACTGTAAACGCTTAAGCAATGGCAGATTGTATTTTATGATGTCTTGTATTTCGTAGAGTTTCCCCATGCAAGCAGTAACCAAGGACGTGAGCAAGCGTTTCTACCTTGCAGTTGTTTTGATGAAGTGGCTATTTTACTAACCCTAGTCGATAAATAAATTTAAAATCTCAGGGACGTGTTTTGCCCACAAGTGACAATACTTCAAGTTCTTCCACAAGCAGAGTTATTATTTCTGAAAAATGCGTTGTGCATGAATGATGCCTGTTTCTATTATTATCTAAACCTGAAATTAGGAGCATCTATGAGATAAACACTAAACTTTCTGTTAGAATTGAATTTTTGAACTCTGCCCCTTACAAAAAAGGGCAATAATCAAAAGTTTACTGTACTATATTTCAAGTATGCACACCCAGCTGAACTCCTCACCAGCTGCTAATGGTCCGTTGGGACTCTTCAGTTTGACTAGCCTTACAAGAGCCTTGAAATTTTATCTGGTAAACGAGCGAGTGGCTATGCATGTAGCTATCAGTTTCCATTCGGTCCACCTGGTGGCCATGATAGTTAAGGAATCAAATCTGTATTTTCTAACACGGTGGTTAGCCGGTTTTGAGTCCCGTTGATCGAAAAATTTTCACCATCAGAATGTTGGTCGGCAGGGTCGGAGAGGTGGTGGTATACAATTTCTAATCACTAGATTGCGTGCCAAAAGCCTGGATTCAATTCCAAACCTCTCCGCAGTTCTCATATGGAGTGAGGGCATATGATGCTGTTGATGGTGATTCGTCCGTCGGATGGTGTCATTAAGCCTTGAGTAGACCCCTTGATATTATTCGACAGGAGTAGGCTATGTGCTGGCACTGGGTTTCACCCTCCTCCTTCCTTACTATATATCACATCATTTCATCTCATTAACTCCTCTGATGAAGTTGACGTCAGAGAGGCTATCCAGTCATCAAAACTCGCTACAAAGATTCATCTCACTTCATACCCGACCCCTTAGAGAAACGAGACAAGGGTTAGACGTACATACATACAGCTGTCAGTTTGCATTCAGGAGATAGTGCGTTCGAACCCCTCTGTCGGCAGCCCTGAAAGTGATTTTCTATGGTTTCCCATTTTCACACTAGACAAATGCTGGGTCTGTATCTTAACCCTCTCCTGCCCATATTGAAATGTATGTTTTCCCCAGAATTAAAGGAATTTTTTCTGCCATCATTCTGAAAATGTAGACATTTATAAAAATATATATTTTACAAAAACTAATGAACATAAAAATATGATTTAGCTTCTTTCATATTTTTAAGCACTTAATAAAATAGGGGGTAAATAACTGATAGGGAATCTGCCACCTCAGAAATAATCCTAAACGCAGATCAATGATTGATTGATTGATTGATTGATTGATACCCTGCAGTAAACTTTGACAAGTGATTAAAAATTGGGGATTGGACTACGCTCGCACTGCTGTCCAAGATAACGATGTGTGATATTTTCCATCGTCACTTTTGTTTTCACTTTTCACTTCATTGAGTTCACTTAAGCCATTACTAACAGTTTCACAGTCAGAATGATCGTTATCGTTCACCAAACGTTCAAGGTCGTTATAGCATAAAACATTTTCGTGCGAAAGCGCCGACATGTTTTTTTTACAATATGTCACTGCCTTCCATATTTCATGTTCTAATACGCCTGCTAAGGTTTTAAAAGAAGAAAACTAATATCTTTGGTCTCTGGGAAGTGCACATGCTAGTAACATTAAGTTATATTATTTGCATATCTGCTGATAGATGGCTCATAAATGCGACTAGAAGTACAAGAACGCTTTACTATGCTGTGGGTTGGAGGCCCTCAGGTTTTGTGCTACGCATTACTACACTGTGAGCGGGAGAAGGTTAGTAAAAGCCACGGCCGCTTTCTTCGCACTCCTACCACTTTTCTGTTCCATTGTCACCATAAAACTCTGTGATGGTCCGACGCAAAACAAATAGTCATTTACCTGAAGTGTTGCAAGAATAACATTGATCTAGTTGGTCATTATTCTACTTTTTGTCTTGACTTTCTCTTTTGTACGGTTGTATGATGGAAGGGAGTGTTCTGCTTCGCAGGTGTGGATTTGTGTTTGGTCTCTGGTCACTCTCTCTGTGGTATACATCTCCAACTTAAAAACCTCAGCAGACCCTGTCATGGAGTTCAGCCAAGATGGAAAGTTACTCGCCGTGGTGGAACCTCAGCAAGAATTTGACTGTATTTCCATAATTTCTACCTCATCCTGGCAGTTAATTAAGGTGAGTTTCCTCAAATTTTTAATATTTTTACTCAATCCTTGTTTGTCAAATCTCTGGCAAGAAAGCTAACAAGTGTGTAATATGTACATAGGGAACAGATGGAGAGTAATGAATTACCAGATAAACATGTTTTGATGCAACATACACAAAAATAAATATTGTCAGTAAAACCTTTCTTGGAGAGAAAGTTAAGTGGGTACCCGCCTTTACTAGAAAATTATTCCTGTCCTTTGACTTGGGCATAAAATATGTTACCAAGGGAGTTGGCGATGCAGTTAGGTTCACACAACTGTGAGTTTGCATTCGGGTTAAAATCGTACAGTCGGCAGCCCTGAAGATGCTTTTCCATTGTTTCCCATTTTCAACCCAAGCAAATGCTAGGGCTGTACTTTAATTAAGGCCAAGGCCGCTTCCTTCCCATTCTATCTCATCGTCGCCACAAGACCTATCTGTGTCGGTGCGACATAAAGCAAATTACATGTTACAAATTTCATTTATGGTCCGTATTGAAATGTACGTCAGTTTAAGATATTACCAAAATTTATTAGGATCAACCTATTCAATACAATTGAATTTCCAAAGTTAGGACTTACATCCTATTAAACTAAAATTTGAAGGGACATGTTTCGCCCTTTAAAAGGGCATTATCAGCCTTTTTACACTCATACTCAAAGATAAAAATCAGGATCCTGATTGTCATGGTAAAAAAATAAAAATGATAATATAAGATTGGAATGAGTATTATATAATGTGAGAAATTGTTATGAGTTCTTAAATAATAATTTACAATTGAAACTTCATTTAAAATGTTTGCGAAGAAAAGGTTGAAGTTGGTATGATATTACACTAGTAATTTTAAAAAAATTTTATAAAATAGACAAACTAGGCCTTAACCACATAATAACAAGAAGGTCTATGGCTAAAGTTGCCTTAACAATGTTCGAGTATATATATCCTTCAATAGTTAATCTATATTCAAAACTACAGCCAACAACAAGTAAGAATGTTCCCATTTAACTATCAGTATACGAGTTAGCAAAGATCTATACGGCAACTTTCAATTATGAACTCTTTATCACTCCTTCAACAAAATTACGGAGACCGCGAACCCACTTCGTAAAAACGAGATTAATGGATTAATGGATCCAACTTTATCATCTACATAGCGCCATACTTACAGTTTAATATTACAAGTTTTCAGCGTCATTCTTAAGTTTCTACTAAGGTCCATTAACCTCTTCAACATGTAAATCAAGTTGCTTCCAGCCGAATTTCACTCGAACTGATAAGAAAACTGTAAAGAAAAATGTATTACTTATAATGACGTTTGCAGCAGAAACATGGGCAACGAGTCAAGAGAGATGAGAGTAGAGTACAGGCTGCTGAAATGAAATTCCTGAGGAGTATAGTGCAGAGGACAAGGAGGGAGAGAGTGAGAAATGAAGAGATACGAAAAGAGTTAAATGTGCAAAACTTAATGATAAATTGGAACAAATTGAAGTGGTTTGGACATGTCAAGCGGATATAAGAAGAAAGACTGTCAAGACAAGCACTGGAAAGACAGATGACAGGAAATAAGAGAGGACAAGGAAGACCCAAGATTACGACGGCGGACGCTGTGAAGAACAGGGTAGGACAATGGAACCTGGACTGGAACACAGTGTTGGTTAAGGAATGGTGGAGAGACAGGACGAAGTGGAGAGGAACTATATTTTCCCCCACCTGGTGTCAGCTGGAAAAGGGGAAAATGATGATGAAAATAGGAAACCACTGAAAACCATCGTCAGAGCTGCCAGCTGTTGGGTTCGAACCCACCGTCTCTTAAATGCATTTAGAGTTTATTAACTTAACTCTTTACTGCATAGTGTTGCCATGAGGCAACATATTACTTTTCACCTATGCAAGTTAGTAATGTTTTATTTTACCTGGCAAGATTAAGGCCTTCAGGCCTTCTGTTCCATCTAACCAGGCACTGAAATATACATATATTACATTGTATCACTTTACAATAATAGATTTAATACTAATTAAATTAAAAGTAATACAAGAATGATGAGTGATAAGATTAAATTAAGATGAAATAAATTGGATATAATAAAAGGATAAATTCTTAAAGCTAATATCTTACATGTAAAAAGAGGTAGTACATAAAATTTAATAACATTTGAAAAACAGATCAGGTAAGACTTTTAGATAATCTTCTACCAAAACATCCATGACAATAGAATGGTTATGAGTAGCAGCATCAAGTTTACTGATGATCCTTACTGGTGCATAAAATGTCTCCACAGTGCTTCCTTGAAAGTACTAATAGCGCTTTACCCTCTGATACTTTCAGGAATGAGGTTCCACTCCTGGCAGGCAATTACTGTGAGTGATTTATCGTAGTTGGCAGATCTATGGGTAGGTAAAGCAAGGATGGAATTATTAGCAGATCTGGTGTTAAGACTGTGATAAGAAGATAGGTATTTGATATATGAAGTAAGGTAAAATGGCTATGAAGATTGAAGGATTTTATGGAGATGGCATAGGGTATGAACAGTGCGACGGATTTCTAGTCGGGGCCAAGATAGGTGGTTATATGAAGGAGTTACATGGTCATAGTACCGTGGGTTACAGACGTCTCTCTCACATGCATTTTGATCACGTTGTAATCTGCTCAATAACTTACACCCAGCATCTCTATAAATCATGTCACAATAGTCGAAATGAGGGAAAACCAGAGCTTCTACCAGCATTTTTTTTTTTAAAAATAAGTTTTTCAGGAAATAAGTATTTATACCCGTGCAGCATGTGCAATGCAGAGAATGTTTCCTGAGTGATGTTCATAATATACGTTTTCCATGACATGTCATCATTGAATAACGCCTAGGACTTTTACTGATGACGTGAATGGTATGTTAGTATTACATAACCTTATAGATGGAATCTCTGGTCGATTGACCTTCTCGAGTAGTTTTGGGTATCCAAGGATGATGGCTTGCGTTTTTACTGGGTTTAACGTAAGACCCCATCTCAAAAACCAAGAAGAAAACGATGTTAGATCCTGATTGATTTTTTCTATGGCCAAAAGTATTAGATCTGGAGATGTATGGAGGTACATTTGTACATCATCAGCGTAAATATGGTATTTGCAGTGCGTTAGGTTTTGGAGACATCATTAATGTAAATAGAAAAAAGAAGGGGTCCTAGCATCGACCCTTGGGGCACACCACACTGCACAGACTGCCAAGTTGATTTGTTTATCCAATCTGTAACACACTGCCGACGGCCATGCAGGTAGGAATGCAACCAAAGGAAGGCACTGTCTGAGAAATTGAGGGAATACAATTTCGAGAGCCAAATGTCAATGTCAACAGAGTCAAAAGCTTTGCTCAAGTTTAGAAGTATTAAAACTGTCTCTTCTTTGTTGTCCATTGCTTCTTGAATGACTTCTGTGACCTTCAGTAGTGCCGTTGTAGTACTGTATGCTTGACGAAAACCAGGTTGTAGTGGGTCAGGTAAGTTGTAATTCGTCATGTAGTCTTTATTTGTCTATGAGCGATGAACTCTAGCGCTTTGGATAAAGCAGAAAGTATGCAGATGGTGTATAATGCCTGTTTTCCATGTTTCGGGGAATGTGCTGTCTTCAAGGGAAGAGTTAATTATGTTAAATAGTGCAGGTAGTATCACGTCCAGAATAATTTATATCATCTCTATTCCTGTACTGTCATTTCCTTTCGCTTTTGATGTTATCTGATTTATAGCAAACCTGACTTGTGGGTGGGTTGCTGGACGGAAGTAGAAGTTTTCTCTCTGTTCACGTCTTTGCATAATTCCCGTCAAGAACTTCCTGTTTCAGGGCTGCATTTAATGTGCAGTTAGATGAAAAGTAATCGTTCAGTTTTTCCAAAGGTATATTTTTTCGTCGTCGTCTCGTCCTTTGGTAATGCCAAAGCTCTTTATGGATTTCCACAACACAGCTGTTGAAACATTTGGTTGAATTAAACTATGAGCGAGTCGTAATTTCGTGTTTCTAATCTGTTGGGTCGTAGCGTTTCTCAGTCTCCTATAGTTAAGTAGATTGTCAGGAGTGCAATGTTTTCTAACTCGTCTATAAGTAGCGTCATGTTCAGCCATAAGTGCTCTAATCTCATCTGAAAGCCAGGAAGCTGGCTTCTGGAAAACTTGAGCCGTCTTTTCAGGGGCATGTCTATCGTACAGCTCAGTCATGTGTTGATTGAAAAGCGCCACTTGGTCATTTATATCCTTAAGGTTAAGTATGTCATGCCATGGCACTGCAACTGCGTCTTGTAAAAGTTTAATTCTTATCAATTCTTCGTAGATCTTTCTTTAGAACAGTTCACGTAAAAAACAATTGTGAAGAATCTACAAGATCCTAGTTACATACTTCAATGATATTAAATTGTATTTTATATATAGACTATAGATACATACATTTTCGCAACCAAAACAGTTACAGACTGGATCACTAAGCTATTCATTGAGTTCCATCGGCATTTGAAAGCACAGTGCCGGACATTGAATATGTTGCGCTGATCTTCTGGAGCCAGCAGTTTGCTTCATTCAAGCGACTCGTCTTCGACTCCTACACAATTCTGTGACTTCATATTTACTAAATTGTATTGTGACTTCGCGCCTGATAGTATATGCAGGCTGGCTCACTTAACTGTTCTCCGTTTCTCGTAAACATTTTGAGACAGTGCCGAACTTTGCGTGTGTTGTGCTACTATTCAGAAGATTGCGC
Organism: Anabrus simplex; assembly: GCF_040414725.1. NCBI lineage: Eukaryota > Metazoa > Arthropoda > Insecta > Orthoptera > Tettigoniidae > Anabrus > Anabrus simplex. The sequence goes on along the minus strand of NC_090279.1, from coordinate 162,172,209 downwards.
CTTAAGTGACTGACCTTCTACTTCTTCTAGATTTTACGATATAAAATCGTGCAGTGCCTATTCCCATTATCTTATATTGCTTCTTCAACTGTTTTTGTTAAAGACTCATTCTTTAATTTCTAATTTACCTATGCATTGTTTTTGCATTTTATTCAGCTGATTGGGGTCGAAACCGGTACTGCTCCCGCTTATAATTAAATAAGCATTTCTTATTTACTTGTATTGAATAGGTTGAACTACGTTATTTGTTATTTCAATTTAATTGTGATACAGTTCAATATGCAACATCATGAAATTTTTATCTTTAAACACTAATTTTAATCGGTTGATTGTATTCTTAGGTAATAGACAAGGAGGATATTTTAAGAAAATTGTAAATAGAATAATGTAGTTTTAATGTTCTTTTGACATTTATGATATATTTTATTTTAATTATGACACATATTAGATATCTGTTAAGAGATGTTTAGAACTTTGATGTTTGATGTGTAATAATACGTAAAGAGGTCCAAGGTAATGAGTAGTAAAAGAAAAAAAAATGCTGAGGAAGAGGACAGTAAGATCCTCAAAACATGTATGATGTATGAGGTGATAAAAAGTAGATTAAATACTCTTAAGTATTGATAAGGTTGATTTGTAATTATCAAAAGTATATCTTAAGTGCATGTCAACAGCTACATGGCCCGAACCGCGCAGCCAACTCACTTGGTGTATTATGATAACTGAGCACTGTGTACTCTACATTAAATGGGTTCAGTTTATTCTAAATAATTGGACACAATTATAAGAAAAGCTGCAGCATAAATCATGTTTCAGTTTCTGCATGGAATTTTTTCACTCAGTGAACACAGAACTTAATTTTCTCCAAACTAGTTTTTTTGTCAGTTGTACTCCTTTTTAAGTCTCATTTTATCGTGTGTCGTGTTTAGCTGATGGCTAATTTCTGTTGCAGCAATGTTTCTGTGATCGAGTGCACAGTGCTGCTGGTCTAGCGTGGTCCCCTGACAGCACTAACATCTGCGTGTGGGATAGCAGACCAGACCATTGTGCTGTTCAAATTATGTCTGCAGAAGCCAAGTTACCTTCCAAACACTTCAAGGAGTCATGGCTAGGGGTGCAGACTGTTGGGTGGTCTCCTTCAGGCCAGTTCCTGGCCCTGGGCTGTTATGATGGCAAGGTGAAGTATTTTACTTTATTCCATGTGTTCACTCATGGCCGAGAATCTATTGTATCTTTTAGCATTGACATGTTCTTGGTAGCAAATATTTAAATTGTGGCCTGTTTGACCAATGTAGCTTGCCCGGCATCGATTGCATTTCATTCTATAGACCCCCACTTTAGAAATTTATTACTATTATTAATGATCTTCGTATTCTCGAGTAATCTAGCATTGGTATTATCGATCTTAAAAGAGACATGAAGGTTATGTTTCTTGAAAATATTGGCAACTTGAAAAATTTTGTTACTGTTATATGTGAATGTAATGTACTTCTTTTTACTGTTGGCACTATCTTTTTTTAAAGTCGTAGCAGGTTTATTTTTCACCTTGGTGATCATTTTATTCATGTAGCTTTTGTTATAGCCGTTTTTTTAAGGCTATTTTGTAGATGGTATTAATCACTTTCTTATAATTATACTTGGAGAGCAGAATATTTACCAGCTCTATGTATCAAACTGTAAAAAGAAATTTCTTATGAGAATTCAGGTGAAAAGAGTCCTGTTTTATTACATTAATCGTCTGAGTGGGTTTACTATAGATGTCAAAGGTAAGACGGTTGTGATCCCCGGTGATTTTAAGGTCCAGATAATTCAAAGATTTGTCAACTTCGATTCTATTTTGAATTTAATGTATGGGTGTATAAAGTTGAGAAAATCTAAGGAGTTTTTTGTTGATCCATGATTGCGAATATATCATTCATAAATCTGTACCAGTGACAAATACCTTCTTATTTGTTAATAATCTTCATTTTTTTCTAAGTAGTCTATATAAATATTAGCAAGGATACCCGATGATGGTGAGGCCATAGGAAGTCCGTTTTGTTGATACATGTGGTCATTGAAAATGAAAAAAATTTTCTCCAGTACAAAACTAAAGATTATTGTGAATTCTTCAATTTTCAAGGTACTAAGAGTACTAAATTTATTCAAGTTATCTTTAACTAGATCATTGGTGTTTTTATAGGTATATTTGCATACATGTTTGTTATATGAAATGAGTGAATGGTACAATTGGGTTCTAATTCTAATTGTTTAGTAATATTACAGAATTCAACTGAAATTTTAATTGATGTGTTGGCTAAAATACGGTAGTGTTACTTTAAAGTTTTGAATAAATAGTGATATTTTATAGGTTGGACTGTTTTTAAAGTTTATTATTGGTCTAATGGGGACACCATTTGTATGATTCTTAGACATAGCCCTATACTCCGCACGGCCTTACTTCTAAATTTAAGTTTCGTAAAACAAATGAGCATCGCCTTTCCTCTGTTGCCAGCGCGCTACGCCCTCGAGAACAGCTGATGCATTGCGACCGCGGTAAACAGCCCTTGTAAAATGTAATACCGTACTCAGAAAAACTAATGAATATGGATTGAAAACAAATTCACAAAAACTACACTTACTAACATCTGACACTAAAAGAGAATATTTTATTAAGAATAAAAGAGAATGAGGAAATAACACATCACTCACCGCTAATGGCTGGCACAGAAAGGAGGTTACGGCCTACAAAGGGAACACTCCACTGATCTCAGTCACTAGAACCCTCCAACAATATGAAAAACACACTAATTACTGAAGGAAAATGAAAAAGATCGCGAAGCATACCAAATAGCATACATGCTGAGCGAGATAGGTTGCCTTGTCTTGTCTTGATAATTTGATGGGCTTCGCGTGAGATAGGTTAATCATGTGGCGAATGTAAATAGTAGAGTTGGCAACTGGGTTTCGAGATCGTGCTCTGCCGATATAAATCGATATGAATGGCAGATTGGGATTGGTTGGAAGCCTATGCTTCAGTGCATAATCACCAGACGGAGCCAAAATCTGCCAAAACGTCAATTTAGAAGTAGAGCCGTGCAGAGTAGTTGAGAGAAGCCTTGGGTTCATAGTAGTTAAATTGACGATTTCTTGTTCAGTAAGGAGAAAATAAGTACTTTTCAAGATATGTTTAAAGTTCTTTTGTATTTTGTTAGTGGGGTCTTTGTTCATTTTGGTGAATTTATTCTCTGTGAAGAATTGTTCGATTTTATTGATATAATCATTTTTTGTTAGAATAATCGTAGTGTCCCCTTTGTCAGCCTTAGTAACTATTAAGTCATTATCTTTAATTTTTTGTCTTAGTTTGTTTAGGTGTTTTTCGGATCCGGTGAAATTTTCTTTTATTTGTTTATTGTGTACTTTGTTAAATTTTCTTTTAATTCCGTACCTAACCGCATCCTATTTATCCAAAGGGATGTTGTTAAGGGCTAATTCTGCTTCTGCTATAGTGGTAACAAAATGATTGTGCATTGAAGGTTTCACCCAGTTATATTTAGGACCTTTGCTAAGGATAACTTGTTCCATCTCATTAAAGTGAACACTAGTTAGGTTTTTAATTGGAAAATGAAATTCATGATTACTCAGTGTCTGAGAAGCTGAATCAGTTTTGTAGGGAGATGTGTGTGTGTGTGTGACTTACTTCCAGATTTATCAATTTGTCTAATTTCTTATTCAGGGTTTGTTCTTTCTTATAAATTATATTAGATAATTTAGAATTGATATGACATTGAAATGAATCCCATTCTAATGGGGCCATGAGAGGTGCTTCTAACGGAGCTTCATAATATTTAGCATTCAATAATTTGTTTATTTTTCTTCTAGATAAATTTTATTTCACTCGTTAACCAAATATTATTAGTTTGTTTTTGAGTCCTTCTTATCCATTTTGCTTCTTTCTGTTTTCTCTGATTGAAATTTTAAACTTTGGGACGACCCATTTTAAGCTAATTCTAGACAGCTGAAGACGGTCTATTGTGGCCAAAACATGTCCTGTAATTTTAATAAGATGCCTTTTTCTAGTGGTACCAATATTACTGATGATAATTCAGAACATTTATAATGGTAAATTTTCATCACACCTCTAGTCTGATAGCAATGTGAGTGATAGTGAATGTGATTCAGGAGTAAATGTGAACATAAAATCAAATGTGCTTATGGAAACTATAAGGATAACGATGTATTTTTGTTGCTATAGTATAAAAGTTTTCTGACTGTTCAGTGTGACTAAATATGAGGACGTATACTCAAATATTTATATCTTACAAGAGTCAGATAATTGCAGCCCAAGAGAGTTATTTGTCTAGCATAAAAGAATAAATTGTAGTGTTATAAAAATTGTTTGAACTGTGATCACTTAACATTTTGTCAGGTTCATCTCCTGAACAACATCACATGGCGGCCTGTCTTTTCACTGTGCCATGCTGATGTGATCTCCAGCTCAGCATGTACTGTGTACAAGGAGACTAAGGTGAAGATATCTCCTTCTTTGACCACCGAGAAAGAAGCAGAGGCCTTGAGAACTCGTAGTAAGTCTTATGCCACATTCCACATCATATAAATTATACAGTCAATTCTCATTATCACGTCCCACGTCCATCAGTTAACCAATTGATATACGATAATTTTGCTTGTAAATGGGCCATTGAATATGAATATTTCTTTATTTTTCAGGTCATGAATGTTATAATCAAGAACATTGTATTTACATTTTAGATTTCTGCCTTTAAGTGAATGAAGTCTTAGTGTTATGATACGATTCTTTTCGTTTCTGATCCTAAGGGAAGGGAATTTGCGGTGAATCCCGAAAGCAACTGTGTCATTGACTCATATTCTATATATAAAATTGTTCATAATGCTATCATTGGTCCTCTGAATGCTTTTTCTTGATGTGCCAGCAATCTTAAACTTTTCTTAGTCTTTCTGCCAACATTGTTTGTTACACTCAGAAACATCAAACTATGTTGCAGCCTATACATTTTTTTGTATGTTTTGCCTCCTGTAAAACTTGCAATTTGAAGTTTATATCATAACTTCTCCCCTCTCCTTTATTTGACTGAATTGATGAAGATACTCTTCTTTCCACATTATCTGCCATGACTGAAATTAATGACCAGAACAACTAAAACTGAGTGCATTAATGCAATCATTTTAAAACACATGAAATCCTGGAGTTTTCATTGGTAGCAGTTGGTAGCACAGTAGAAATCCGTTATAGCGAGTACCTACGGGATAGAATGAGAACCCCTGTTTTAACGACAGGTTTTTAATGTCCCTTCAAAATTCCTATATTAAAGCGTACAATAGCCTTCCACTGAGTCATCCATTATAACGAGAGATTTTAACATGTTTTATTTTCCGTTATCGGTATTTCTACATTTCAGCATAAAAAATTTAGCAAAAACTATCAATTTTTTTCCGCGTAACTCTCGATATTCCACGAACTAAAGTACGGTAAATATGTGTATATTACTGTGATCGTTTTGTGCAATTAGATTATAAAACCTTCCACGAAAAGATCGACAAACATTGCAGCAGCAGATCTCTTGCAAAGGATTTTATTGGCACCGTTATACTCTCGTTCGTATCAAGCTCTCACACGAAGCGATAGTTCTTTCGAATGTCACAAATTATTTTCCGTTATCGATAGTTATACTCTTCAGCATAAGTAGCTAGCAAAACACTATATATTATTTTTGGCCACGTAACTCTCGATACTCCACGAAGTAAAGTACGGTATGTATTTGTACATTAGTGTGACCATTTTACACAATTAGATTATAAAACCTTCCACGAAATGATCAACAAAAATTGCAGCAGTGGGTCTCTTGCAGATGATTTTATTGGTACCATTATACTCTTGTTCATATCAAGAATTCACACGAAGCGCTAGTTCTTTTGGATGTCACAATTTTGTTGGGTTGATCAACCTGTTATGGCTATGCACTATCTCAATGAAGAGTTCTTTGTTGAGCTGCTAGTATTGCTGTCAAAAATTGTCATTCCTCGTGATGTGACTGAATCTGACGCTCCTATTTATTGCTATTAAGAGATAAGAATTTCATATCATAGTGTTCCGTATTGAAGTGAGTTCATTATTAAGTTAAAAGAAGATATAAAATGGTTCAAACTTTCAATACTATTAAAATAAGAAATGTAAGTTTACATTCCTGTTTAATTAAAATTGGTACCGGTTTTGACCAGTATTCTTGGCCTTCGTCAGCCAATCACAAATAGGTGTAAAACAATGCACAGATAAATAAACTGCGAAGTTATAAAATAATTCTGTTAATTGCTGTTAGTGGAGCACTAAAATCTTTAGGGAGCACTGTGCGTTGAAGTTTAGTCAAGCACAAATAAGAAGCACAGGTAAAAATGTGAAGTTGACCAACCCAACAAAACTGTGAAGTTAACTTCACATTTTTACCTGTGCTTCTTATTTGTGCTTGACTAAATTCAACGCACAGTGCTCCCTAAAGATTTTAGTGCTTCACTAACAGCAACTAAAGGCGGCCACACACGCTATGTTTGCTTGACGGTTTGCATGCGCAGGCCAAAGTCGCAGTGTAAAACTGAAAGTGTGTGTTAATAAGTCGTGCGATTTAGTAGGCTTGCTCAGTCTTGGGCATGGCATGACAGGAGTCTGGAGCTGCTTGAAATTTTCCCGTGTGTACAAGCATGACGCCGTGCAAATTGTAGCGTGTGTGGTGACTGATTGCGTTAAGTTTCAACTTCAGTTAAAACCGTACAGAAATGTGTGATTTACGTGTTTTACCGCGTACATTCTCATCTGAGTTCATTGTTATCTACAGACAAAATACTTGTGTGTGGAGAATTAAATCAAAGGAATATTCATATGAGTAACAACACAGTTGTTCGTACAGTAGAAATCTATTGCAAACTGTCCACTTCATGGCCGTATCGATGAGTATAATCAACAAATTAATCTAAAAAGCCACCTAATCGATACTTTATTTCTTTTGCCTTTGGCAAACTTAAAAATACATTAACAAACACAGTACATGTTTCGACCACTTAGTAGTCATCTTCAGCTGTATACAAAAAAATCTTAGATGATAACATTTAAAAGCAAGCACATTGCGATCTTAAAACTATATCCCATGGGAATCCAAAAACTATTGTACTAAATGCTTTAAATGAAATGGAAGATGGCGGGGGGGTAAGGAGATTTATGTGAATGATACTTAAATTACAGTATCGTTTACAATTGTGTTTAAAAACTTAAATGATAAAAAACATATTTAAATTTTTTTTTTTTTTTTTTTTTTTTTTGCTAGGGGCTTTACGTCGCACCGACACAGATAGGTCTTATGGCGACGATATGATAGGAAAGGCCTAGGAGTTGGAAGGAAGCGGCCGTGGCCTTAATTAAGGTACAGCCCCAGCATTTGCCTGGTGTGAAAATGGGAAACCACGGAAAACCATCTTCAGGGCTGCCGATAGTGGGATTCGAACCTACTATCTCCCGGATGCAAGCTCACAGCCGCGCGCCTCTACGCGCACGGCCAACTCGCCCGGTTTTAAAATATTTAAAAGCGTCTATGGTAAAATTCTTTTTGATAACATTAGGTGGCGTGAATAAAAAGTTTGTGTTTGTAATAATCTTCAGGCATTTGTGAGAAAAATAATAACTTAATTAAAATTCGCGTCTGTGGTGATGTTAAACACTTTGTTTTTAATAAACATACTTTAAAATATTCTAAAGTGTCTATGGTAAGGCACTTATTCAAAAACACTTGTGTTTGAATGAAAGTTTATGTCATATGCACCAGTCTTCATGTATTTATTGTTCATATTTAATAACTTCCTTGAGTGATATTCTTGTGGTTAAAAGGCCGTGTCGACTGTTTAACTTCCGAGAATTGCTCTTCGGAATGTGATAAAAGAAATTGTGTTAGTCGTTTAACTTGCTAAAACCCTGTGGTGGCTTCTGTTATATAAAATGGCGATCTGATTCGGGCAGCTTGCCTCGCGATCTGTAACCAGCAGAAGATCGTAATATATTAAAATATGACATATGATAAAAGTAAAAAGCTCCGAATTCTAAATAGATAGCGGGAAGATATTTGTATTTGAGATTGCGTGGCCTTGACTTACCTTATCTGGGAAATGCTTAATCCACGTTGCCTCGGAGAACTGCCTTCGTGCACGACCTAGTGTGATAGCGGTGTGACATGGTCTGATTGTTTGTGGAATATTCCGGAGAAAGGGGAAGTAGAGTTGTGTCGTCATCTAGTACGTCTTGTGAGGGGGGGATTACTGGTTGTGTTTCAGTGACGTCGTGTTCGAGTATTTCATTTGTTTGTCTTGTTTGTTTACTGTTTACCATTTCCACGTATTTACTGAATTGTTCGTATAGGAGGTTTTTTTCGTTCGTTTCGTTTAGATTCCGTTCCCTGTTCTCTAGTTTATCGAGAGTAATGTGGATGTTTTCTAGGTTATTCATTAAACTTCCTTTATTAATCCTACTTATAATTTGGAGATCTTGTCTGATGTTAGTGAAATTGTGATTTGCCTCCTTCATATGAGCTCCCATAGCAGAGTATCTTCTGTATTTCTCTGCATTAACATGTTCCTGATATCTAATTAAAAAGCTCCTCCCAGATTGCCCCACGTATGTTTTTTTGCACTGGGTACATGTCAATCTGTAAATGCCAGATTCCTGGAATTCGTCATCTTTAAGTTTATTGACTTTATTGTGATTTAAAAATCTGTGTTTTGTATTGTTGTTGGTTGAGAAAGCTATTTTGGTATTGTGCTTCTTAAACAAATTCGTGATTTCATAAATCCTCGGGTTATTAAAGGTGAATTTGACGTATTTCTTTGCATTCTCCGATTGTTGCTTTAGTTTAATTTGTTGTTGATATTTGCACTTAGTAATGAATTTCAAACTGAAACCGTTATGTAAGGCTTGTTGACGAATGAAAGATAGTTCCTTCTTTCTGTCTGTATCTGTTAACGGGATTTCAAAGGCCCTGTTGACGAAACTGTAGTAGGCGGATTTCTTTTGTGAAGTGGGATGTAAAGAATCGCTTTTAATTTACGTGAGAACAAGTTAATTAACTTAACAAGTTCCTTCGACATTAAAGACATGTATACGAACATTCCTATAAAAGACACTAACAATATTATAAAAACTAATTTATTAGACCACAAACGCATCAGTAAACCTGAAATAGAAAACTTCATAACTATCCTGGAATTCGTATTGAACCATAATTTCTTTTCTTTTAATAATAAAATTTATCAGCAAGATGGACTACCTATGGGAGCACCGGCCTCTGGAATTTTAGCTAACATATACCTCGGTCACTTGGAATACACTCAGATAGTAGGCCACATTAAAGGACTAGATTTCTGGGTACACTTTGTTGACGATACTTTTGTCATTATAAACAAAGAACTTAATGACAGTTAAAGTATTCTAAATACCTTGAATAATTTAGACCCAAACATTAAATTCACAGCAGAAGAAGAAGAAGAAGGTACACTCAATTTTCTAGATATTCAAACAATTCGGATAAACAACCATTTCCAGTTTAAAATACACAGAAAACCCACTTTTACACCGACTACAATTAAAAGCGATTCTTTACATCCCACTTCACAAAAGAAATCCGCCTACTACAGTTTCGTCAACAGGGCCTTTGAAATCCCGTTAACAGATACAGACAGAAAGAAGGAACTATCTTTCATTCGTCAACAAGCCTTACATAACAGTTTCAGTTTGAAATTCATTAACAAAATCATTACTATGTGCAAATATCAACAACAAATTAAACTAAAGCAACAATCGGAGAATGCAAAGAAATACGTCAAATTCACCTTTAATAACCCGAGGATTTATGAAATCACAAATTTGTTTAAGAAGCACAATACCAAAATAGCTTTCTCAACCAACAACAATACAAAACACAGATTTTTTAATCACAATAAAGTCAATAAACTTAAAGATGACGAATTCCAGGAATCTGGCATTTACAGATTGACATGTACCCAGTGCAAAAAAAACATACTTGGGGCAATCTGGGAGGAGCTTTTTAATTAGATATCAGCAACATGTTAATGCAGAGAAATACAGAATATACTCTGCTATGGGAGCTCATATGAAGGAGGCAAATCACAATTTCACTAACATCAGACAAGATCTCCAAATTATCAGTAGGATTAATAAAGGAAGTTTAATGAATAACCTAGAAAACATCCACATTACTCTCGATAAACTAGAGAACAGGGAACGGAATCTAAACGAAACGAACGAAAAAACCTCCTATACGAACAATTCAGTAAATATGTGGAAATGGTAAACAGTAAACAAACAAGACAAACAAATGAAATACTCGAACACGACGTCACTGAAACACAACCAGTAATCCCTCCCCCCTCACAAGACGTACTAGATGACGACACAACTCTACTTCCCCTTTCTCCGGAATATTCCACGAACAATCAGACCATGTCACACCGCTATCACACTAGGTCGTGCACGAAGGCAGTTCTCCGAGGCAACGCGGATTAAACATTTGCCAGATAAGGTAAGTCAAGGCCACGCAATCTCGAATACAAATATCTTCCCGCTATCTATTTAGAATTCGGAGCTTTTTACTTTTATCATATGTCATATTTTAATATATTACGATCTCCTGCTGGTTACAGATCGCGAGGCAAGCTGCTCGAATCAGATCGCCATTTTATATAACAGAAGCCACCACAGGGTTTTAGCAAGTTAAACGACTAACACAATTTCTTTTATCACATTCCGAAGAGCAATTCTCGGAAGTTAAACAGTCGACACGGCCTTTTAACCACAAGAATATCACTCAAGGAAGTTATTAAATATAAACAATAAATACACGAAGACTGGTGCATATGATATAAACTTTCATTCAAGCACAAGTGTTTTTGAATAAGTGCCTTACCATAGACACTTTAGAATATTTTAAAGTATGTTTATTAAAAACAAAATGTTTAACATCACCACAGACACGAATTTTAATTAAGTTATTATTTTTCTCACAAATGCCTGAAGATTATTACAAACACGAACTTTTTATTCACGCCACCTAATGTTATCAAAAAGAATTTTACCATAGACGCTTTTAAATATTTTAAATATGTTTTTCATCATTTAAGTTTTTAAACACAATTGTAAACGATACTGTAATTTAAGTATCATTCACATAAATCTCCTTACCCCCCCGCCATCTTCCATTTCATTTAAAGCATTTAGTACAATAGTTTTTGGATTCCCATGGGATATAGTTTTAAGATCGCAATGTGCTTGCTTTTAAATGTTATCATCTAAGATTTTTTTGTATACAGCTGAAGATGACCACTAAGTGGTCGAAACATATACTGTGTTTGTTAATGTATTTTTAAGTTTGCCAAAGGCAAAAGAAATAAAGTATCGATTAGGTGGCTTTTTAGATTAATTTGTTGACAGTAGAAATCTGTTATAGCGATTTGAAGTTTCTACCGGTTTGCCCGATGTAGGTTTTTCCACAGGTGTTACATTTGATCTTATAAATCATATACCATGAGCACACTAACGCAATAAAATACAACAAGTTTTCAGCCATCGGCCAACACATGCAAGATTATAACCATAATTTCACCAATATCGATCAAGACATGGACATCCTCGTATTAGCAAACAAGGGCCCTTTACTTGACATAATGGAAAATTACTACATAGACCTAGACCAATACTTTAACGCCAGTCACAATCTCAATGAAATCTCAGAGAAACCCAACATACTCTTCGATCTTTTTATCACTTTCCTCAGAAACAATAATGCAGCCAACCAAAACTCAATCCTAAATTTAATCAAAGGTACTTTTCCGAGACAATTACCCTTTCTCCCGCACCCTTCAGCCCCGCCTTGAGCCCCCTTCCCCTCCTAAACCACCTCCACTCTTCCTAAGCCATATATAATTTTATGTGTGTCATTTCACATTGCACTCTTCATTATAAGGACTTACTGTTTTCCATGATTATATAATTTTTACAACACTAAGCCCCCTTTTATACTTTGTTCCAAACCTCTTATGTATATTCCTTGTATATTTATTAGCTATTACTCACCTGTCCCATACTAACATCTCTTTTCATTTACCACATTCACTTGTTATTCCATAATAATCTTACTGTTAAAATTAACATGTTCTTAGGATTTCGTCAAGAGTGATCTTTGCTTTGATGTGGCTGATGATGACCCCTAGATGGGTCGAAACTAGTTCCATGTAATTTTAAAATATTGTGAATATATTTTGTATTGAATAGGTGGAAACCTTTACTGTGTTGTTACTCATATGTTATTCTCAGTTCAATACGGACCAACAACATGAAATTTATAACCCTTAAGGAATATGCAGATCGAAATTTAAAAAGTTGCTTACGATTTGTTAAGAGAAAAACTCAAAGAGGTTGATCCCGAAGCAAATAAAGATAGAGTTATGTAAAAATTTAACTTGCTTGGAACCTGATTTCGGAAGGAACTAAAGAAAGTGAGAGACTCAAAAAGATCGGGAACTGGCACTGTTGAAGTTTATCATCCTACGCTGTGGCATTTTGATGAACTGTTATTTTTGGCAGATCAAGAAACTCCAAGGTCAAGTGTCTGTACAATGCAGGAATCAATTCATGAGGATGACATAATAAATCAGGTAAGGTAAAAATATATTTAGAGATATTATTGTGATATAATTATTATCTAATTAGTTCAAAACATATGGAAGCCTTTCCTTTTACATGCAAGTTAAATTATTGTTTCCAGAACGGTGATGACAATATTGATGAGGTTAAAATAGAAGAAGTAATATCACTGTCAAATACATCCTCTGCGTCCTCTTCATCAAGGCATCCAAAGAGGAGTAAAAATCCCGACCCAGCTGATGAGGTACTGCAGATTGTTGCAAAAAAACTCAAGTCGCAGGAGGACATTTGGCAGGCACATTGCAGAAGAATTGGCTGCACTTGATGACAACGTGGCAACTTTCTGCAAAAAAGTCATCAGTGATGCAATTTTTGAGGCTCAGATGGGGACACTTAACCAAACATCAACTGAAGTGACACGGGGAGTGTCATCCCACCATTGTCGGCAGCCCTGAAGATGGTTTTCCGTGGTTTCCCATTTTCACACCAGGCAAATGCTGGGGCTGTACCTTAATGCCACGGCCATTTCCTTCCCAGTCCTAGCCCTTTTACTGTCCCATCGTCGCCATAAGACGGTACAACGTAAAGTCAATAGCAAAAAAACAAAAACAAATCCACTTCATTCTGCTGTGACTTAACACATTACAATGTTGAGTGGGAAACGAAAATAGTTAGATTTGGCTACAAAATATGAAATTTTGCAGGCTTGTGAAAAAAGCAGTGTGAGCAAAAGTGAAATAGGCAGGCGGTATAATTTAACATCTTTGACTCTATTTACTATCCTTAAAAATAAGGAGAAAATCAAAGACGCTGTTTTAAAAGGTAGCATTCCAAGCGGGAGTAAAAAAAGTGCGTGGCGCAGACCATGCTGACCTTGAAGCTGCCCTTTTTTTAGTGGTTTACCCAGAAACGAGTCACTGGTTTTCCTATTTCAGGGCTCATGTTAAAATCTAAGGCGCAAGACTTGGCTCTCAGACTAAATATTTCAGACTTCCAGTGCAGCAATGAATGCTCAAACCTCTTTAAAGCCGGATGTGTCATTTCGCTTAATACAATAAAAGGCGAATCGGGAAGTGTGGACGAAAAAGTGGTCAATGACTGGCTTCCAATTCTCCGTGTGAAATTCTTGAAAGGTACGAGCCCAAAGATGTCTACAACGCTGATGAATCTGCACTTTTCTATAATTTATTACCCCAAAGGACTCTTGCGGTGAAGGGCGACCCATGCAAAGGTGGAAAACGCAGCATAGAACAACTAACCGTTCTTTTGTGCTGCAATATGGACCGTAGTGATAAACTGAAACCGTTTATTATCGGCAAGTCAGCCAACCTTCAAGCATTTAAAGGCGTAACATTTCGTGCACGTATGAAGTGAACAGGAAAGCATGGATGGCATAGGCGCTTTTTAAGCAGTGGCTTGAAGCTTTTAATTCGAGAATGGGATCGAAGAACAGAAAAGTCGTTCTTTTTATAGACCATTGACCCACTCATCCAAATGTTGAGTTCCGGAATATTGAAATGGTATTCCTACCACCAAATTGTACCAGTGTGCTACAACCACTTGATCAGCCCATATTTAAATGCCTTAAACACCGCTTTCATAGCATACTGCTCAACTCATTCGTGCGTAGGCTTGAGGTAAAACGAGTACTGAAATGGAATGTACTGGAAGTTATCCAAGGTATCGCAGTGTCGTGGGAAACCATATCTCCCGCTGCAATTTCTGCATGTTTCAGACATGCTGGCTTGCAACGTAGTGAAAGAGAAAACGAAATTATTGAGGAGGAACTTCCTCATCTCGAAGTGCCAGATAGCTGGAATCATGTCTCTTCTCAGCTGGAAGTTGCCTGTCAATTTGACGATTATGTAAAAGCTGACAAAGGTGTGCCTGTGTGCGGGGATCTGAATAAGAGTGAAATTCTTGAACTCGTTAAGCCTACTAACTCACACGATGAATCCGACGAGAATGAGGAGGACGGAGACATCACAGATGTATCAACACAGTCTGAAGTCATGGGTGCTTCAGATGTTTTAAAAATATTTTATGCAGTAAATGACACATCACTAGACGATTTGGTGGCTATCCAGTGAATGAAGAATTTTGTGATAAGGTACAACATTGCCGGCACAAGACTGAAGCAAGCAACTTCGGACTCCTTCCCGAAGCCTCTGTAAGGTAACTCTGTATTCAGATTTAGTGTTGTGAATGGAAACTTTAAATGCAAATGTAATATAGCCCAGAATAATTTTAACTTTCATTTTGCGTGGTGAAACATTTTTAATCGCTGCACTTTTCGCCAGTTTTGGTAACTGGTCCTTTGTTTGAATTATGCTGGTGTGTATGAAATGAAATGGTGTATGGCTTTTAGTGCCGGTAGTGTCCGAGGACAGGTTCGGCTCGCCAGGTGCAGGTCTTTTGATTTGACTCCCGTAGGCGACCTGCGCGTCATGATGAGGATGAAATGATGATGAAGATGACACGTACACCTAGCCCCCCGTGCTAGCGAAATTAACTAATGGTGGTTAAAATTCCCGACCCTAGCGGGAATCAAACCCGGGACCCCTCTGACCCAAAGCCAGCATACTAACCATTTAGTCATGGAACAGTGGGAGTAAGACACATGCTGGTGTGTGTTATTTTGTATTATAAAAAGTTGTGTATTGAAACTCAATTCATGTCCTGTCGATCAAAGACTTTGACAGAATTGACCATTGCATTTGAGTATTAACGGTGCACGCTGTTGCCAGGCATGCTGGGATTGCTAGGAATGTAACAACAAAAATGGCTTCTTGACCAGGGATGTTGCGTGTGTATTAACTGCTAAAGTTCCATGTTTCTGAAGAGTACCACAATAAAATGAATAAAGCGGTAGCGTACGAGAAGGTAGAAGAGAAATTTCTCAAGGAAGTGGTCAGCTTTTATATTTATTACCGTATGATAACCTATAAGTAAACACTGCCCGCAATGTTCGATTTATGACGATCTTCGCTTATTATTATTATTATTAGTAGTAGTAGTAGTAGTACGCCGAGTGTTGGGCGGCGGGAAATAACCTGACTCCCTAAGGGGGCCAACGGCTTCGGGCGAATGAGCCCCTTTGGGTGGGGTGATGGTCCCCACAGTGGAGGAAATGCCACTGGAATCCATTATGCAGCGTCTGTTCTCCAGGTTAGGGGCGGCTGCACAAGGCGTCTGTACTCCAGAGGAGCGGCCTCATTATCACCTCACTGGATCACATCCAGAGTTGTAATTCGGGACCTAGTCCCACACAGGTGACACCTTGACAGTCAATCATGGAAGGTCTTTTAAGGAATACTCCACCGGCTGAACCAAGAGTTCAGAGAAGGCAGCATTCGGATACGGTGGGCTGCCACCTGAAAGATACCGTGAAGTCGGAGGCACGGAAATACCCCAGTACTACATACACGAATGAGACAAAATCAAGAATCAAACCAAAGCAGATAACATACTTCTCTACACACAACATAAACTCACTCATGCAAACCGGTAAACTAAAAGTGATCACCAACATAATGGACCAACACAAAATTCTTATCATGGGATTACAGGAAATTAGAAACACTGACCAGGATGCCTTGGAATCTCAAGGGTACAGACTTTATAAAGGTATACCCGGGAAGAGAGTGATGAAGAATGTCCCACAATTTGGAACAGGATTTTTGGTCAGCCTTAAAATAATAAACTCAGTTCAAGAATTCAGATCACAGTCTCCACGACTCTCAACGCTCACCTTAAAGGCATCTAATAAAATCTATACTATAATAAATGCCCATGCTCCCACTAATGATAAAAACAACTCCTCAAAAGACCAGGAGGAAATAGGAGAATTTTGGGACCTATTGGACCAGACCATAGATAACATCCCCAAACACCATATAAAATTATTAATAGGCGACTTCAACGCTCAACTAGGCAGAGAAAGAAAATACCGTGACATCATCGGAAAATGGCCAGCACACAAGAAAACAAATAAAAATGGAGAGAGACTAGTTGACCTGTGTAGAAACCATAATTTAATCTCAAAATCTACATGTTTTAAGAGGAAACCTCAAAAACTCAAAACATGGAAACACCCTGACTACACTAAAGGAGAATGGCAACTGGACCACGTCTGCATGGACAAATACCACCACAAAGAGATCTATAACGTCAAAGTCCTCCGAGGAATAGACACAGGTTCAGATCACTACGTAGTTAAAATTAAAATTAAACTCACTCCCCAGAGGAGACAACAAAAGCAAGCCCTTAAAACTAAAAGAAAAATAGATCCTACCCAGCTAATCAACAACAAAAATTACCAGAAAGCAACTGAAAAAATAAAAATCACAGACAAACTTGAAGACTTAGTACACAACCTTAAACAAATTGCAGAAGACCTAGCTCCAATTAAACCACGTAAAAAACACCAATGGTGGAACAGTGAATGTGATGAAACAGTGGAGAAAAGACATCAGGCATGGCTATTACATCAGTCCCAAAAGACAGAAATATCCTATCAAAAGCTAGTAAAACAGAGAAAAGAAACTACCCAAGTCTTAAGAAGAATAAAAAGACAACATCATAAGGACACCCTGCAGTTAATTGAAGAACAGTTCAGTAAAACTAAATCAAGGGACTACTACAAAACCTTCAGAAAGCAGCTCCAAAAATATGAACCCCCGACCCTACTGATGAAGGATGAAGATGGTAAGCTGGCCCATAACAATAAAGACAATGCAGAAATTCTGGCTAAACATTTCAACAAGCTTTTAAATTGTGAGGAACCTACAGAACTCCTTCATTTGGACACCAACACCCCGATAAAAACATCACCAGAAAACATCAATCCCCCCACAATAAAGGAAGTCTACCAAGCTCTGAATAAATTAAAAAACTACAAAGCGCCAGGAGAAGATCAGACCTTTGCGGAAATCTGGAAATATGCAGGAACCTCAGCAAAAGTTGCCCTCCATCAACAACTTGTCTCTATCTGGATTAACCCATTAGTGCATATGATACGAAAAATCGGATCTTGGTATTTCAGGATTTAAATTTCATAATTGTGTGATTTTCTTTTCTTTCCACTTTCATATCTGTTCAGTAATTCCTTCTGAACAAGTCAGTACCATTAGTTAGTGCGTGCAGTTGGCCAGACTGATACAGTATTCATTAGAAGACAACATGGCGTCTCGGAGGAGCACTGTTCACAGCATGTGGTAAGTATTTTGCAAAAATATCACTTATTTATAACATATCTGATCTCTTATTTGTTGTAGAAGTATTGTTGAGAATCCATGCTTTTGTTTGATATGTATTTTAGACAAGTACGTTCATATGTTTTGGAAATAACGTGATTTATTTTCGTGGATCCGAAAAATCGGATCACATGCAAAGCAGTCTTACATTGTTCTCCTTATACAATACCAACTAAATGTTGTAATTGTTGTAGGATGTTTCTGATCTCAACATAATGAGTACAATATTTGTTTCTCATTTTGTTTCAGCCTCCCTGTGGCCAAGATAATCGAAATGCTTGAGGAAGAGGACGAGGAAGACAGTGATGACACTGAGAATGTAATATATGCTGCAGTTCCAGCTGAGGGTAGGGAGACAGACATTGACAGTGATAAAACAGATGACGAACATGAAGGTAACCTTAACCACCTTGGTTGGAGGATGATGATTACCTCGTGTGAAATACAGACTAATGACACCGACTTTGAAGAAACCGAAAATTCTCTCGGACTTACACCAGAACCTATCGCGTCTGGTTCAAAAGTTGTTCAGGTATCTGAAATAGATGAAAATGGTGGACTCCCACGAAAGAAGAAACGTGTTCCGGTGAGGGAAAAACAAAATTTTACATGGAGGAAATCAGATCCTCATCCTGTCTTGAAAACTCAGTGTGAAACCAATACCTGTGTCTGAGACTGCAGAAACATGCCAAACACCATTGTAGTTTTTTAAGTTGTTTTTTTTCAAAGAATTTGGTACAGAAAATTGTAGAGGAAAGCAATAAATATGCAGCTCAGAAAAATTTTATTCTCGGCCTAACAGAGTCTGAATTTTGGGTACCGTACTGATAGGAGGCCTGCTTTTATCAGGGTATGCTAAATATCCCAACAGAAGGATGTACTGGTCAGCAGATGAAGATGTTCCCAAGCTTTTAGCCAACAGCATCCGCTGTAATAGATTTGAAAGTATTTTGCACTACCTGCATTTCAATGATAATGACAACATTGACCCGAGCGATCGTCTGTACAAGTTGAGACCTATCATCGATATACTGAACGAAAATTTCAGGAGCCATGGTGGACTTGAAGAGCACTTGTCTATAGACGAAAGTATGATTCCATACTATGGAAAACATTATGCTAAGCAATATATAAGAGGTAAACCAATAAGATTTGGTTTCAAGAACTGGGCACTTTGTTCTTCATCTGGTTATATGGTGTCCTTCAAAATTTATACAGGGAAGGAAGAAAATGATGAGAAGCAGTTTGGCTTAGGTGGTGATACAGTTATCTCACTAATAAAATCTGCAGAGGTACCCCCACACAAAGGGTTCAAGCTATACTTTGATAACTATTTCACGTCAATAAAATTGCTCAAACACCTGTCTGATGAAGGTTACTGTGCAATGGGAACTATTCGAGAAGGCCGTACTGAGAAATGCCCTCTCATCAGCACAGCAGAAATGAAGAAACTGCCGCGTGGATCCAGCGATTTCCGCTCTTCGGGTGAAATACTTGCCGTCAGGTGGAAGGATAACAATGTTGTTACCATAGCAACAAACCACGGTGAAAATAGAGAAGGAACCTGCTCTAGATGGTCCAAGGAAAAGAAAGGAAAGGTGACAATCAAGCAGCCTACACTTTTTGGCTCCTATAATAAAGGAATGGGGGGTGTAGATCTAATGGATCAGTTAGTGGCGACATACAGAACCAGAATACGTCAAAAAAAGTGGTACTGGCCCATCTTTGTTTACTTACTGGACGTTTGTATTGTCAATGCATGGCTGATAATGCGTAAAGTCTTGCCGGATGATGATAAATTGCAAAGTCTCCTGAAGTATCGAAGGGATGTATGCGTTAGTTTGCTGAAGACGCATGGAACTGTTTCTAGAAGGGGAAAACAACCGTGTGATCCCAACATAGATAGTCGCTTCGACGGAAGGAACCACTGGATTATTCCTGTGAGCACGGAAAAGAAATGTCGCCAGTGTTCAGGTAAAGCAAAATTCATGTGCGACAAATGTGATGTAGGCCTGCACCCGAAATGTTTCAAGGCCTACCATTCATACTAGGAAAACAGTGGTGGTATTATGACTTAGGCAGTTTCTTTGAAGAACTCAACAAAAGTATGATAGAAGTACAGAATTTTGAGCAAAAAAATATTGTTTGTATCAACATTTGAGCATGTTTTTTGTATGTGAGTGTATATGTAACTGATATTCTGACAAAATCAACAATAAAGAAACTATCGTTGTTGTACTGGTCTTCTATTATTGAGTCTTCTCTTCCTCTCCCTCTTCCACAGTGTATTTTATCCTTGCACGTGATCCGATTTTTCGGATCGCACCTCCCTACCAAAGTACGCAATATCCCGTGTTCTATGCATAATATATATTTAATGTACTTACATATGGTTAGGAAAACACAAAAAAATTAACTAAAATGCAACCAGGAAACTTCATGCACTAATGGGTTAAAGAAGAACTACCAGAACACTGGACAACAGCCCTCATTCATCCTCTGCACAAAAAAGGGGACAAAACCGACCCTAATAACTACAGGGGAATCTCTCTCCTAGACATAACATACAAAATATTTTCAATAATCATCCTTAATAGGATAAGTTTACAACTTGAGAAAGAACTAGGAGAATATCAAGGAGGTTTCAGACCCTGGAGGAGCTGTCCTGATCAGATCATGAGTCTTAAGTTGATAATGGACTATAACAGGAGAAGAAACAGAGATATGGTGATAACATTTGTAGATTTCAAGAAAGCTTATGATTGCATCCATAGAGAATCTCTGTTTAAAATTTTAAGACACCTTGGACTACACCCCAAATTAATAAACATGATAAAATTGACTCTCACCAATACCAAGTCAAAAGTGAAGTTTAGGGGGGAAACATCAGAGACATTTGAAATTAAAACTGGACTACGGCAGGGAGATGGGCTCTCACCACTATTATTTAACTGTGCTCTAGAAATGGTAATGAGGGAATGGTTTAGAAAATGTCCCCCCAAAATAAAGATTGGCCGAAAAATCAAAACAAATTGCCTGGGTTTTGCTGACGATTTAGCATTACTAGCAGTGGACATAAAAGAAGCAAAAACCCAGATATCAGAACTTCAAAACATTGCAAATAAAATTGGCCTCAAAATATCATTTGAAAAAACAGAAATTATGCCCCAAAAACCAACACAGCTAAAAGAAGTCAGCATAAATGGTAATAAAATCAAAATAGTAACTCAGTTTAAATATCTTGGAGAAGTAATAACACATAACTTAAATGAAAAAATCTCAATCCAAGTAAGAACAAATAGATTAGCTAAAGCACAAAAATTAACATGGGATATCTACAAAAAGAAATGTCTATCAATAAATACAAAAATAAAACACTACAACACAGTTATAAAACCGGAAGCTACATATGCAGCAGAAACACTCTTTTACCTGAATAAACAATCAAAGACTGACAGACTTCAGAAAATTGAAAGGAGGATTGGAAGAACCTGTATCAACAAAAAATATCAGAAAGATGGACAGTGGCGGTTAATACCTAACAAAGTCGTGTACAAAGAGCTAGAACCCATTACAGATACTATGCGTAAGAGGAGACTGGGATTCTTTGGACATATCATGAGGATGCAGGACTCGAGACTTCTGAAACAACTAGTACAACACAATCTCGTCTCAAAAAATACCACAACAGGATGTAAATGGATCAGAGAAGTAAGAGAGGATCTGAAGGAAATAGGCCTTACAACAGAAGACACCAAAAATAAGATACAATTGAATACAAAACTCAAGAATACAAACCTTTACCCTTACACAAAACAAACCAACAACACGCACATTTTCAACTGAGGAAAGGGCACGAAGATCGGAGCGTCTGAAGAAGTACTGGGAGGACCGCAAAGCCCGAACAATCCCTTCAAAGAGACCTGAACGACGGACTGACTAAAGTGATCCTATGTGGTCATAAAAGAAGAAGAAGAAGAAGTAGTAGTAGTAGTAGTAGTAGTAGTAGTAGTAGTAGCGAATTATCCCAATATAGGAAGCAAATAACACAATTAATATTATTATTGAATTCCTAATATGTTTCTGTGCAATAAGATATGAATTTCCATTGCATTGCTGTCATTTTTTAAATTCAAATCATGTGCATAAATGCAATATAACATAACCTCTGCAAATTATGTTAAGGCAGCAAATACATTACAAAATTTATGTAGACCGGGCGAGTTGGCCGTGCGCGTAGAGGCGCGCGGCTGTGAGCTTGCATCCGGGAGATAGTAGGTTCGAATCCCACTATCGGCAGCCCTGAAGATGGTTTTCCTTGGTTTCCCATTTTCACACCAGGCAAATGCTGGGGCTGTACCTTAATTAAGGCCACGGCCGCTTCCTTCCAACTCCTAGGCCTTTCCTATCCCATCGTCGCCATAAGACCTATCTGTGTCAGTGCGACGTAAAGCCCCTAGCAAAAAAAAAATTATGTAGCAAAAATATTGCAATTTATTTATTTTTTCATGTAAATTATGCCTTGCTGCACGTTTTCCTTCTTTTTAAGACTATATCACACTGCTAGTCCAAGAACCACAACTGCTGGTTGACTTTCCTCCACATTAAAACAAAATTCTATCAAACCCTGCCAAATCTTGTCAAACCTTCAGCAATGTTGAACCGTTTTTGACAAGATTTGAAATTTTTCTTGTGAAGTATTGAACTGAAAGAAAAATGTGATGGTGTACAACAGTCATTTTAAGTTGTGTGTTTCTGAACATGATCGATCATCCATATCAATTTATCACTACGCCTACTACCCACACTAGCGAGCTGTCTCGTGCTGCCAATTATTAATCCCCATTGACAGGTGAAAATAAACATTCAAGTTTCGAAACTAGAGAGAACGTGCCTTCACAATTTTTCTTCATAAGTGCATAAAAACTTGACTGATATCTTTCGTTAGCTCGGTCAAAATAAAGGCCGAAATAAACAACTGATTTCAGTAATGACTATGTAATTGGCTGTACATACCATTAACTACTTTTACCAGTTTTCGGAGATGTCGAGGTGCCAAAATTTAGTCCCGCAGGAGTTCTTTTACTTACCAGTAAATCTACAGACACGAGGCTGACGTATTTCAGAACCTTCATATACCACTGGACTGAGCCAGGATCGAACCTACCAAGTTGGGGTCTGAAGGCCAGTGCCTCAACCGTCTGAGCCACTCAGCACAGCAGTTAACTTTAGTACTAGGTACAGTAAATAAATAAAAATGATGTTATACATCCCAAGATACGACAGTATGCGACACTGATTTCAGAGGTTAATTTATTACCACATCGGGTTAAATTTCAGAAAGGCTGTTCCTTCATAAATTTACAGCGAAATTATTATTATTTTACCGGGACGTACAATATGTTTCCATGATAGGTGCATGGTGAAATATTTGTTTTTCTGAAACTTAGGGAAAATCGGGTATAACGACAATCCGCTATAGAGAGTAAATTTTTCCCCGTTGTAAATTCTCGCTATAACAGACTTCTACTGTAGTTCTAAACAGTAGTGCTCTGGCATTTGTCACATGTGGCACTGTGTCGTACATTAGCATGCTCGTTGACTGCAAGCCTAAAACAGTCAGTCCGAGGTCAGCTGGCAGAAGCAGAGAGACCCCCCGAATGAGTGACGCAAAACCAAGCACCAATCATCATACGTACTTTTTTAGTTGTGTAATAAAATAAAGTATATCCGATATAAACACACTCAATACAGTGGCAAAATACTTTGATTTTTCTTAATTTTTTCTTATTATTTTGTATATGTCATAAGTTTCTGTAAGGGTTGTGCCGCATAAATTACCGTTAGGGCTACTCAATTATAAGCTAGAAATTTCATTTTTTTGTTCCGTATTAAACTGCAATTATAAGAATAAATTGACAAGAGAGTCCTCTTTTCAATAAATAATAATAATAATAATAATAATCATCGTATGGCCTCAGCTACCGTGTGCAGACATTTCGATTTGACGCCATCTGGCTGTCTGCTCGTCAATTTCGACGTTCCGTTTTACTCTAGGTCCGCTAGTTGGCAGACAGAGTAAACTGGATCTCTCTTGGGCGTCTATGGCTGAGATTTAATTAATTTTGTCGGGTAAATACCAAATGTATCACCAGAGATCTTTTACGTGCCGACATCGTACGACATGGAGTGTCGAATGGACTTTTTTCCGCCCTTCAAAAATCCGACTACCTCTGCCGGGTTTGAACCCGCTATCTTGGGATTCGGAGGCCGACACTCTACCACGGATGTAATATCATTTACTTGATATATTGTATTGAAAAGGTGGACACTCTTATCAATTTATTCTTATAGGGCTACTAAAGTTTTAAAGGTTTTGTTGTAACTCGAGAACATAGTTTCGAATGCAAGTATTGAATTTCAAAAGTTCTTGAATGTATTGTTTTCAGTTTTGCTTATCATCAAACACAAACCACAATTTTGAAAAAAGTCATGAAAACTGGAGAAATTTCTGTGTGTTCGTGACCATGAGCTCAGCTGCGAAGCACATGACGACAGTCGCTGCATAACTCTGTACAGCTAGGGAATTATACTTTTGAAATGGTAGGCTGCGAATATAAGATAACTGCGTTGTTGTTTTTTTACATTTTCATGGAAAAATCCTCATCTTATATTCAGGCCAATATGGTTTGTTTTTTCCTGCCACTCATTTTTTATAGCATGCAAATTAAGAAAGCATATTGAGGAAGAAGTATCCTTAGGCAAGGGTTACTGTGGGGTACAGCTCAATAATTAGTTTAAAGATGAAACAATCATGCATTCAGTTTTGGTTATTATAAATGAGAAATTCCAAATCCAGTACCCTGCGGAGGAAGTGCTTTATTTTACTTTTCTGTGAAACCTTACAGGTGTTGGTGTACAATCTGCAGGGAATCTCTGAACACACTTAGGTCAATTTCTTTTATTGTGGATGGCGGCCAGTATTTGAAAGATAGTGTGGTGTTCGAACCCCACTGTTAACAGTCCTGAAGATGGTTTTTCGTGGCTTCCCATTTTCACGCCAGGCAAATTCTGGGGCTGTACCTTATTTAAGGCCATGGCTGCTCTCTTCCCATTCCTAGCCCTTTCCTCCCCCATCGTCGCCATAAGACCTATCTGTGTCGGGGCGACATTAAGCAACTTGTAAAAAAAGTTGTACTATGGATGAATTTCTTTTAAAGTGTTTGAAAAAAAATTATATATATATATTTCGTATGGCATGAGGATACATTGTTACAATTTGGTTATTAACAAATATGTACAATTACACGAAAAACAGTTTCATCTATACACACAGAACAAGTACGTAATAAACAAACTATATTTATACATTTGAGCTCATCAATATCTGCATTGCTGCTAAAGCTGAATGTCCAGTTTTGTTAGCCAACTCACAGCTTCATCACTGGCCTCGTGGATATCCTTTATTGTCCCACTGAATCTTCGGAGTAGGCACTCTGTGACGATATGTTGAACGGTCTGAGGCACGTCAGAGCAGTCGCAGTAAGGATCGCTGGTAATCTTCCACTTGTGTTTCCAGAAGTTGCATCTGCCATGTTGAGTTCTGATCCGATTAAGTGATGACTAGATTTTTCTGGGTAAGTTGAAACCAGGAGGTTGCATAACTGGATCAGAAATTAGACCTAATCTGTCAGGGTTTGAAGCTGCCCACCCATCGCGCCAGGCAGTGTTAGTATGAAATTCATCTTAGGCTAGCCTCTTTCCTAGTAACCAAGAAGGGTTCCTAGATTTCAGCCTGAGATCTTCACGTAGGCAGTCTTGATGTATTGGTAGAAGAGGATTGTCACAGCATTTAACCCATTCTTTCTTCAGTGCCATTTGTCTTCGGAGATGAGGAGGTGGAATATTTGAAAGAACTGGTAACCAATCCAAAGGTGTGGATTGGATGGTTCCTGATATAGTCCTCATTGTATCGTTTAACTGAGTGTCTATCTTTGTATGGGCACTGTTGAGCCATACTGGGCAGCAGTATTCGGCTACTGGGTATACTAACGCAAGTGCTGTAGTTCGGAGGGTGGATGCAGATGGGCCCCAGCTTGTTCCTGTGAGTTTGTGCAGGATGTTATTGCGGGTTTTGATCTTGGCAGATGTTTTGCGTACATGTTCGCTGTAAGTCAAAGATCAATCCAAGGTAACGCCTAGATATTTTGGATGAGGATTGAACTTCAGTATATGACCTCTGAATTGAACCTGAGGGACATAATTGGCTTGTCTGTTGCTCAAATGAAAGCAGCTGACCTCTGTTTTTGTTATGTTTGGTTTCAGTCGCCAGGTTTTAAAATAATTATCAATTCTGCAGAGATCTTTAGTGAGTGTGGTTTCTGCTCCAGCAAAATCACCAGACTGGGCTGCCAAACAGATGTCGTCAGCGTATATAAACTTCCTAGCGTTAGTTGAAGGTAGATCTGCTGTATATACGTTGAAGAGAAATGGGGCCAGTACCGATCCCTGTGGTAATCCGTCACTCAGTTTGTAAGTTTTACTTATGTTGCCATGTAGGTGTACTTCAATCATTCTATTAGCCAACATATTATTCAGCAGGGTGGCAAGCGTCTTACAAGGGATTAACTTCAGGAATTTGAGGATCATTCCTTTTCGCCAGACTGTGTCATAAGCTGATGACAGATCTACGAACACTGCTACGGTCTTCTTTCGATCTTGAAATCCCCTCTCAATATGGGTGGTTAGGGCTAACACCTGGTCGGTACAGCTGCGGCTTGGTCTGAAGCCAGCTTGTTCAAGTGGTATGTGCTCTAGGATTTTGGCTGAGATTCTGTTGTATATTACTCTCTCCAGTAGTTTGTAGCAGACACTTAAAAGGGCTATGGGTCTGTAATCTTCTGCACTGTCTCCACTTTTCCCTGGTTTAAGGATTGAGTAATAAATTTGGAACTGTCTCCTGGGTGCTATAACTTCCCAGTATTTTACCTTGTATTTTTATTAAGTTAAGGTTTGGTTGTATATTTCATTTACTGCTGTGCAGCCCATGTTTTTCATCATGGTTGCTTGTCCTTATTGTTTTTTAGTATCCTCCTTTCAGCATTCATATTTTGTATTTTTCTTTCCAGTCGAGAAAGTGTCGGAGCGTCCCGTAACCATCTCCCGTATCGAGCCTGATCCCGAAGCTCTTCACTTGAACCGAGGAGTGGGACTGGTCTCCTTCAGTCCTTGTGGCCAGTTCCTAGTGTCTCGTGACGATTCGATGCCTGCCATTCTCTGGATCTGGGATGTGAAGAGTGGGAACATACATTCGCTTATCGTCCAC
The DNA here is from genome assembly GCF_040414725.1 of Anabrus simplex. NCBI lineage: Eukaryota > Metazoa > Arthropoda > Insecta > Orthoptera > Tettigoniidae > Anabrus > Anabrus simplex. The sequence goes on along the minus strand of NC_090279.1, from coordinate 162,144,917 downwards.
TGCAAACCAGTTGTAGGTATGAAAGTAGTACAGTATCAGCAGGGAATCTCTTAACACAGATCTGCCCTGTGGTGTAGGGGAAGCATGTAATGAGGTCTGCACAGGCTTGTGCTGGGCTTAGGGGTCAGAAAAGGAAAACTAATTTATGGCATTTGTCAGTGGGAGACTTAATGTTAATAGTAATGTCCACTCTTCCAATTAATCATTTTGTTTAAAACATATTGCATATAAAATTTGGGACAGAAGGGAGATAAACTATAATGTATTCATGTACTTGGGTCGGGCTCCTGTTCGTTTCATATTGGGCCGGGCCTAAGAATCTCTGCCTGCACAGACCTCTTGTAACGTGCTTGGATGCTCCGTGTTCATTTCCCAGTCAGTGTAGGGATTTTACTCTGGACTGGGAACTAGAACATGGTACATTCAGCCTCATGAGACCAGCTGAGGAGCTGTCTGAGCAGACCTGATCACAAAAGCCAAGTAATGGGCCTGAGAATGTTGTCAGGTTGGTTGTGTAGCATTCCAATATATCTACTCTCCCTCTCGCTGGGCAGCAGTCGTTTTGACAAGTTAAGGCATTAAGGGGCTGTATGTACCACATTGGATAGCCGGGCTGAGTGGCCCAGATGGTTGAGGCGCTGGGCTTCTGACTCCAACTTGGTAGGTTCAATTCTGGCTTAGCCCGGTTGTATTTGAAGGTTACTCAGATACAGATACATCAGCCTCGTGTTGGTAGAATTACTGGCACGTAAAAGATTTTCTGCAGGGAAAAATTCCGGCACCTCGGCTTCTCCAACAACCGTCAAAGTAGTTAGTGGGACGTAAAAAAAAAAAACCATTATATTTTTAAACATGGATATATATATATATACATAAGGGGCTATTGTTTTAAAAACAAAAGGCCAACCTCATTTATTAACAGGCTGCCAGGAGTGATAAGATATACTACGGATCACATGTGATGGAGACTTTACAAAGGAATAACATAGAAATTACATAGTTTTCAAAGTTCTTATTAATGTAATGTAAAATTTGTTTGTTTGTTTGTTTTTCATGCCAGTAGAACTTACCAGCATTGTTAAAATGTAATTTTAATCAAGGATCTTGCTGAGAGATTTGACTGTAATCATCCAGTCTCTTGCTCGAGTAAGTTGTGTATTCCTGTCATGGCCAAGGCATTGTTTGTGTTACAGATGTACAGTGGGATCCCTGTTCAACACGACTGGCATCAGCATCTCACACAACCAACATTTGCCTGTGGACTCCGGCAAGTGGAGCTCACACCATGAGGCTACCTCGCTCGTCTATGTATGACCTACGTGCTGTGAAAGTTCTGTGGCATCCCCAGGGGAAAACTCTGGCAATTACTGCTGGAATGAGGATGACCATCTTAGAGTTCTCTGGGGCAACAGATTTCAGCTGACCAATCAAGGTAAATGCTTTGTGTGGTTGCTTGGCTTTTGCGGTACTAATGCCCGGTTTCTGGAATGTAAGATATTGAACCTATAGTGGTAAAGAATGGTTAACTTGCGTTTTCGTGTTGCGCAAACGTAAGGTACATCTATTGGTTCGATAAATCGCCTGCTAATTTAGAGGGCCTTGAGCAGGAGACATCTATTTGTTAACTTGGTGGGCGTGTGCACAGTACTTCAATATCAGCAGCTAATGTTGTGTTTGTTAAAATTTTCTATGGCTTTCTCATCTTCTTCCGATGAAGAAATTGTAGAAATGGTGAACATTCGAGAATGGCCATGATTATATCATCGTCGGCCTAATGTTCTAGTGAAATATAGTGAAAGCGAATTCAAAAACAGATACAGTACATGCTAAACAAATATAATGTCATACATTTGACTGAGGTTATAGGGAACAATTTGCGTCCTATGACAGATAATTTTCCATTGTCCCCTGTTGATCAAATATTAATTACAATACCCTTTAATACTACTGAGTCTTATCATATTTGTATGTCTCTGCATTTGTTTCCATAAAAGCACTTATAACTGAGTATAACAGATAATTACACATTTATTGTAGTAGGCCTACTTGCATTTTTTAGTGAGCACACACTTTTATCGTAGATTGTTTTTAATTAACGATATTACATTACAAGGAACTAACAGGTTGTATAATTATGTTAATTACCCGATATTTATCGTTATACTGTGGTCGAGCAATGTTCATATTGTGTAATAACATGGAATAGATACGGTATATTTATAAGGCTCAGTGCAAAGTACTGTAGATTACGCATGACATGTGCTGCCGGTGTGCCTATTTCATTAGAAATCCTCAAACAGTATCGAATTCTTCTGACTGTCCTTAAACACTATGAAACTGACACCCATGTCTGCAAGAACTAGTCGAATACCAATTTCTTGCTGCATCGCAAAGAAGAGAAAGCTCAAATGCGATGTATTACTTGTGCGTATGCGCCTGACAGTCTAGGGAATACATGTAATGCACAAAAGCAAAGCAGTGTGTGGTGTGGCATCTAGTGTGTATTTTTGAAACTTGATCAATGAGCCAATAGTTAACAGTTCGATAAGTTAGCTGCTATTCTGCTGTGCAACGCAGCAAAGATTTATCGAGTCGACAGCTGTAACTAATCAAGAGCTATCAGACAGATATCTTGCCATCCCAGAACCAGGCATTAGATTGCAAGTCATGCAGATGCATTTCTGACGTGCACTTAAAACCTTCTTCAATCCTATTACTTTTAACAAGAGCACAATAATGTTCTTTGGTGGTGTGAACTCTACTTCTCCAGGTGTACGGAAGCTGAACGGGTTAGGAAGAAACGGTGTGCTGCCTAAGCCGGGTCTCCGGGTTTGGTTCTTACATCCCCTGGTTCAATCCTTCGTCAGCAGGCTGCAGTTACCTCTGCCCAGAAAGTTCTAGGCATTTCTAACTTCTATCATCTGGACGGGGCCGACATTGTGGCCCCTTTCCACATGACTCCTCGTTCACCTTCTTCTGCCCTGCCTTACATGCCAGAGGAGTGTCGTGCACCCTACCTCACTTCCCCCTGAACCGTTCTGTGTCACTAAACTACTTCATATTGACCAGAACAAAGCTAATTCCAGATCTATCTATCAGATTATCATTCACTTTTTTCCTAATTATTCTGATTTCAACATTGAAATTCAACGTGCAAGAGATGGCTACTTCACCATTGAAACCAGACAACCATTTTATACCATTCTCTCTACCAACATCGGCTTGGCTCATTTTGGTTCCAAAGCCCAAGCTGTGAACATCACTCAACAGGCCCCGGCTCGACGTCCGGCTCCCCAATACCGATACAGTCTGTGGTGGCCTACAGAGTTAAGAGGGTCTAGACCAGTGACGAAATAGCCGCCCAGCTCCAGATCCAGGGTCATCAGATCTTCAAGGTGGTCCGGATTCGTAATGGCCAGGGTCCCACCTCCCTCATCCGTATCCTGTGGAGGGACGTCACCACTTTGGACAATCTGCTGCGTGATAGAGTGGTTATCTATGGCCAACGCCATCGAGTGGAAGCTTCACGTTCGGCGGCGCCCCAAAAGACCAGGTGCGAGCAGTGCCAGCATTTTCGATCACGCTCCCGGAGCCCCGTGTGTTCACCCCCAGGTATGTGGCATCTGTAGCCAAGAGCATTTAACTTCTACTTGTCCTAATAAGGCTCAGCCTAAGTGTGTTAGTTGTGACCAGCCCCATCCTTCTTTTTCTTTTAAATGTTGTGCCCGCCCCGCTCCAGAATCTTCCAAACCTGAGCTCGTGGTCCCTGTTATTTCCCAAGACCTTCCAACCCCTGCCCCTTCCTCCTGTCTCCCTACCCCATGTTCTGAGAACATCATACGTGGTACTCCAGAACGTCCTCCCCTTTCACCGCCCCCACACCCTCTCCCAAGTCCAAGACTGGTGTTTAACACGCACATGGACGTGGCCTATTCGGGGAATTGAATGCATTTTGCGTTCTTTCCCCTGAATGCGTTCCCTATTTATAGTTAATGTTACAAGTATATTATGTTAATATTCAATCTCTGAATACCAGTCGTGTGCTCCTGGACTTTTCCCTTAACCTGTATGCCCCAGACATCTTTATCTTGAACGAAATATTTCTCATTGCTAATCAACAGCCTTCGTTACCTCCCTATACCCTCTATCCAGCTGATCGTCTTGGTGCGGCTCGTAGGGACGTAGCTATCGGTATTAAAAAAACCTATTCCCACTCGAAAGCAGTTGTATAGTTTTCCTAATAACTTCTCCGAATATTTCATTCTTGAAACTTTCTTTCCAGATCACTCCTCTCTTACATTTGTTATTCTCTATTTGCCTCCTCCTAATGACTTTCTTCAATATTTAGATGCCACTTTTACTAACTATATTTTTGTCGCTGACATTAATATTCGTTCATATAATGTTTCCGTTTCTAATACTTTTACTACATTAGAGTCACATATCCGGGGCATACATATTTCCTTCCCCTTCCCCACCCACCCTATTTCCAATACCACCCCTGATGTCCTGATTGTTTCCCCTTCTTTCTTTCTCCAACCTTAAAATTCATCTCCTCCTTCGTATCGATTCTGACCATGCTGCTGCTCTCCTCACTATAGTTCATCTATCTTACTTTTCACGCATTTCTACACCTCGTCCCCCTCCTACACGACGTTTCTCTCAAACTAACTGGTCTAATTACCATGCTACCATCGCTAATATCTTGCGTGACTCCCTTCCCCCTACCTCCCTCCCTAACCTTACTCGCTATCACAATAGCTGATTGCCTTCACATTCCCCGTCACTCTTATCATCCCTCCAAGCCACCCATCCCCCTAAAGCCTTATCTCTCCTTCAGCTGGCCCACGATTACTTCAAATCCTATACTCGAACCCGTGACCCTGAGATCCTTCGTGAACACCGCCGACTTATGAGACATGCTCGTTCTTATATTAAAGCAATGAAGAAACGTAACTGGACGACAGCTTGCTCTGATCTTAATGACTTTCACGAACCACGTAAATTTTGGACCACTTTTCGATGACTTACTAAAACTCACAAATCCGTCCCCACCTACCCTCTCAGTACTGGATCTACCCCTTCTCTTACGGACAAAGACAAAGCTGAAATTTTCGCCGACTACTACTCTAAACTTTTTTCTCCCGCTCTCCTCCCTCGTTATTCTCATCCTGATGAACCTCTTATTTTACACCACAGTAATCCTACTCAACCTCACTTTCAGCCTTCCTTCCTTCATTTTTGTGATGTCGATTTCACTCACCCTCTTAACGCCCACATCACTCCTTCCGAAATTCTTTTTCTACGTCACAAATACAATACCGCTCCTGGCTATGACCGCATTACCTACCGTCATATTTGCGAAGTGCCCTTGACCTTCGATTCATACCCTCTGTACTATCTATAATAATACTATGTTGTACACTGGCATGTACCCCGACCACTGGGGTCATGCCATTATTCTCCTATTTCTAAAACCCAACTAACTCCCCTCTGATAGTCACTCTTACAGGCCCATATCTCTTTTATCTGTTCTTTCCAAGATCTTTGAAGGAATACTTTGTAAAAGACTCTCCCGTTATTTACAGTCCTTGAACGTCCTGCCCTCTTCCCAAGCTGGTTTTCGACCCCACTTTTCTACTCAAGATCATCTTTTCCATATCACCGCCTATCTCAAATCCCACCGTTCCGTGGCTTTAATATGCTTAGATGTAGATAAAGCGTTTGATTCAGTTTGGCATCCTGGTCTTTTTTATAAATTAAGTCACTTACCTCTCCCCACCACCATTCTTCGCCTCCTGTTCAGCTACCTCAAAACCCGGAAAGCCACGATCACAATCCATGTTACCCCCTCCTACACTTTTCCTATTACTTCTGGCTTAGCTGAAGGCTCCCCATTGTCCCCTCTTCTGTATATTTTGTACACCTATGATATCTCCCACCCGGATCCTCGTCTTTGCCTGTATCAATATGCCGATGACCTTGCCCTCCTCGCCCTTGGTCGTTCCCACATCTCTATTCAAAACTAAGTCCAACGTTATCTCTCCTCTCTTGAATCATGGCTCAATTCCTGGCATATTTCCGTTAACCCCTCCAAAACTCAATTCATCATCTTCCGGAAAAAATCCTGTATTTGCCCCCCACGTAATCAAATCCAACTAACTATGTATAACATACCTTTCATTGAAAATAATCTACTAACCTACCTCGGGATACAATTTCAGAATAACTTACGTTGGGATCGCCACCTAACAGCCATCCATAAGAAAACCTATCGTCATTTCAGCGTCGTCTGCTCCTTAACCAGTTCCACGTGGGGTTTATCCCCTCCCCAAATCCTCAACATCTATAAATATTTAATTCGTCCCCTTGCTACGTATGCTTCTTTAACATGGATAGATGCCCATCCCACTGAATATGCCAAATTGACTAGAGCGGCTGTGAGCTTGCATCCAGGAGATAGTAGGTTCGTATCCCACTATCGGTAGCCCTGAAAATGGTTTTCCGTGGTTTCCCATTTTCACACCAGGCAAATGCTGGGGCTGTACCTTAATTAAGGCCACGGCCGCTTCCTTCCAACTCCTAAGCCTTTCCTATCCCATCGTCACCGTAAGACCTATCTGTGTCGGTGCGACGTAAAGCCCCTAGCAAAAAAAAAAAAAAAAAAAAAAAAAAAAAAATGGACTAGACTTGACCGACATGCCGTCCATATTGCCTTCCATCTCCCCTACGATACCCCTTCACTCCATTTCCATCTGTATTATTTTACCATGATTCTGACCAACCTTCATTATCTCCATTTACCTACCTCACTCGAGCTACTTCCAATCATAATGCGATAGTTCAAGAAGCCCTCACCTTATCTCCTCTACCTACTGCTCTTCTCAATAATTCTCGTACTCCTGCCCTCGCCCACCTCTTTCCTCCTGCTATTATCTAGCTTCCATCCATTTCTATTCTACCTCACCCCTTTACGTCATAGTAATTATTATTTCTGTTCGGCCTGTTTGACAAGTACTTAGCGATGCTCTTGGCTGCGGTCGTCCCCTTCCCCTTCACTCACCGGCATTAAGCGCCACAAGTGCTCTCTTGGTGCAAGTGAACATCAAGCCTGTGCAGTGTTTACGCTAAATGCTTTATTCATTTACACGTGTGTGTGTGCTTCTTTCTTTCTTTCTTTCTTTCTTTCTTTCTTTCTTGTGTTTTCGGTGCATTATTTCCCCTTTCATCTTATGTGCTACATATCCATTGTTTTACTTTCTTACAGTTGGTTTGTTCTGGTGTCACAAGTTAATAGCATGTGTTTCTAATCTCACAACTTTTGCCTTCTGGCTCTTAAATACTGCATTAGTGTTACCTTTCTATTTTTTTCAACATTTTATTACCTGTATATTAGTTTTTACGTACTTGTTCTCTTGTTATTATTATTATTATTATTATTATTATTATTATTATTATTATTATTATTATTATTATAATATAAAATTCGCTGGGGCCATCAAGGACCACGTTAAGTCTTGTTGCATTTGACACTGAACTTGGCCTTCTTTAGAGTCCAAATTTCCCTCATTCTTTGTGAGTGGGCCTGCTTACGCTCCTCTGTCCAAGTGGCACTGTGTCTTCTCTTCGGTTGCTCGTCTCGGTTTAGCCCGTTCGTCAATATTTTCTTGCGGAAGAGATCTCTGTTAAGGGCGTCTTCAGCTGAGATATGTAGCATTTGCAGGTCTTCTTTGGTATTTCTAAACCAGGGAATTGTGGTTTTGGGGTTTGAATCAAAAAAGTGAAAGATTTCCTTAGTTAACTTTCTTCCGTCCATTCTTTTCAGATGACCGTAAAATCGTGCCCGTCTTTTTCTGATTGTGTCGGTAATTTTCTCTATTTTTCTGTAGACTTCCTTGTTGGATCTCTTTTGATGGATTCCATTTCTGTACTTTGATCCCAAGATTCCTCTCACAATTTTGCGTTCTCTTTTCTCCAGTTTTTCAAGGAGTCCTTTGTTGGCATTTAGAGATAGGGTTTTGGCTGCATATAGAACTACTGGCTTCAGAACTGTTTCATAGTGACGTATCTTGGTGTTTTGGGAAAGGCATTTTTTGTTGTAGATTGTGCGGGATGTTTGGTAGGCTATTTCCAGTTTGCCTACTCTCTCCTGAAGTGCTTCTTTGTCCAGTCCATTTTTTATGATGATCTCACCCAGGTATTTGAATTTGTCTACTCGGGTGATGTCCCCATATTTTGTATGGAGTTTTGGTGGATCCTCTTTGATGTTAGTCATTACTTCTGTTTTCTCAAACGATATCTGCAAACCAGTTTTTTCGGCAATTTCCTTTAAAATTTCAACTTGAGCTCTAGCGGTTTCTATGTCGTTTGAGAGAACAGCAATATCATCGGCAAATGCTAAGCAGTCTGTTGCGATTCCCTTGGATTTGGTTCCTATTCTCAATGGACTGTAGTTGGTTTCCTGTAATCTCACCCGCCAGGTTCTGATGATCTTTTCAAGAACACAGTTGAAGAGTATCGGGGATAGACCATCACCTTGTCGGACTCCTGTTTTGATGTCAAAGGAATGCGAGAGACATCCGTGGAACTTCACCTTGGATTTTGCATCGGTCAGGGTGGCTCTAATTAATGCCAGTAGTTTCAAATCAACTCCAAATTCATTTAAGATGTTTAGCAGGACTTCCCAGTCAATGGAGTCGTACGCTTTCTTAAAGTCCACAAAGACAGACGCATACTGCTTGGAACTTAGTGTACAATATCTGATGATCGTTTTGAGATTTTGGATCTGTTCCACTGTTGAGCGACCTTTTCTGAACCCTCCTTGGTATTCACCTATTTGATGTTCGACTTGTGCTTCCAAACGCTCCAGGATGGCAAGTAATAGAATTTTGTAAGTCACGGGTAGCAAAGATATTCCTCTGTAGTTGTTGATGTTCTTCATGCTGCCTTTTTTGTGTAATGGATGGATCAAAGCTATTTTCCAATCTTCGGGTAGGGTCTCCTTGTTCCAAATTTCTTCTATTTGCTTTTCCAAAATATCAAGTGATTCCTCTGGGGCATATTTCCATAGTTCTGCTACTATTGAGTCTTCCCCCAGCGCTTTGTTATTTTTGAGATGGGCAATGTGGCGCTTGATTTCATCTCTGTCGGGTGGTCTGGAATCTGGGTACCTGAGTAAGGGTTCCTTGGTCTCAATGGCGCTTTGCGGTTTAGAGCAATTAAGTAAATTCTTGAAGTAATCTGCCAGAATGCTGCAATTTTCTTCATTTGACGTCGCCAGTGTGCCGTCCTTTCGCTCAAAGCATAGAGATGGTGGTTTATAGCCAGTGAGTTTGCATTTGAAGGCTCTGTAGTACTCTCTGCTTTCATTCTTCCTAAAGTTTTGTTCTCTCTTTTCAGTGAGAGATTTTTCGTATTTACGTTTCTCAGTTCTGAACACCCTAGCTGCTTGGGCACGTTGGGTTTTGTAGGTTTCCCAAACATTTTCTGATTTCGTAGAGTAGTACTGTTTCCACGCATTGAGTCTTTCTTGGAGGACTGATTCGCAGGTACTATTCCACCAGGCATGCTTTTTGCTTCTCTTGATTTCTGCAACGTCTTTGGCGGCCTCAACAAGGAGACTTTTGGCGTTGTTAAAGTCACAGTCATTTGGTCTAGCCTTCTCCTGGAACTCCTCGACCCTTTGCCAAAGTTTATCATTGTCGAAGCGTGTGATCTGTTTGGTTGTCTTCCTTGTGTTTGCGGGAATTGGTTTGAATTTGATAAGAGACATATAATGATCTGAGCCCACATTGATGCCTTTCTTTACCTTGACATTCATAATCTTAGGGCTGTTTCTCCTGGAGATTGCAACATGATCAATTTGAAACTCTCCGAGAGCTTGGACGGGAGAACGCCAAGTCATTTGTTTTCTGGGTAGATGGCGAAAGTGGGTCGACATGACCTGCAGGTTGTGATTTTCGCAAATGGTCACCAGTCTTTTGCCGTTGAGATTGGTTCTTTTGTGAGCAGGGTAATTTCCTATAACTTTTTTGTACTTCTGTTCACGACCTAGTTGGGCATTGAAGACACCTAAAAGAAGCTTGACATGGTGTTTGGGGATTTTGTTTAATTTTTCATCCAGTAGGTCCCAGAAATTATCAACTTCGTCTGGATCAGACTTGTTCTTATCGTTTGTAGGAGCATGTGCGTTAACTAGGGCGTAGGTTTTGTTCGCGCATTTAATTGTGAGTATAGACAATCTGTCATTCACAGGTTCGAAATTTGCAACCGATTTAAGGATCTTGGTTCTAACAGCAAACGCGGTTCCAAGCATCACAGCTCCATTGAGGATTCCTCTTTGCGCTTTGCTCTTGAAAAATCGGTAGCCTTCGGATTCAAAAATCTCTTCATCTGGGTACCTTGTTTCCTGTAGGGCCATTATGGAATCTGATTTTCTTGAAGAGCTTTGGTGAGGGTTTTCAGCTTGCCAGTTTGTGTAAGTGAATTTATGTTGAAAGTTGCTAGAAAGGTTTTAGATTTTGGCCTGAGTTTTTAACTCTTTGGGGTACACCGAGACGCTCCGACTCGTCTCTTGCATGATGTCGAGTCTCCCCCAGAATCCGAACGTGACTCGTGCGCCGTGGCGTTCACGACGAGGGATTTATCCGCAGATTTACCCCCTGGGGTATGTTTCTTGAAATGTTGTTGTTGTTGTTGTTATTATTATTATTATTATTATTATTATTATTATTATTATTATTCCTCTTAACGATTTTTGTTACTTAACTTTACGTACCAATAATTCGGAACTTGTATTCGTTTCACCACTCCTGGTGCTTTCAGTTACCTACTCGTGCTGGCCATCTTTGATGCACTTTGTGTACTATGTCATTTTACTTTTATTTGGACTTGACCAGTGCCAAGGCAGCACAAGGTCATTCCCATTGTGTTTTTTTCTTATAAGTACTCACCTAAGCACGAGAAGAGTTCTGTTCTTTGTGTATTTTTCAGTTTTCTACGCAAGATGAACTTTACATACACTCAACAACTGCCTATAAGAGTTACTGTGAAGAATATTTTCTATTGTATGTTCTTGTGATTTGTGATTGATAATATTTTTACCCACCATGTTAATGTACATTTTCTGTATCCTATTTTTCTGCTAATATACGGGGGTTTGTGGGATGAAACTATGGTGGGGTGCAGTGCGGGCTTTCCTTGGGGGCCACTTGTGTTCGCGGTTTCTCCCTGCGCCAGGCTCATCTCCTCTCCCCTTCCTTTCCCGTCCGTGTGACACATGCATTCACTCAATCATTTAATTTCGCAAACCTTTTCTGCTTCACTAGGCTAAAGAGCCGCTAGTATAGCTGACTATGAATTGTAGTAGGAATGAAATAACTTTTTGATTCAGTTTTTCTCCAGGTGTACTGTGTAGGTGGCTTTGTGCATTCTTGTGCCAAATGTGTGACTTTACCTGGCCTGCTCAGTGGTCTGTACACCTTCCTCTTCAATGTTTACCATTGATCTTTCTTTGATCATTAATTTTTCTAGACACTTTTCTACTGGAAATACATCCAGAATATAAAATATCAGACATTCTGAGTTATAACTGGTACAGTCGAATACACCCGAACATTCTGACTTCCAGGCCTCAGCCACATTCCCCCACCTCATTTGTAAAGAAAAATTTGCTTGTGAGGGAATACAAGATCATTGACAACCATCAGCTATCAATCCATGATAACATCACTGGCACTAGAAACAATAGGCTGTGCTCCAGACATCGTCCACTTAAAATAGCTAGCACCCTGGTAGAATGTACCTTTAACCTTCATTAGACCTGATTACAAGAATTGTGTAATAGCACCTCACCACACGTTCATAGTTTTCTTTGTGTCTGTAACAAACCATGGGAACTTGATCTACCACATATAGTGTGGTCAACACTAATCTAACCAAGGGAGAGTTCCTGATTTACTTGGCTAGTGGATACGGTGTCTTCTGCAGAGTATAGCTGCTTCTTCCCAAGGCAGACAGTCAAACATATTATAGAGTGTCCGCTAAGCTCCTGTCCGGGAAAACCCGGAAATTTCTTGGACACTACACCAGAGGTGATAGACTACATGAATAAGTTATCTAAATTTCAAAATAGCGTTGTTATAGTTCATATTGTTTTCTTTTTAATGTGCAATGGTGATGTATAATGCCATACACTTAATAATAATATTAGAAGGAATGATCACTCAGTTTCCTCAAACAGTCATTTTCACCGGGCGAGTTGGCCATGCAGTTAGGGGTGAGTAGCTGTGAGTTTGCATCTGGGAGATAGTGGGTTCGAACGTCACAGTCGGTAGCCCTGAAGATGGTTTTCTGTGGTTTCCCATTTTCACACCTTAATTAAGGCCATGGCCGGTTCTTTCTCACGCCTAGCCCTTTCCTATCCCATTGTCACTATAAGACCTGTCTGTGTTGGTGCGATGTAAAGCAAATTAAAAAATAAAACAGTCATTTTATAATACCGGTATTCAGTTGCTTAAAAATAGATACATTAGTTTGGTGTTTATAAACTTAACCATAATAGTTGCTGTATGTATTCTGATATTGGCTTGTCAATACCTATTGAAAAAACTATTTAAAATAGTATATGCTTGAATCAACCTTGTCAGTACACTTTTATCATTGAAAACCATTTATTCATTGAAATATTTTGGGAGCGTAATACATTCCCTTCATCAGCAATTATTAAAGTCCAACTTATTTACAAATATCAAAGAAAAAAAAAACAATATAATACTTTCTTTTGTTTAGCCCAAAATTTAAAGAACTGTTATATCATAATTCATCATATCAATGAATAAACAAATTTACTGGTATATTAGGAAAATTATTATTACATAAAACTTATAATATTTAGATGATGATCAGTGAGAATCATCTAGGGGGGTCTTCAAGTCTTATCTTTTTCTTTCCTTTTCTTCCTTTAATGATTAAATGTTAGTTTATACAACAGAATCTTTAATTCTTTCAATCAAACTTGATTTAAAGCGATATTTTTGAGACACGGACAATAATGAAAACACAAAGACACACTCCATGTTTCCGCACCCTGCCATTTTTACATAGATGGGCTCTCTCTTTTTAACAAAACCCAATTCTTCTAGATCTATTTCTTCCTAGCTCTGGCAAGTTCATTTCTGCTTGCCTGCATCACAGGAGGCAGCATGAACAGTCATTGCAGGGTTACTTTCAAAGGTTTCTAGTTATGAGAAGGATAGGATAAAAAGAAAGCTTGGATTCACACAGGGAAAGGTAAGATTTTAAAAATAGCCTAGGGAAACAGGACTAACTTATAAGGAAAATCTCCACATTGATGAGCTCTCTCCTCATTAACATTAATTTCTCCTCAAGATTTCCAGCAGTTTTTCTTGTCACACACAGAATAAACCTTAAATGCTGCCATGTCTGGTATTATAGTCTGAAAAAGCAATAAATGAAAATAAATTTTTATTGTTTAAAATAAACTACTTTATTTCATCTCTGTTAATGTACAGTTCTGTTCTTTTACTTTTTACAAGGACTGGAAACAGAATAATTTTAATTGCACTTCTCTTGATTGTCCTGAAATATACAACAAATAAACTGATGACTGATCATAAGTTGTTAACACATACACAAAATATTGCACACATCAATATGAAGGTTACTTGCGACACAGTTTTGGGAAGTATTTTATAGAGATATGAGCCAGCTCATATCAAATTTATTTTGTCTAGATCTATTTGACCCTATATTTCTATATGCCATCAGGAGGGGAAGTGCTCTAGGGGGATTCTTTTCAAAATCTCTGATAATAGTTAGGAATTAACATGAAATGTGTGAAATTTGCCATATACAATGACCTCCGTCCTGTGAGAATTGGTCAATGTTTCCATGTATTTGTGATTTTCAAATTATAATTAGCAAAGAAGATGCAAGTTATATCATAGTTTTTGTGACCACCTTAAAAAACAATGCAACTTAGCCCAGCATGTAAAAATATATGCCGAGTTTCTTAAAAGTACGTCTTGCTATTTTCACATAATACTCAAACAGACAAACCATATCTATGTAAAGTCTACGTCTCTACGGTCTTTATATGGCATGGAATGTTTTTAGTCAAATAAAGTAACAATTTTCACAATGTACAAACAAAACAAATGTTATTATTACTGAATGCAGATTTTCTTCAGGTAACTTAGTTCATGGTGCAGTATGCGGGGTTATTTTGTTTTGTTATCGGAACATTATCATCCCTTACCTAAGGAAATTGATGAACAGTGTTAGCCTCTGGAATGCTTCATTTGTATCAAACTCTAATTTGACTCCTCTCACAAGATGTTTTGAAAACAACTCAGACATTTATTGTTTCCCAATCTGTGTCACTTAGTACCATTCTTGAATACTGAAAATCAACTGTGCATTTCTTAACTTTGACTTTATAAAATAAAATACCATTTAATATTATTTGATCATCTAACAGGATAACAATGAAGAAAAATGTGTGGAATGCAGCATTGTTGCTGTCTTCCAAGACAAATTGCTACGTTCCTCCCATTTTCTTCGTTTAAAATTGTTGTTTGAATCACAACTACAGTGTGCTTGCTCCTACTTGATAAAAAAGTAATCTAGTTCTTATCCTCTTGACTTCACAGGATACTATTTACACAATTAGAATTAGTTAATAAAAACAGCTATTTACAAGTTACAATAGCATCACCCTTATTTGAGAGAAAGTCTACTTTTTAATTTCGAATTTTCAACATTTATCGTTTTTACAATGAGGAAGATCAACTCCTCATGATTGTTTTCTAAAGTGTGCACTTCCATTCGTTATATAAGAATTCTGTATGAAAAACTGTGTGTTTCTTTCATGTACCTGTGTTGGCTATCACATCTCTTTTCTCTCACCGCTGTGGTGAAAAGTAAGTTAAACTGGTCAAAAATATTTTATTTACGAGTTCTTGGTCATAAAAGCCAAGCAAAAAATGACTATGGATATTGTCAGGCTGAACACTTTGCACTCCAATATCTGCAGATTTCTGGCTAGTCAGTAGTCTGTTGGCAAGCCAAGGTCCAAAGTGGGCTGTACTGAGCCTGGTGAAGTTCTTTTCAGTAACAAATTTAGGGTTAAAAGGTTAACTTAATTGCCAGGGGTGCAGAAATTTTCTCTGAATTGGGGAGCCATCCCAAACATTTAGGCACCAGCATGAATCCCACTAACCTGATACCTATAAATAATCAAGTTTTGCTACTTAGCGTTGACTTTGGTATATAGGTTTAGGAATTGTGAGAATTGTGAAATTAGCATGGTTTAATTGGTCATCACACTCGGGTTTCTTATTGCTTCTCATGTTTGAAGGCTAGCGTAGGGACACGCGCACAACCACTAACATGTAAACACAGTACCACAGATTATTTGTACTTTTGACTACGATGTAACTATGAAGTAATTCGTTCTCAGTTCTTCCACCAAGGGCTCTGCTGCTGTAACAGATAATTGCCAACTGCGCTATATATATGTTGACTATCCAGTCTCTCGTTCTTGGATGTACATCGCTGGTCATGTGCAGAGAGATATATACTGGCATATATTCTCTTTGGTCTCGCAGTTATTTATTCTCAAGAAGATCATGGCGTGGTTTTAAGCTTGTTCAGTGGCCTCAAATTCAATGTTGCAGGGCTTTTGCTGCATATTGATGGGTAGTAGAAGAAAGAAAGTATGAAGAAACTGAAAACAGACTCTTTTGGTGGGGGATGAAACGTAAGGCACCAGTAGCAAAAGCACAGTCACCACGGCGACTTGGCGCCCAGGATTTCTGCACCCCTGGGCTAGATAGATATTATTGGTAGCCCAGGGGCTGCAATCTTGGGAGCACAGGTTGCATTGCTTCCACTTATGCCAGTCTATTTAGCTTCATCTTTCCTTTCTGACCGCCATTGGTTAACTTTTATTCTCTTCCGACTTTAGTATTAGGTTTGCGAGGTCTAGGGAGTCTTTTATTCTCATGCCCTTTTGTTTGCTGATACCTTCATTCTTGGAAGGATTGGACCTCTTCTTTTTCTCTTCTGATTATTGTTAAGAGAGGATGGTTGGCAAGTTGTACTTCCTCTTAAAACAATGACCATCATCTTCACGTATTACAGGTAGTCCCAAGATATTTATTTCAAAATTATCTTAATTGAGAATCAATGACAGAGGGGACTTTTGGTTCAAAGTAATCAATTGTAGTTTGACCTTGCTGTATTATTGTTTATTTCATTCACAAAACAGTTTGCTTTCAGGTGGCTGGTCTATTTGTGACAACACATTCTTCAGAGAACTTGCGGTTTAACATGTTGGAATAGTACAGAAAGGAAGGGAGGGTGACGTTAAAATGGGCATTTCCTACACAGAAGTTGTGTTTGTTGGAGGTTCCTACGTGTCATACCCTCACTTATAAGGATGAGGATTATTTTAGATGGCAGGATGTAGTTTCCTCAATTTTTTCTGAGCGTTCCAGTATCCTTAAAGAGGAAGTTCAAGTTGTATGTTACAGCAGTAGGAAAATACTTTGTATGATCTCTCATTTCCAACAACTATGTTTTTCCAGGCTTGCTTTGCTACGGTGCATAATAAGGCTGAAGAATTAAAAGCCTGTGATATCCTGATTATAGCCATGGAACCTTCATTTTTATGCAGAAGTGAAACAACAGGGCACAAATTTTACTTTAAAAAATTCCTTATGAATTGAACGGGATTCAAACTGCAGCTGCCTTGAGCCAAACAATTGGAGAATTCTTTGTTTGTATGTTGTTAAGAGCCTGGTGCTAATGGAATTTGTTTAAAATGGACGTAGTGTAACAGGTTGCCCAAGGTATGTGAAGTATTCTTTACCAGCCCCACATTTCAAAAGAGCCATCAACTTTCTTAAGTTCAGCTACCTGAAAGGTCGATGTCTCAACCATTCTTACTTCTGGTTTCAGTGAGATCCAGGTATCCCTACAGAAGGAGACATAGGATTGTAAATTTTG
The DNA here is from genome assembly GCF_040414725.1 of Anabrus simplex. NCBI lineage: Eukaryota > Metazoa > Arthropoda > Insecta > Orthoptera > Tettigoniidae > Anabrus > Anabrus simplex. Next base: position 162,127,886 of record NC_090279.1, on the reverse strand, counting down.
AGTCGACTAAGCCATATTATCACTGATTAACTTGTTAGTTTAGCCTTTATAACAAAAGTTATTAGTGTGATCCAACACCAGATGGACCACCTGAACTGTGTGTGTTCTCTCTGGATAGCAATATAGTGAGTTACAGCTATAATCAACTGTGTTTTCTATGAAAATAAAGTAAGATCTTCCAGTTAGAACCAGTGCTCATTTGGGCATGTCCCATGCAGCTGATGACAGTCAGTTATTGAAGGCTGTGTTACATTTATTCTTGTTAAGTAAAATTAACCTTGTTCCTGCAGTGAACTTTGGGGATATGGTACAGAGAAGAGAGATAAGAAGACCACACTAGTAGTTGATATTTTAGATATATAGGTCTTTTGAAGGAAGGCTGGCTACTTTGGATTCCATGACTATTAAACATTCGTTATTTAAAGATTTTTCAAAGTAGCTTTTTTTTTTTATTCCATCAGGTACTATATTCGTTTCTTGAATATTAGACTTCTTTAATATATCAACAAGTATAGTAGGACATGAATGTTGAAACAGACTTAGAAATATTTTTTTAAAATAATAGTCCTGATTAGAATTCATAATTAGAAGTTTACTTTTTTAATATATTATCATCTTACCATCAGAATGAAACAGACTGTAATAAATAGACTCTTCATATAATTAATGTACACAACTTAGGAGTTGAATTAAGTATTTGTAAACAAACAATAAATAAAAAATGAATAGTTCTTTTCTCTTTTTTAATATAAAAATATAGAGAAACTGTAATAGTCTCACGAAGATTAGGAATGATCTACTAGAAAACAATTTATACAACAGTGTTTTAATATTATCTTCTTTGGGATTGTCAGCTTTTTTTCCTTTCAGTTTCTCTCTCCAAGTTGTCTGATCTGGACGGAGCTTGCCACTGGCGACTAGGTCTAGGATCACTTTACAACTTAAAACATGATCAACTCGGATTTTTTTCCTTAGGGGACTGTTATATGGGGTAGACTAGCAGCCTGTTTACCGTATGTCATATGTTAAGAAAGTTAAGTCATATAGAAAGAGATAGGAACAAGAAAAAGCTAGCATGCTTGCCTCTTGCCCGGAGGCCCCAGGTTTGATTCCCAGCCAGGCCAGGTATTTTTATCTGGATCTGAGGGTTGGTTCAAGGTCCACACAGCCTACATGATTACAGTTGAGGATGATGAGATAGCATCCCCATCTAGAAAGCCAAGAATAATGTCTGAGGGGATTCGTCATGCTGACCACATGACACTTCATAATCTGCAGGCCTTCAGACTGAGCAGTGGTTGCTTGGTAGGCCAAGGTCCTTCGTGGCTGTTGCGCCATGGGGATTGGTTTGGTTTGGAACAAGAAAAGAAACATATAATAGGACAAACATAATAGCAGATCAATGTGAAAGTTAGTTATTGTGCTTCGTTTTTGTAACACTGTGCCTCAGTCAGTTGTTCTGCCCACCCAAGATCAAGGTTGGTTGGGAAACGAGGGCGCATGTCTCAAGGAGCCCAAGAAGACTTAAACAAACCTCTTAATTCACGCTGTACACTACAGGCGAAAACATGTTGTGATGTCTTGGTCAAATGGACGAGTCAGGAGTCTTCCATTCACTGCGGATAGATAGAAAGTTGGAATCTATCCACAATGAAATCTTGTTTTGTTTAAGCCCAGGCCTTCACTTTGTGGTGAATGGAGAAGATCTGTGCGCTTCTACCCATAATTTTTTTAATGTAATGTCTTTAGTGCCTGTGTATGGCTACCAAAAGGAAGTTATTGGCCATTTCACAGAAATATATTGGGCTTAATTCACCATTTGGAGAGTCATAAGAGTTTTCAAGGCAGTCGAGCACCAACAAGTAGCTCTTCAAAAAAATGACTGTCTAGGCTAAAATCGAACTTGAGATCATAAGTCGAACAACTCTACAGCCGAACCTGTGATGGTACAATAATTCCCATTAAGTTCTAAGACATCAAAACAATTTTAGTTCAACATATGACTGCAAACACCTATGGTATCACAGGTTTCATCCTTGTAAGTTCGTGTGGCTGATAACTAAGATACCCCTAGCTCTTAAATAAAAGCTACAATTCCAAGAGCTGGCCGAGTGGTACAGACCGCACAGTTGAGAGATGGTGAGTTTGAATAGTACCTTTGGCAGCCCCAAACTGAAGATGGTTTTCTATGGTTTCCGATGTTCACACAAGGCAAATGCTGGGGCTGTACCTTAATTAACGCCACGGCCGCTTCCTTCCCAATCCTAGCCTTTTCCCATCCTTCCATCACCAAAAGCTTTGCTATGTTAGTGCGATGTTAAACTAGTATCATATCTGAGTTGGTCTGAGATTAGAACGCTAGAGGAAAATCCTACAAAGGTGACTTAGTCCTTCACATAAATTACTGTACTAGGTATGTATCTGTTGTGCCAAGCATAGCTTTGTGAGCAGTTTACCTCTTATGAGATGAAGTTCCTTTTACATTTCTACTTATCTGATAGTCACAGTGTGTCAGTGGATAGTCTACATGCCCCAAGGAAATTATACTGAGCTGATATTTTAAGTTTTGTTGGCAACATTTAACATCTTTCAATATCATAATACTTTCTCCTTTAAACAAATGTAAGTTCCTTTGCAAGCACAATGTACTTTCTCTCTTTGCATCCTTAAGTTATTTTTTGTTTGTTTCAGAGTCCTGAGTTCACTCACAACACTTTGTGTCCTTATCCCGCTTTGCAGCTGGTCATAGCTGAAATAAACCGAAGAGACGTCGGGAGGAACTTTTCTTGCCTGACCCAGTCGAGCTGTTGCTCTCATAGCCGCTGCTGGTTCCCGATGGAGGAGTCTTCCGTTCCTGAGATGTCAGTTTCTTGCGCACTTTATCGTCCAGCAGAGCATGCATGTCCATCTATAACATAAGAAAAAATAGTGGTATATGAGAATAGTTATGCTGTATGGTAAAAGAGCTGAGATGGCACTGACTAATTCACCCTTTTTAGAACGTCTTTGTGCTACATGATGACAGCTATTGCAGGATACTAGAGAAACAGTAGCACCAATGAAATTTGTTCCTTTCAAGAGCAGTAAACAAAATTTAGTGGGGGAAATATGTAGTGTATGGGAATGCAATGCCAACATTTCCTGTCTACAGGAGCATCCTAGGATGTTCTCAGACAGTTATATGGAAAGAAAACCAAATATAATATCGTATTGTATTCTACAGCAGTTCAGTGAGTTCAAACGGTTATGAATGTAAATTTTTAATTGAAATATGATGCAGCTGTCCTCCAGTAGAATTTGAGTACCAGATTAGTCCCTTGTAATATAAGTTTAATTTTTAATTATTTTACTCTGAAGATGAGTGGTAGACTGTTGGCCTCTAGATCTCAAGATCGTAGGTTTAAACTTGGCAGTCTGAAGATGGTTTTCCGTGGTTTCCCATTTTCACACCAGGCAAATGCCGGGGCTGTACCTTAATTAAGGCCACGGCCGCATCTTTCCAATTCCTAGGCCTTTCGTATCCCATCGTCGCCACAAGACCTATATGTGTCGGTGCGACGTAAAGCAAATAGAAAGAAGAAAAAAACTTGGCAGTGGTAATTAGACGTTGAAAGGCAGAAGAGCAGTCCCTTAGGCACTCCACATTGAAAGGCTTCGGCATGGAAAAAACTCCCAGTGGAATATCCGGTGTTTATCTAACAATACTAATTGATCAACATTCAGTGATAAGTCATTCGATAACGTATTTTCTTTGCCACCTGGTAGAGTAACACAGAACATTGAAATAACACACAGGCAGTCTAAATGGCACAAAATCAAAGAGCCTGTACATGATAGGCATGTCACATTCTTCTTCTTCTTTTTTTATGGCCACATTAGACTTCAGTCAATCTTCTCTGATAATTTTTCTTTCCGACTTGCCCAGAAGCTTTTCATTCGTTCTGATCTTTTCTGTCATTCCTCATCTGCAAGTACCTGTTTCACTGTATGGCATTTGTCTGTTTTGGGTTTAAATTATTTAACTTATATGTTTTTCAGTTTCTTTAAATCTTTTGTTTTGTTTTGCAAATTGTCCAGAGTTATTTCTAGTTCTTCCATATCCTCTCTAATTTCCTTAATCTATCCTACTTGTTGCTGCAGATTCCCGAGTTTCTCTATAAATTCTCTTCATAATTTGGTTTCTGGTGTCCTCATAATGTGACCAAAAAAGGGGATGTTCTTCTTCCATACAGTAAATGTGATGGGCTCCAGTTCTCTGTACACCACTGCACTTCATTTGGCACTATCCGCCATTGTCCAGTGTTTTAATATTTTTTTTTATTTATGCAGGTCACAGTAGTAGTAGTAGTAGTAGTAGTAGTAGTAGTAGTAGTAGTAGTAGTAGTAGTAGTAGTAGTAGTAGTAGTAGTAGTAGTAGTAGTAGTAGTAGTAGTAGTAGTAGTAGTAGTAGTAGTAGTAGTAGTAGTAGTAGTAGTAGTAGTAGTAGTAGTAGTAGTAGTAGTAGTAGTAGTAGTAGTAGTAGTAGTAGTAGTAGTAGTAGTAGTAGTAGTAGTAGTAGTAGTAGTAGTAGTAGTAGTATGATTTGATAGGATCTGATTCTTTCAATAACGAAATGTCATTCTGCTTTTAATTAACCTGCTCAGTGCCAAGATCCGATCTATTGGATCACAGGGTCCCACAAAATTGTCAAGTTAATTCGATCAATCAGATGTCGAAGTTTTATAATGGTACCGTATAATCTCGAATACCACCCGCACTGTTTTTTCGAAAATATCGCTTCCAAAATTGGGTGCGGGTCCTATTTAAAAATAGTGTGAAAGAGGAGTTCATGGGGAGTGCTTTCCTGACCACAAGTGTTCAAAGTAAAAAGATGTCATTGTGTATTTAACCTGTGTGTGGATAATTTTGCAAAAATTTGTCATTCTCAAAAACTACTATCAAGAATTACAGAAAACTTTAGTTTTTTTTAAATTAAGTGAATATTCTCACAAAGGCATCATACTCGTGATTTTTAAAAAAATTAGGTCAAATTTGAAATTTAAACTTTTCAAAAAAATAATCAAAACTTCAAACTTTTAAATTAAGAAAATTAAACTCTATTGCAATTATAGTGACACTCGTGTGTTCTCTATTCACCTGTGTGCTGTGGAAAAAAAAGAACAGGAATTTACCTCCAATAATGTAAGTAGGAGAATGTTTTTCCTTAGTGTGTGCATTTTCATTAAAATTGTCTTGGCATTCTTAGCACAACCACTACATTACAGCCTGGCATCAAAAAGGGTTAACATAGGATGGAGCTTACATGGAATGTCAAATACAGAACAATCATTTGTTAGCTTGAATCATTGTATTTATATTCTGCAAGAGTTTTCACGTCTTTTGGTCCCTCTGTTTTATGAGGGATAGTGGCTTGTTTTATAATTTTTAAAGTGAAATTTTATAGTAATTCTTTGTTTTTAACTCTTTTATAGTTTTTAAATTGATTAATATACATTATTGTGCTTGTAACTCAGTGTCTTATTTTACTACATTTTAATTACTTTTAATCACTTTGTAGAAAATAAGACATTGAGAATTAGACCCATTGACTATCTTAAATTCACAATAATTTTTGCCATTGTTATTATGGCTAAATGATACATTATTTTGCATCATCTTTTACCATTATGGGTTGATGAGCTAGACGTTAGGCCCCGTTAAACAACAATCATCACTGCCCTAGCTGCTACATGTACTTTTTGAAATGTCCAATGCATATTGCATCCCCATTACCTAGTACATCTTTTAAGAGCAGGATACCTTCCAATGATGTGATATGTTCTTGTGTTTCCAGCTATTGAAAGTGCACCTATTATATTTTATTCACTCTGTTCCATTTACCTACCACATTGTGATCAATGTAAATGAAGTTGAAGTTTGCCTTAATATGCTTATATTTTCTTATCTTTATATAATAAAAGTTATTTAACCATACTTAACTGTTAATTCTTTACTTATGGGCTTGGAGCAATAGCCTTATTTGCTGCATAGTGTTGTACGGAATAAATACTATTAAAGTGTTAAAACCATCCCTGCATTACTGTAATCACTGTAGTTTTCCACTTTGTTTAATTTGAAACTCAAATTTACTCAATACCCTGAATTGGAACAATTGGTCCAAAGCAGATAACAAAGATGTTATTTCCTTCTTCTCTGCCCACTATAGGAGTGCTCTGTTACTAAGTAAACAGACGTTTTAAACGCAGTTCTAAGTTCAGGTGGTGTGTGGCACATATGGTTAGGCAGTCACCCATTGTGCCTTAGCTGCCATAGCCAGTTCTTATTTATGGGTGTTTTCAAAAGCAGGGTGCCTAAGACAATAGATTTTCTGGCACGTACAGTATCTCTTCAGGGGAATATCTTGATGTCCTGGCATATTTTGTGAATATTAGAAACTATAGTCAGCTGGGTGCAAACAGAGGCACGAGCCACAACCATCAGTGACTGAACATAGCCACTAGTTACCACCACCTGTGGCCAAATATGTCCACTAGTGGCCCCCACTATGCAGACATTTTTTCCAGCCGCATGTCAGTAGCAAAATTTACTCTAATATGGAAGTACTCTACTTATACCATATTCACGTGAATAATCCCTGCCGCCGAATGTTCCCCGCACCCTAATTTTAGGAAGGACCAATTTGAAAACAATGAAATGAAATGAACTAAAATTCCTTCCATTGAAAGAGTAACGTAGGCATAAAGAAACATTTCATATCACTCCTCGAGTTTCACGTGGTATTTATGCAAATATGAACATGACAGATATAGCTACTTTGCTTGAACATATTTGAGATGATAAAACTGCTATAAAATATATTTGTCATGAAAATTAGCACGGTATGTCATTAATCTGCATTTGCAATAGGCTTGATTCGCTGTAGATCGGAAGATTCTTTGTCTCTTGCATCACTAGAATCCTCTCCTAAATTACTTACAAATTCGTCACATTCCACGTCTAAAACAGTTCTCACACACGGTCTCTTTATACTCAGATAGTAACACGACCCATATGTGGATAATTCTTTTCGTGCAGTGTAAACACTTGAAACAGACACACCTGCGAACTCGTTTGTTAGTTTTGCGATACAGTAAAACTTCGTTAATTCGAAGTCGTATGGACGCAAAAATGTGACTTTGAATTACATGATTTTTCAGAAATGCCAACCCTTGCCGCGTCACAAAATATTCTAAGACCTGTTACTGCAAGCAATTAACATTGATTCACAGTCTATACCTTTCAAATGTCATGGGAAAAGCTATTTTCAAAATGTATTCAACAAGGCGCATTTACAGTATTCAAATAATGCAATTGGATAACTCACTAGCAAACATAACCTCACACAATGAAAGAAAAAAATGATTCAAAGACGAGGAGAAATCTATGCTGGCTCCCCTGTGCAAGTGCCTTATTTTTTGGATTACTGTAATGTTTGTATTTTTAGATACCTTGTACTTGCACGGAAATATCATGGCTTATTGAACTTTCCTATGACAAGGGGAGGAAGTCTTTCACTTCCGTCTTCATTGCAACACAGTACAGTGACCTCATCTCCTTTAAAACCATAAGTCCGTTGATCTCGCCATTAAGGAAAAAGCAGTTTCATCGCCATTGACAATATTGTTCGGTGCTTACGAGAATTGATTATAATTATGAGCCACGCTTTTTCACCAACTGTCGGCATTGCCAGTGTTCACGGATTCTGCTTCTCCGCATACTGCCTGCTACGTGATGTTGTGGTGTTCCTTAAAATGTTGAGTACAAACAAATTACGATTTCATCAAATTTAGCAACTATGAAACACACTGTAGACACATTGAAGCGAGTGAAAGTGTGGAAAGCTACCACTGCACATTCCGGAAGACGCATTCTATCATGACTTCGAGAAAATTTGAATTTAAATTACTCTGTAAAAAACTACTTTAAAAAATTTAAAGGCAGTTTTGAATTAAAAGTCTGAATTGTTTTCCGTTTAAATATGACATATGGGGGCAGTTTTTTCCATCTGTGGTTGCACAAAGCATAACTGTACACCCAACATCGAAAACTACGTGAACCAGGAGCGTGTTGCCAACCTTGGCGCAAATAAAACCCGCACCCCAATTTTGTGCCTCAGTTTTTTGAAAAAATATGCAGAGATTATTCACGTAAATATGGTATTACGTGACGAACATGAACAATGATAAATACAGCACTGTCTTTGGGTTTATTTGGTTCTGAAAACTCTCAGTGAGCACATCCATTTTGCTGTGCTTTTCAAGGAATTAAAGAAGCATCAAGTATCTTCAAATGTGTTTGATGATATTCAATGAATTATTGTGTAGTAACGGCCAGTACTACAATTTGACTGGCCCGCCGTCTCTATTGAGGTTTGGGTCGGGAACTAGGAATGGTGAGGCAGAGGTGAATGGCTGCATTTTTGCAGGATAAATGGTAGTTTTAATGCAGCCACAAATAACAAGATTCGACCACTACCGTAGCGAGTGGTCTGGATAGACCCTTGTGAATTCTGTGCCTGCACCGAGTCTATTAAAACTATATACAAACTGCAGCTTGTGGCAGTGGCTAGGTGTTCCATTTGTGCCCAGCCGTATACACATGGAAAATTTCAGTGTGACTTTGCACTGACTAACCCTGGTTTCTTATGATCTGTCTTCTTCAGAAGTGAAATTAACTTATTTTGAAGCAGTCTTTCTCATCCTGATAAATCCAAACACCCTGTCCAAACCTCCACCCTCATGAATGAGAGAGAAGTTAGTCTCTTGGTACGCCACTTAGACTGTCGGAGCACGACCATGGTGATGATTTTCTCATATTTCTCCTTAACCCCTTCCCTTACTATGGCGGATACAACCATTACATGTTTTAAAATCATAAATATCATACTGTGATTATAGATTGTTTTGATTGTCATTTTGCAAATTAATGTTACGTTCACAGTGCATTTCTTCTTCTTCCTTGATTTTCCCCGTCAAGACGCGGGGTCTGCCGTACGTCTACATCGGGCCTTCCACTTTATCCGGTCGATGGTGCCAGCATCTTGTACGCCCACATGCCACATATTGTCACGTGCACAGTCCATCCGGCGTTTACTTGCCGTCTGCATGGTCTCCGTCCATCAGGGTTAAGAGCAAGAGCTGTCCGGCTCCGTGGCTAAATGGTTAGCGTGCTGGCCTTTGGTCCAGAGGGTCCCGGGTTTGATTCCTGGCCGGGTCGGGGATTTTAACCTTCCTTGGTTAATTCCAATGGCTCGGGGGCTGGGTGTGTGCCGTCTTCAGCATTAGAATTCATCATAGGTAGGGCCCCATTCTCATTGATGCGCAGGTCACCTATACGGCGTCAAATTGAAAGACCTGGTCCAGGCCTCTTCGGAGGTCACGCGCCATTCATTCATTCAGTGCAAGAGCTTGCTGCACAATGGTTGTCAGATTAGCTCGAGCCATGTGTCCATACCAGCAAAGGTTTGTCTGGTTCGAACCCCACTGTCGGCAGCCCTGAAGATGGTTTTCCGTGGTTTCCCATTTTCACACCAGGCAAATGCTAGGGCTGTACCTTAATTAAGGCCACGGCCGCTTCCTTCCCATTCCTAGGCCTTTCCTGTCCCATCGTTGCCATAAGACCTATCTGTGTCGGTGCGACGTAAAGCAAATAGCAAAAGAAGAAAAAAAGTTTGTCTCTCTCATCCTTTGCTGTATCGGGGTGACTTTGAAAGAGGCCCACATGGCTTCATTCCGGATGTGATCAAGCTACATGGCTCTCAGTGACCATCTTAGCATCTTCATCTCCATGTTACGAAGCACCTACTAGTATCTTGTGATCGAAGGTCAACACCCCGCCCCATAGAGAACCACTGGGTGGACAATCATGCGGTATATCTTTGACTTCAGATGGAGAGGCATCTTCCTGTCTCAGAGGACAGCGTTTACTCACGCTCCAACATCCTGGAGTGTTTATCAGTACGAAGCATGGTACGAATGTCATTTCACCAAGATTTACGTTGCTTTATACAATTGGCTGTCTGTTCACACAATCCCCTTTTTCAACTTGTATCATCACAATTTTGAGATGAATAAATGTTTCCAGTGACTGACGTATCTCGAACATTGGCCTCATATGCGTAAGGCAAGAGGACCTGCAGAGAAGCTCAGTTGGAGCTCAGCCGAGAGTTGAGTGACAGTTGGGTTGAGTTGATGTAGTTCAGTCAGTGAGCGAGTAAAAAGTGCAGTCAGTCAGTGTGTGCCAACCTGCGGAGTGTTCGCCTGTTGGAGCTGTCGCCTGACGTCGCGTGTGTGTGGATTTTTTTCTTCTGAAGCAGCTGTGGAAGAAGACACCGGGTGCCGACGTGTGTAGGTTCCGAGCTGAGTTCTACTGGAGTGCGGGCAGCGAACATCTTCTGAAATGCGAGACTGTTGTGTGTGAACTGTGCTTATGCCAGTGAGTGTGATTGTGAAACTGTAGTACTGGTGACTGTAGTCTGTGTGTATTAGTATAAATGAATGGTAGTGGGAAACCAAGAGAGAGAGAGCACCAAATGTGTAAGTGTATGTTCTGTGTACTTGTGTAAGTAATGAGCTCGATAATCTTGTGTGTGTCAGTGTGTAGTTTTAGTAATTAGTAAATACTGTAAATTTTAGAAGTAAAACGCTACCAGGTTCTGTCTTCATTTATTTACCCCGCTCAACATGTTACTATAACCAGACGAGCCAAGTCTCCCAATTTAAGCGGGAGACTCCCGATTTTTCATCGTTCCTCCCGATCGCCAGGACCGATCTCCCGATTTTCAGAGCAGTATCAGTAATTTTCGTGTTATTTTAAACTCCCGCGGATTTACTCTTTCTATCGATATATGGCTGAGATTGACTGGTCGATAGTAGTTCTAATACTGATACCAGACGGCAGTACAGGACACAGTGGTCAGACCTCTTTGGTCTATAATACAGTCATTCTCTTTGCAAGCAAGTAACCTAACCTCAGAAGTAGCACGCCATAGTCGTCTACCCGGGCCAGGACCTGCAGAAGTGTCGTGTTGTGCCTTACTATTTGTTTTAGCCAAAATGTCAGAAAAGAAATATGATGCAGTGTTTAAAATTGCTTGTAGGGAGGAGTTTCCATGTTTGAGTGAATTCAGAAAGGGACCAAGTTCACATTCTGTACTATATATAGATGTAATTTTTCAGTTGCGCGTGGTGGGATGTGCGATATACTCAAGCATATGCAAACGAAAAAACATAAGGAGAGTGTCCGGTGTTTAGAAAGAAACCAGAAACTGAAATTTTCATGTAAAAACCAAGATGTAAATCCTGTGACAAATGCCGAGGTGTTATTTACGTCATTTATCATAGAACATAACCTGCCTGTAAATTGTACCAATCACGCGGGACCTTTGTTTTGCAAAATGTTTCCTGATTCAGAAATTGATAAACAATATGGGTGTACTAGAATGAAAACAACGGTTATTATTACAGAAATGTGCATGGAAGAAAGGGCAAAAATTGTATCACATTTGCAGGTGAATACATTTTCTGTTGCTACTGATGGTAGCAATAAAAGCGACTTGAAAATATATCCCATTGTTGTAACATTTTTTAGCCCTGAACTCAATGAAATTCATAGTTGTCTACTCTCTGCGCCTGATTTAGAAGGGGATGCTACTGGAGCTAACATTGCCAATCTTTTGCTCTCAACTTTTCGGGAATTCTGCATTCCATTAAAAAACTGCCTAGCTCTTGGTGCTGATAATGCTCCAGTAATGGTAGGATTAAAGAATGGTGTGGCAGGATGTTTGAAGCGGGAAAATAGTAACATAATCATCATAGGCTGGTCTTGTCACCTGATTAATCTTTGCTGCAGAGAAGGGTGCGGCGTGATTGCGCATAAATGTAGCTGAAAGTATAATTGATATATTTTATTATCTGGAAAGGAGTGCAAAGAGGAAAGAAATGTTCAGAGAATTTCAGACATTACACAACACAGAGATCAGGAAAATTCTGAAGCATGTGCTTACTTGATGGTTATCACTAAGAAGGTGTTTAGATAGGATTTTTCTGCAGGGGGACCCTTTGGTTACTTTATTCAGGAGCAAAATTGTGAGTAAGGATTCTCTGATAGGAAATTTGAAGACTAACAAAATTCCTAAGCACAGTTTAAGTGCAGATGTGTCTTGTTTGTCTGAAAAGGTAAAGGACTGTCATAACATTTCACCACATTCCTCAGTTAAAAGGAAAACCCAGCCATCAGTTTCACTATAAAAAACTACTGATGACACTAAGAGCCACGCATTGTCACGTGAAAAACGACTGTTCATGTTCTTTTCATCAAATTTACATAAATATTTTTGTCTTTTTCTCTCAAGTTTTATGGATATCTTTGAGAATTCAAACGTAGCTCTTCAGTGAAGTATGCCACACATCCACTTATTGAGGTCAGTTTGGGAGGAACTATTGAAGAATTTGATGGCAAGGTTTGTGAAACCACACATTATTAAAAGCTTCTCCTCTCTCCTTGATGTAGATCATCATACTCCAGCAAATCAAAAGGATGATTGTGATCTGATGATAGGGGACTCTGCATTTGTTTTAGTGAACACTTTGAAGTCTGAGGAAAAGTACATATTCTTTAAGTCTGTTAGAAAGTGTTTCTCTTCATTATGTGACTGCATGGCAGTGGCGGCTCGTTTGGGAGGCGCTAAGGCGCGCGCCCCCCACGGGGTTCCATTAAATTCGGGAATTTTAATCTTAAATGTTAACAAGGGAAATATTTTACTATAAGATTATTATCAAGGGCGCGAGTTGTACTGTGCTGCGGCGCGATGCGCTGCTGGCCCTACGCAGGAGGGCGCTCTCTCACAGCGGACCAAATACTCCCGAGTCTCGCTTGACTGGCCTTGAGGGAGCCAATCGGAGGCGCAGTAGAGATGTGCTGTTCTACGGAGATTCCGGCGCGTTTCTGCCGCGACCCATCGTTGCATCCAACCTACCCGAAACATTGGTGATCTGATTTCTATTTAACAGGGGTCAGTTTATGCCATTTCTCTCCTAAAACTAGGAACTATTTTACCGAGGCACTTACCTGAGTTAAATGTGCCGGTATACATTTAAAATTGTCTTGTAATTTTTAGGATTATTAACTAACGAAACGAGTAACGACTGTAACTACTGGCTCCTCGCACTTGACTCATGTTGGCCATACTCACTGGAGAGCGCGATGTTTAACTTTGTGTTGATGAATGATCTCGAGAGGTGACTGTGACAAGGTGAAATTACGAGAAAGGTTGTGATTTATATGTAAGCGTAGTGTTATGTATGCACTTCGTACAGTATGATTACCGTCGAACATATTAAAGAACTAACGTTTTCTTCTCTCTCCATCAAGAAGAAAGTCGAACTGAAGGAGTGTTTTAGGCCGACACCAGACTTCTCGTTGAAAAAACCGGAGACAAAGAAAAATGAAAATAGGGCTTTCCAAAGACAAATTAGTTCTCCTGACGTATATAACAAGAACTCGCGGATATGTGAAAGTGATATCTCAGAAACCTTTTACTGCTTTCCTAACCTGCTATTCTCCCGTTCTAGGAAAGGAGATAAATGGATCACTACAGGGGTGATATCAATAGTACCATGGACTTTGAAATGCTTGGTGAAGTCAATGTCGTGTCTTGTGTAAGTGATCACTACAACGAAACTATTCGTAAACATAACTCTATAGTGGACAAGAACAGGCAAATATTATTATTATTATTATTATTATTATTATTATTATTATTATTATTATTATTATTATTATTATTATTATGAATAAATGAATAATAATAATAATATAATAATAATATATCTGTATGTATGTTCAGTCTTCAGCCCTAAGGCTGGTTGGATCCTCAACAGCTCTGCCATCAGCTGTCATAGATGTCCTAGGCATCACTGAAGAGGCATACTAGGGAAATGAGTAGTGAGGTAGTTTCCCGTTCCTTTCCTCACTGAGCCAGAAGTTGCTGTTACATATCAGTCTGCCAAGCCCACTGAAATGCACACACCAACCGACCCTATGAGCAACATTTCCACACCATTCTTAGCATGGACTGACTGCAGAAGGAATGGAATTACTAGCATCGCTCATAGCTCGGTCACTTTCATATTGTCAAAGCCAAGGATAAGACAGAGACAGATCAATGAAAGTAACAAAATTGCTCTAGCCCACATCAGAAGACATAGTGCACTGTAAACACTAGGTCCTGCCAGTAAAGGCATATAATAATAATAATAATAATAATAGTAATAATAATAATAATAATAATAATGGAGTCACCAAAGATATCTACAATAAAAGATGCATATCCAAAAATGCAAAAATAAGGCATTACAACACAGTAGTGAAGCCAGAATGTCTATATGCAAGCGAATGTCTGGCATTAAACTATAATTTAGATAAGCTAGAAATACTAGAAAGGCGAATCATGAGGAAAATATTAGGCCCACAAAACACAGCGGAAGGTTGGAAATTACGAAGTAATGCTGAAATATATCAAAAAATAGAAAATATATCAGATGTAATGAGGAAAAGGAGACTTATGTTTTTAGGACATTTATATCGAATACAAGATAGTAGATTATCCAGTAAGATTTTCAGATATTTGTGGGGTAAGAAATCAACGACAAGCTGGGTCAATGAAGTAAGAAAGGATTTAGAAAAAACAATATAACACAAGAAAAAAATAATAGAGAAGGCTTTCGGGAAAAAGTATTGAAAATAGAAGGATTCCAAGGTAGGAAAGTAAAAAAGACTGGTTCAAAGTGGTCTGAAGACAGAAAGAAGAAACATAGTGAACAGATGAAAGCGTACTGGAAGAAAAGGAAAGAACAAAGAAGAAGGAATTGAAATTGGCACGTGGTCCTCTGTTGGCCCATTCGAAAGAATAATAATAATAATAATAATAATAATAATAATCAACATCATCATAATCAAAACAATTGCATATGCATTGCACCGTATAGTGTTCGAAGTGTGTACCTTGATAACATGTTTTGAAGAACTTGAGATATTTTGTGGAATTATGAAACTAAGGTGCGCCCCCCACTGCTGATATCCACGAGCCGCCACTGCTGCATGGTACACAAATTTCCCTTCAAAGATGAAGTTTTAATTAATGCAGAAGTTGTAAATATTTCTGCTATAAGTAAGGCATCATTTTCTAGCCTTAGATTTTTCATTAACAAGTTTCCGAACATTCTGACAAGTGATAGGGAACATTTAGATAAAGAAATTGATATTCTGCACACCCAGTTCTGTAACTTTTAGCTCGAAGAAACAGACCTGGCAAAAGGAAGAATTGATGTTCAGTGAGCATTGGTAGGTCAGATGAAATCAGCTGATGATGTACTTAAATATGACAGACTCTCTAAGGTGATGCTTGCTATTTTATCAATTCCACATAGCAATGCAGAATGTGAAAGGATTTTTAGCAGAGTCACAAAGAAAAAAACACAGTTCAGATCTTTGCTGCCTGAACAAACTTTGGAGAAACTTTTAACCTTGATATCAGTTCAGCAAGGCAAGTGCTGTGAGCAAAAATTTAGTTCCGAGTTTCTGAAGAGGGCTAAGTCAGCTACGGGTGTGGTGAACAACTATTAGTCGTAATGTGATCACCATGTTGAAGGATGAAGTCACATGTTCCTACAGTTCAGGTATGTCCAGTATTTAGTATTCGCATATAAATGATGGAAAAAATGTACCGTATTTACGCGAATAATCCCCGCACCCTAACTTTAGGAAGGCTGATTTTGAAAAAGAATAGCCAACATCGACGCAAATAAAACCCGCACCCCAATTTCGTGCCTCAAATTTTTTAAAAAATATGCGGATATTATTCACGTAAATACGGTATATATGTAGGCCAAATAGAATTGTTAATGTACTGAATTATAATGAATTAGTATATGTTCTGCCATCAATGTGTCGTAATGCATCACGATTCGCAGCCAAATTTCTCCTGATTTTTTACATTTGAAAATTGGCATGTCTGTACTGTACATCAGGACATAAAACAATGTGGAAAGGATGAAGAGGTCTCTTGATGAATTTCATTTTGATTCTGTATTGACAATTTTACTATATAATGAACAAGTACTTGTTTAGTATGAAGAGGTCTGGAAAAGTCAGTTTCCCATTCTTAGCTGGGGATTACATATCAAATGTTATACATCCTGTTTAGGTTGACTTTACACGCCATATTTTACAGTTATATTCAAACAAAATTCCATCAGAGCGCACTCTAAAACTGCATGGTTCTGCCACTGCCATCTAAATTTGCACTGTTTGTAACTCTCACGAGAGTGGAATAGTTTAAACGTGCTGTTTAATTTTTTAACACGATGTTAACAAACTCATTAGTATTCATTAACAACTGTTGATGAAACTGGGCCCAAGTGGAATTTTTCCAAGCAAAATAATCGTGCATGAATGGGTTAAAACAATCATCTCTTAACCACCGAGTCCACAGTTTTTTCCACTTTCTTGTACCAGTGTTCTATTTTAAATGCCTGACTTCTTTTTCTTGAACAGCTGCTTCATTGGCTCATTCTAGGTACAAATATTGGCAGTGATAGCAGCTTCTGAAATATCCTTTTTTCTTTTTCTAAAGTTACTCCTCCTCCTGACTCAAAACCTTCACTGTGTGAATTTCCATACCACGGGCTGAACTTGTGTCTGTCCGGAGACAGTGATGTGTACATGTAACTACTAGAGGGCACATTCTCAATATTATTACATTTCTTCTTCTTCTTCTTCTTCTTCTTGGGTGGGCTGTGAATCAAGGACCTCCACAGTTGTTTTTCTCTCCGCCGTTCCCTTCCTTTCTCCAATATTTCTTCTACTTTTACTCCTCTCTTCTCTATACTCTCCTTCACCATATCAATCCAACTCTTTTTGGACCTTCCCTGTTGTCTTCTTAATAATTTCTCAGTAAATACTCACTTCGGAACTCCATCATCTGCGATTCTCATTGTGTGTGCGTACCATTTCACTTTACTGGTCTCAATCTTGTCTTACAGTTTTGGAAATCTGTATCTCTCTCTGATTTCTACATTTATGATCTTATGTCTTCTCAATTTTTCCTCTAATGAACTTTTTCTTGGTTGCTTGAATTCTGCTTTCTTCATGTTTTGTTTGTATCTACTGTATGTGCTGACTGTGTGCGTCAAAACTGGTAATGCGTGGAGTACAGAGTTTTCTTGCATTTCTCTGGGACTTCCTGGTTTCACACTATACCTCTCACATTGATAAAACCCGTTGGCTTGCTGGATTCTCTTTCAAATTTCTTAATTTATTTTTCCATCTTCTGCAAGCATACTCCCCAAATATTTGAAGCTTTTCACAACTTCTAATGGTCTTCCAATTACTTCAATATTTCTTCTTCCTTCTCCGTCACCTCTCGCCATCACTAATGTCTTACTCTTCTCCACACTTACATTCATTCCATATTCCTGTATCTCTTGATTTTATTTTTGTTTTATTTTTAAAATATTTCTGGCTTATAGATATTACATTAGGCCTGCTGCCTCCTGTAACAATCATCCCATCTACCTTAGTTTAGCATGCTAATGGGGCTCCTTAATTGAATCGATTTTAATAACAAGTTCAGCAAATAATGTTTTTAAAACCGGCGTAGTTTAATAATGAAATAATAAATACAGTCTCCTGTCTAAGTGCTTATGAACCACCTCAAGTAGACCTTAAATGGTCTATTTATGATTTAACTAAAAGACTCATGAAAAACTGTTTCAAACAAAATATTTAATTCAGAGAATTTTCCACATTTTCCCCAAATACAGATTTTTGTGTGTGTGTGGGAAGGGGGACAGGAAAGGGGAAAAAAACTTACCAAAATTTCAGATCTTCTGATTTCAATCTTTTTTGTTTTATATTCAATACTTGCTGTAGTACCTGGGATTGCCCAGATAGTTTTCAATGTTTACCTTAAGATTTTTCAGTTAGTTATGCGAGAAGTGAATTTTTCTAGAATTATTTTTTGAGATGTTTGTTTTATGGTCTGTTATGTCATTTTTAGAGTTATTTAGATTATTTGATTTTCGAGTAATACTTTGTCCTTGTGGAAGCTCAAATTGACTAGGAAGTATTTGATCCTTTCAAAAATTAATTAATAAGTGATAACTGTATGTATTTACCCGTTGCGCTATAGATATGATGTACACTGTTTCAACTGTCATTGAGACTGTCACCAATCAGCCTTGCGACCCCAGAAGCAGTGGATTCAACAGTAATCTTGGTTATTTTAGACTAATTACTTTTAAGCTCTTCTTAGACCCCCATCTCGATGGAAGCTGAACATGGACTTAATGGTCCAGAGCATCACAATTCATCTCAGTGACATTTAAATAGTGGATTCAACATTAATATTGGTTATTTTCCATTATTTTTCATGTCATCCCCTCCCATTCCCCACCAGGATGTTTCATCTCCATAGTATTTTTTTCCAGATGGTAAGTCATATGTGTACTAAGTTTCGCTGAGAGCTATTCTGGAACATACCCGCATACATCCATAATCTTGGTTATTTTTACATTCATTTTCATCCCTTCTCAACCTCTCCATATTGTTTGTGGCTGAAGTATGACTTAATCGTCCATAGTGTCATAGTTCATCTCAGTGACCCCAAAAACTATGGATTCGACACTATTTTCACTTATTTTTATATCTCATCCCACTCGCCCACACCCTTAAGGGTTAATCTCCTGATAGTAAGTCATTATTGCACCAAGTTTGATTCAGATCGCTCCAGTAGTCCTTAAAACTAGGAATTTGGTCTTTTTAGTTATATTTATATTTCACCCACTCCTGTAGCGTTCTATGGGTGTCTCGCCCCCAAAGCATTTTTCACACATTGTAAGTAATATTTGTACCAAATTCAGTTGACAGCTATGCTGGAAAATACACACATACAACCATAATCTTGGTCAATTTGCTTATTTTATTTTTCCACCCTTTCTCACCCCCTATGGACTTGGAGTGTTACTATTCAGCTCAGCAACCCCCAAAACGATAGATTCGGCACTATTTATGATTAATTTTATATATCACTGCTCCCTTGCCTCCCACCCCAAAGGGGGGTGAACTTGGAGTTTTAAAAAATCCAGAGTGTCACTATTCATTTCAGCGATCCCAAAAACTATGGATTTGGCACTATATTCAATTATTTTTATATATCAACCCCCTTGCCCCCCACTTCGAAGGGTGCTTGGGGTGTCTTACCCCCACGTGGTTTGTCTTCTGATACTAAGTCATAAGTGTACCGAGTTTGGTTGAAATCACTCCAGTGTTTTTTAAGAGGAGGTGTAAAAACTGAAACAGTACATACGTACTGTACCATTACGTTACATTAGCGGCCGTAAATGTCATGGAAACAGTGGACAAATATGGCGTACAATAGCTTCAGGCAATGTGCAAATGCACAGAGTAGAGATATAGTAAATCGATATCGACCGGTCGCAAAGAAAAGAGTCTCAAGATTAAATAATGTTGGACTATAAAAAAATTTGAATGGAACCGATTCTTGACTACCTTGAGAAAAAGTTACGACTTGAAGAGGATTCAGCACAACCTAAGGAAGGAGAAGAAAAGATTAGCACAACGTTAATACTAAAGTATTAATATACAGATATCATTGAAGACTTTATCTGCGAAATATCGGCAGGAAGAGCGAAGATTTGAGGGAGAATATTTATTATTGCAACAGCCAAATTCAGAAGCAAAGAGAGACTACAGCTGAGTCGAACATTGCCGAAATCAATATTATAGCGGCAAATTTATGCTAAGGAAGGCATAATTTATTGTTTCCAAGTGGGGAACAATATCTGTTTAAGCTAAAGAATTAACAAAAAGTAGGCTGAATTAAAGAAATTACCAAATTAAGAAAGACATTTACGACCAATACGAGAATCACAAAACAATTAATACGTATTGAGTAACCTACTATTCACCAGTGAAATATGCATTCTACCATGTATTTATTGTTTTATCATTTTATGAGAACTGGTGACAAGATGGAGTCAGCTTAAACAGATGGAATGGATCGCTCAAGATGAAATAGCTCAAGCCAAGATTCCCAGCCGGAGCCGCAGATGACGTAATCTTTGGACTGCAAGGGCTGCCTATTCCAAGATGTCCTAGACCAGGAGAAATCCAGCAGCAAAATCCCGTTACGAGGTAAGTATTATGAGTTGCATCGTATTGAATTTGAAATTAGTTGATGAAAAATATTTCATATGAGTGCAGGAGTGCTAGAAGTAAGAGATTTAGTGCCAATGAACGGATACTAGAGTATAAATGCCAATTATTAACCGATGATATGTGCCAATTTCTGCAGTATAACTAAGGTGCTTATGAGATAATTTTAGGTTAATGGAAACAAGATCAGATTGAGCATTTGTGCATGATTAGTGCCAATCCATACGAGCAGACCGTGAAATGTTAAACCAGTTGTGGTTGTAGAAAATGCATGCGAGATACGAGACGTAACCTAATATTTGAGGTCAATATGAGTTGCAGTCATGGCCAGTATGATAATTGTATTGTAAGGAAATGTTGAAATATTTCGGAGTTGCAGTGAGTGAAAGAATATTCAGGCTATTAAGTATTTCTACCGTAACACAGAGGTTATTTAAATGGAGTTAAATGAATATGTTTCTTAATTATGGAGGTATATATAAAGGAAATGGAATATTAATGTGGCAAGATGTAGTTAATATGAGGAGATATGTATTCTGTTCGTTGCATGAGTAAGGGATAACTGATTGAATTGCGAATTCCTGTGTTACATATAATATTTATATTAGGATTAGCACTGCAAATGAAGGATTCAGGCCATGTTAAGTTGAGTGTTTGACTTGAGCCAAACATAATATGTTTCGTAGTGACTTTTTAACTGAAGGTATTGATAGGTTACTTGTTTGTTATACGTTACGTAATACAAATATACAAGAATAAAATGGAGTCTCGCATATATATATTTGAAGTTCAGCGCGTTAATGCTAATATGAAGAACGGTTTTCTTTGACAAAATCTTGGCACAGCGAAGAGATATTTGAGAATAAGTAAATACATTGGCATATGATTAGGAATTCATGGCACGATTTTCGCAGGTTAGACTGACTTGCTATTATATCTATGGCACTCTGTTGTAAGGATATTTGGTTTATTATGTACATATGTTGGTGTACAGTTTTAATTTACTCAAGTTTTGGCTATGATAGGAATGTTAATAACTGCATGGGTGTTTTTGAACCCAGATTTAAACAACGTAATGTTTATCTCGTAATGTGATGAGTCAGAAGTGAGAATCCAAACAAGTATCCAAATAAATTCAGACATATAGACCGAAAAGAAAGATGAAACCTAAATGATGCCCCAAAGACAATCCCAAACAGTATTAACAGGAAGATATTCCACTCCTCCCTGATGAATAAAGTTTTAGTCCCTACTTTTCCCCCATGAATCAACTTAAATACTGAAAATATGAAATATTATTGAAGGTTAACGTAAATGTAAACAAATATAATGGTAATTTAAAGATTTTCAACTATGTTTATCTCAGAATTCAAGAATTTGAGAATGATCTTTGTAACTTCGTATGATATTCTTTTCTCTATTGCTGATAGATGCACTGATATTCCGATTTATAATATATTAGCATGCTAATAAACTAAATATAGTAGTAATATTGCGTTTCTATTTCTAAAGTAACTTGTAGTATGTAATAATAAGATAATATATGGATCAATTGAATTTGTTTATGCCGAATACTACGCGTAGGCCAGGCAATTTCCTTAATATGTGGAGACTGAATGACTGGTTAAGCATATAGCTACTCTTCAACGGAATCTACGACTTATTTAGAGTATATGGGAATACAATGAAAGTAATTTACCCTGAGAAACAAATATGCACCATATTGTTATTGCTCATGTTCATACATGATATCCCAATTTTCATGTAAGTTAACTGTAAATGATATAATACAGAGTCTAGGTATGATTCATTACCCGATGTTGTGAATTTCGTAGCCGGAGCGATGTTTAAACAGGTGTATATTTAATTAATGCTCCAACGCGGCGCAATAGAGAAAGTTACCGCGGGAACAGTAATAAACCCTCCGGTGCAGTACCCACACACATACATACAATGACATTTATGACATATTACAACACAGTTGGGGACAACATGTCTTGCTTTCTGACCAGTGTGTTCAATCAGACATTCCATGCCAGTACTTCGTATCATTGTCAATGTTTTACGCTCAAGTAATATGCAGGAGGAGGGGAATGGGCAAGTGCACAGCTAATGACATCACTTACCTGCCACTGTTCCAACTGTTGGCTGAGCTCCACCTTCTGCTGGATTGCCTCCAGTAGCTGGCTGTTAGCCTGCATCACGTCAATTCTAGTGCGTGCTAGCTCTACCTCCACGTGGTTCTTGCGTGCCACAGCGCCATCGCGAGCGTTCCATGCCTTGCGTATTAGCTCGTCCCTAGCCAAGTGAGTGTCTTCCAGGTCTCCACGAGCTCGATCGCGTTCTTCTACCACACCTTTCAGCTCTGCCTCACGTATGCTTAGCTGAAAACACACAGACCCTGTTAAAAACAATCAAAGTGGAATAAAAGTACTGTGGCTGTATATCGCTGGGATATGGTCTTGTGTTTTTAACATGCTGCTAAGTAAAAGTCAGACTTCTGTGCAAATATGAACTACTTCTTCACAAAGATGCCAACTACTATGGACTTTCTGCAATTTCTACAGTTTTCCCGCTTACACTATGGCGTGCCGTTCTGAACATGGAGACCAGTAAAAGGATTCCACAGGGAAGTGCATTCTACCAGAATGTAAGAAACCTGGTGTAAAGGAAGTACCAATGAAGTGTAAAGAGAGATGTATAAGATATATTACTGCCCATTCCTGAAATATGCAGCAAAGACCGGACACTGACAAAAAGACAGGAGAATAAAATCTAAGCCAGTGAAATGAAATTTTTAAGAATTATGATAGGAAAGACAAGAAAAGACAGAGTAAGAAATGAGGATATCAGGAAGGAAATTGGATTGGAAAAGCTTTTCGATAGAATGGAGGATAGACTTCGATGGTTTGGGCACGTTAAGAGAATGGTAAAGGAAAGGATGCCAAAGCAGATGATGGTGATGCAGATAGAAAGAGGGGGAGCAAGAGGGAGACCCAGATTAAGGTAGCGATAGCTGCAGTCGCTTAAGTGCGGCCAGTATCCAGTAATCGGTAGATAGTGGGTTCGAGCCCCACTGTCAGCAGCCCTGAAGGTGGTTTTCCGTGGTTTCCCATTTTCACACCAGGCAAATGCTGGGGCTGTACCTTAATTAAGGCCACGGCCGCTTCCTTCCCATTCCTAGGCCTTTCCTATCCC
The DNA here is from genome assembly GCF_040414725.1 of Anabrus simplex. Lineage (NCBI taxonomy): Eukaryota > Metazoa > Arthropoda > Insecta > Orthoptera > Tettigoniidae > Anabrus > Anabrus simplex. The sequence continues at coordinate 162,104,414 of NC_090279.1, read as the reverse complement.
ATTGTCACCATAAGACCTATCTGTGTCAGTGCGACGTAAAGCAAATAGCTTAGATTAAGGAAGTTGAAAATCAGTTAAAGAGGAACAATGGTAGTTGGTTAGAGGAAGATAGAAAGGTGCTATTTGTTGGTTACAAATTCAAAACAATATAAATTCACCATTACTTGTGCAAACCTGGAGAAAAGTTCTTGTATGTTGGGTTTTGCTATTAGAAAATAGTTCATGAAAAAATAAGGAGATACTGACATTTGTATTTGTAAGAGTTTGGAATGAAGATCAACAATGGCAAGACTTAAGGTGATGAGAGTAGGAAAGGAGGAAAGTGCTATTAATATAACACTAGAGGGAAAGATATTTGAACAAGTAAAGTCATTCAGATATTTGGGGAGTTTGTTAATGTGGAATGGAAGCTGTACAGAATATCTACAGGAAAAGAAGCTTTTGGAAAGGGGAGAGGGTTTTTGACATTTTACGTAATCCCTATTAATTTAAGAAAGAGGTTCATGAAGTGTTTTGTGTGGAGTGAGGTCCTGAAACATGGACATTAAGAAAGAAAGATACAAAATATTTCAAAAGTTTTGAAATATGATTGTGGAGAAGAATGAAAACACTTAAGTGGACAGATAAAGTGCTAAGAAGAGTAGGAGAGAAGAGACACCTGATGAAAATGATAAGGAAGAGGAAAATATCCTGGTTGGGTCACATACTATGTAAAAATTGTCTTCAACGGGGGAGGGGGAATAGATGGAAGAAGAGGAAGAAGAAGGTTTGAAATGTTAACAGATGTCAAGCAAGGTAGAAGTTATGAACAACTGAAACAAGATGCTCAGGACAGAAAATCATGGAGAATATCCAGTTGATACCTCTCTCAAGACAGATTCACGGAAGAAGAAGACCATCTTTGACCACAAATGTAGAAATTATTTATTCTTTACTGGTTTCGTCTTACAGGATACTACTTTGAGTTCTCACCTTGCTAGTGAGGTCCCGTATTTGGTCGCTGGCTCGCTTCAGCTGCTCTTGTTTCTCGTCCAGGGCTCGTTGAGCCTTTTCGAGCGCCTCTCGTGCGCGATGAAGCTCTGCCTCCAGTTCTAGCTCCAGGTCGAGCCCACTGCTGCTAGAGCTGCAGGTCCGAGAGTGCGAACACACGGTACGCACTAGGGCAGTCAGCTCCTTGACCAGTTCAGAGAGATCCCCTACCTGCAGCAAGAGATACTCGTAGTAAAGTAAGTCACTTAAAAACACTTAACACCAGAACAAACAAATAAAGAGCTCTTTTCTTAAATCAGAGCGTAGAGGATCAAAGAAATGAGAAAAGTGGAATACTGTATTTCTAAATGTTTACTGGTCCAGTATTCCTGACATAATACTAAGTTTTGGTAATAAAAAGTAAAACATTTGATAAGATTGCTTAAGTATACTTAGAAGATGAAAAATAGGATAGAAACTTACACAAATTATTATTATTGAATGATTGCAAGCAATGGCCAGTATGGTGAAAGAACTTGTTTTAGAAACCTAATCAGATGCATAAAACTTGGGAAAAGATTCCACTCATAGCACAAAGTTCTTGGTGTGGTATTGGTTATGCATATTTTATTGTGGAAACCATGAACAGTAAAGCTTGTAACCATGTATCTTCGACTGTAAATTGTTTGTTCCCTATGTTTTTTTGCATAGCATCTGTTGCACAGAACTTGCTCCAAATTTCATTCCTCTTTTGTCGCCTTTCATTTAGAAGCTGCATATGACTTCAGTTTTTTCTTCAGTAATCTTCAGTCCTACTTTCTTGGCATTATGGACCATATTTATTACAGTGTGCCCCATTTATCATCTTCTGATTCCGCCAGCATTGGATTGAAATCAGCATATTTAATTTTTGTAACTAATGCCAAAATCTTTTTCTTTCTTTCTTTCTTTCTTTCTTTCTTTCTTTCTTTTCCTTGTATTAAGAAAAAAATCTATGAGTCAAAAATAATCCTGGAATCACCCAAATAGTAATACTAAATAAATTCTTTAATTTACTGTTAAAATTAATTAGATAATGAATATAGGATACTACATATACAGTAGACTGGATAATAACAGGCTCACAAAGAAAATTTTAAATTTAGCATTATCAATGAAAAATGATAATAATTGGCTAAAAGAAATCAGTGGAGGCCTAAATGAAATTGGCACCAGTAAAGAAATCTTTCAAAATAGAATTCAGAACCTTAATTCACAAACACAAATTTTTTGTAAAGCGCACCCGACTAAATACAGGATGGACTGAACAACATAGAAAGGAACACAGCGAGAGGATGAAGAGATATTGGGAAGAGAAGAAGAAAAACCAAAAATAGTGCTAGTAAGTTCAAACGCCTTCCTTAGCTGGGTATAACGAATCAATAATAATAAATCCCAATGTTCCTACATACATTTATTAATATATACATAGATTAATGCATCCTCCAATGCTAGAAATATCTTTAATATCTTCTTTTCTGCCTCTCATTTATAGGTCTTAACAAGGGTATGTAGGATTTGTATGTTGGGTATTCAGCCCAAAGGCTGGTTTGATTCTCTGCAGCTCCGCCAACAGCTGTCATAAATAGCCTAGGTGTCACTGAAGAGGCGTACTAGGGAAATGAGGAGTGAGGTAGTTTCCCGTTGCTTTCCTCACCGAGCCAGCCGTTGCTATTACATATCAACCTGCCAAGCCCACTGAAATGCATGCACCAACCGACCCTATGAGCAATATTTTCACACCATTCATAACAAGGACTGGCTGCATAAGGAAAGGTATTACTAGCATCACTCATACCTCAGTCATTTTCATATTGTCAAAGCCAAGGATGAGACTGAGACAGGTCAATGAAAGTAACAAATTTGATATAGCCCATACCAGAGGACATAGTGCACTGTAAACACTACATCTCGCCAGCAAAGGCATAATGTAGGATTTATAAGATGTAAATTTATAAATCTACCAGTCCATCTCTTCGTTCTCTCTAAATTGCCTATAACTATCTCTTGAATCCTCAGGTATGAATGTTTATGGAGAACAGAATTTTCTGTTACCTGTATAACTGTGTAATGTGTAAGAACTCACCTTGACTACATCGCAGTTGCTGCTGTCAGGAGTGGACTCTGGCCCTGAACTACTGAAGGAGTCGGATCGAGAACGCCTCAGCTGACCACAGATACCTCGTAGTTGTTGGCAGGCTGTTAGCACTTCTTGTCGCAGTAGTGTATCCTAGAAATATAAAACTCCTTACTCTACTGGAATAATTATAGCAACAATAATACAGCAGTCCTTTTTAACTTATATTCTGAAGGGATGTTTCTTGCCAGTCGACGAAGAAAAAGAGATCATGGGTGCAGATGACACCATAATATTTGTTGACAGTTTAGGAGACCTTTATTTCCTCTTCAACAGTTTCAACAAAGTAAGCAATGAGGTTTGGCATTACAATATTCAGAAAACAAAATTAGTGATAATTAAATAGCAAGCAGAAAATCAGCATTCTGGACAGCAACCAACTAAAAAAATGTGTCTCTCAAAAGATCGTCCTGCGAGTATATCCGGCAGAAAAAGAAAGTTGAAGAGTGGCAATCTGGCAACACTGTAACCATATGTAGGGTAACTACCTCTGTCAGCATGTATTAGCCGTGCTGTTCAGTTGGTGTACTGGTTATAGTTTTGGGTTAGCATGGAGGAGGTCGAGGGTTCGATCCTGGGTTGAGGCGCTATTTTTATTTGCTAATTTCCATCGGACATTACATACTGTAATACAGTAAGACACCGTTTCTTAGGTCACATGTATCCTATATTTACAAAATTTAGTAATGCTGAACACGTAACGCATCTAGTAGATGAAGTTGTGCGAATAAATTCATGCCCACGAAGTGGAAAGGGCCTCTTTCAAAGCCGACCAATGAAAACGAATGTTTGTCCGTTTCTAGGATCGTAGTATGTAAATACAAATGGTTTCTAGAGGACCTGCTGCATTCACTGTTGACGATTAAGATGCCAGATACCATACCACCTGGACTACATTTACGAAATAAAAAGCATACACCTCAACCCAGGATCGACTCCTCGACCTCCTGCAGGCTAACCCAAAACTCTATCCACCGCACCAACCGTACAGCACGATTAATGTGTGCTGCCAGAAGTAGTTACGCTTTACGGGAGCGAAAGCTGGGTGGACTCAGGATATCTTATTCATAAGTTGGAAATAACAGACATGAAAGTAGCAAGAATGATTGCTGGTACAAACAGGTGGGAACAATGGCAGGATGGTACTCGGAATGAGGAGATAAAGGCTAAGTTAGGAATGAACTCGATGGATGAAGCTGTGCGCATAAACGGGCTTCGTTGGTGGGGTCATGTGAGGCGAATGGAGGAGGATAGGTTACCTAGGAGAATAATGGACTCTGCTATGGAGGGTAGGAGAAGTAGAGGTAGACCAAGAAGACAATGGTTAGACTCGGTTTCTAAAGATTTAAAGATATCCTCGATTTGCAACTAGACATTTTTTTATTGCTGGCATATGAGGAGTCACGCTGTGACGCCCGACTGCGCAAATTTCGCTTCACCCTGTATAATACAGGTCCTTTCCAGCACACAGTTAATTGTCTGTACATGAACATGTTCATGTATCGCTCTATCCACATGCACTGGCTTCGTATTGGTTATGGGATTCATACATCAATGTACTGTACTATGCTAAAATGCTTTCTCATATTGTTTGGCACGGAATTGGAGTAACATAATGCATAATAAAATATTAAGTTAAATAATTAAATGTGTGCTGCCGTCCTTGGAGTCCCAGTTTTGATTCCCGGTACTGCCAGAAATTGGTATGTATGTGGTTAACATGGAACATGCAGCTCACCTCCATTGGGATGTGCCTGAAAAGAGCTGCACCAGCTCGGGATGAGGACACAAGTTTACTTACTATTAATTATTTAAATAATATTCTTTTTTGCAAAAAAATAACAATTCCCCTTCATTTTCAATGGACGAAGGTTGCAAAAAGTCACTTCCCATAATACAACCTCAATAGCCTAACATATCTAATAAAATGCATCGCACAGAAGAAACAAGTAAAAGTCGTGAGGCAGATTCAGTCTTTGTGTGCATATCACTGAAATGGTCGAATCAGTACATGCTTCATATCGTGGACTGTTTCCGACTATCAGTGACATGTGCCAAGACTTAGTTGGAAAGCCAGACTATAGTACATGGACGAATACTCAAATGCAATTTTGACCATGTTGGATAGGAATTTTCGTATTGTGCACGATCCAATGGTCCAGGGACTGTGTTTGAAAGAACCTGTTATTGCCATGATAGTTAATCATAGAAAATTGTGTTGTTATTATTATATATTACAATTAATTAATTAATTAATAGAGAAATGTACACTCAAGTTTGAGCATTAAATAAATTTCACATTTTAGTCTTTGCTATAGTCTGTAATTGTCCTGGTTCTTTTCGTGCATGTTATGATGTGATATCTTCTACACTTCTGTCCACACAAAATGCACTTACAATCTTCGTCTGGCTCATGGAACTTCTGGTTTACGCATACCTTGTGGTGAAACCCATGTATGGAGAGTCGTGTTATCACGTGGCGCTGTGTGTTGCACTCTCTAGTCCATCTATCGTCCGTCATCGCTGGTGAGGCGTAGAAGTCGAGGTCGATTTCACTTTTCTTCCTTTCCCTGATGTTTACTAGTGCCCTGCTTGCTTCCGTTGATTGTAGGTAGAACTGTGATCATATGTCTTCTATGAAATACGTCTCCCGCAGCATTTCGTATACCATCCGGGATGGCGCTGTCTTTCCGACTCGGGTAATCCTCTTCATGAACATTGCTTTTATACTTTCTATTCTCATCAGGTCTCCGATCTTTAGCTTTTCCCACACGATCTCAATTCCATATGTTATCACTGGCGCTACTGTCGTCTTGAAAAGTCTCATCGCCGTGCTGATTGAAAGGTTTGAAATGTTTTGGATGCTGTATGAGGCTCTGATTGCTGCTGCTGTTCTTTCTTGAATATGTATACCAAAGGACGCCGCCGTTGTCTGTAGTGTTATTCCCAAATATTTGTAATTTCGTACCTTTTGTAATGGCTTTTGGTGTAATGTTATGTTGTCTTTGGGTGTTGATTTCCCACCTTTTCTGAAGGTCATTTGTACTGTCTTTTCTTCATTTATCTCTAGGCTGTTTTCCTTCACCCAGGTCTCTAGTCTGCGGACTGCCCTTTGCACATCCTCCTTTTCTTTCGCTCCGATCAGCATGTCATCTGCGTATAGGATCAGCTCTGCTTTTGATCCTTCCTCTACTATGCGGTTCACATCTGCTGTATAAATGTTGAAAAGTGTGGGACTCATGGGATCCCCTTGCATAACTCCGTTCGTCTGTATTATGTCTTCAGAAATTTCTACGTTGTTGTTTATTTGGATTATGTTCCTCCGTAGACATGCTTCAACTATTCTCACTAGTGGGTCTCTCTCGCCGATTGTCAATTTCATTTTCTCGATTAGCTTTCGCCTGTCGATTGAGTCGAATGCCTTCTTGAAATCAACAAAGACTGCGTGATATTTCCCTCCTTTGTGTCTTAAGGCTTCTTCTACCTGATTTATTAGGTATTTCACTGCCTGGACCGTGCTCCTGCCTTTCATAAAACCGAATTGATTTTCTGGAATGTACCCACTGAAGGCTTCCAGTAATCTTTCATTTAGTATCTTTGTGAAAACTTTAAAGGATGCATTTTCTAGTGCTACTCCTCTAAATGAGTCTAGTGATGTTCTGCTCCCTTTTCCTATATTACAATGAAATTTTTAAAAATGAAATTCTGTCTATCTTCTGAAACTACAACAACTGGGCATTATTTATGAAATTATTTGCAAACTATTGCATAATAGCTTATAATGAGATGATTGTAGTTTCTTCTTAGCTTTTCACTATCATACCCCATTTCCTTCGTCCAGCTCCCACCGGTTTGGGATGTTTATGCCACTTTTCCTCTTTCAAGCTCAGTCACTCCTAACTATGGGATCGAATGAGATATTATTAGGTACAGAAACCCTCTGATATTCAGTCCAAATACAAGCCTATTCTGATTTTTCAGCAATCCTATCACAAAATAAAGCATGTACTGTACAGTATATTTAAAATTCAGTTGTCTACAAGAAGGATGGTATGAACTTTCTTTCCAACTCTAAAACAGCTCAAAAGCAAATTACGTTTGTACATGTTAATGCACACATTTCATAGCCTCGAAAATTAATCGGCAGTGACTGAATGTTGTTTGTTCAAGTGTGTACTCTGTCTCTACTCCTGCCACTCCTGTCCGCTAAGTGACTGTACTGCTACAATTGTGCAAAACTAACCCATAAACAAGGGATACAAGAGCTAGTAATCAGTAAAAAAAATTAAGACACACAGTTAAAAATAAAAGCAGGGAGCAAAAAATGCTGTCAAATTTCCCTTTGGGAAAATTAAACGACCATAAATGTCTTTCAATAACTGAAACTCAAATTGTTAATGATTTTACAGTCGAACCTCGAGATCTCGAACCTCCATTACTCGAATTTTCAGTATCTCGAAGTAACTTAAATTTTCCGGCCATTTGTTCTATTTTTCACATGTATTTATTTCTCTATTACTCAAAATTCGGTTGCATGAATTTCTCGATTTCTTGAAGCAAACATTTCCTCCCTTGGGGAAAAGAATACTCTGTTAGTCGAATTTTGTGCAACATTAATAGTGCAATACGGCATTTGTGGTTTGTGAGGAACAGTTAACAAGTAAAGAAAGGGTTACAGTGATTCTGGGAGCTAATATTACAGGAACCAAAAACTAAAATTTGTAGCGATCGGAAAATCGGCGAAGCCTCGGGTGTGAATCAATTATCGGTCACATATGAAAGCAACCCCCGAAGTCACGGATGACAAACTCCATTTACGAATCTCGGCTGTGTGTTATTGAAGAGAATTTTCAATGTGAAGGGAGGAAAGGTTAACAATAACAAACAGAAGAGACTAACGGATTTTTTTTCCAAAAGTGTTAACCGAGGTATGTTTCTGGTTTCGCTACTGTATGTATTGTATCCTGTCTTCTAAAAAGTTACTATAATGAGGGTTATAATTAAAGTGATGCCATAAAATAGAGTTTGTTTGTATATGTTTAAATACTGTTAAAAATAATTTATTCAGTATAAGCCCATAGATATATGTTTCGATTATGTGCTATATATGCTCAAAAATGGTTTTCTGTATATCTCAAAATTTCGATAACTCAAAATAAAATTTAGCTCCCGAGGTGATTCGAGACATCAAGGTTCTATTGTATTTGCATCTAACGAATCATTTTCAAGAGACGTCTGTGTGGAATTGGGAGTCGACAGGTGTAGGATTTAGTGCATTCAAATGGGAAGGAAATAAAATAATCAGTTCTCTAGAGTGTGATGAGATGAGGCCTCTTTGATGTCTCTCAGTCTCGGCCATCCATCAGTACTTCACATCACAGCCTGCATAGTTGTTAGGTAACATAGCGTCTCAAATTCTGTATCGCTAATTTTGCGACGCAGATTTTCAGATGACTCCCAGCCATAAGACATATTTATATCAAAATAATTTTAAAATTAAATTACATTAAAAAATGAATTGATTGTGACCTGAACTTGTACTTCTTACACAACGGAGCCAGCACCTTGCCCACTGTGCTACATGAATACTAATGTGAAGGATGGCTCGTAACTGGCGTTTGAAGATTGAAACATTAAACTCTTCAACATTAGTGACAATCTGAGAGAATTTCAAAATAGTACCAATTTCGTACCCAAGTAAATCAACCTTGCAAGAGCTCTACAAAATCAGTGTCATTTGCTCCACTCCCCTTATTAGACATGAACAGAGCTGCCAACTGTTTCAGAACATGTACAGTTTCCCTTGTTATCACAGAAATACTATTATTGTTCCTTGTGGAATGAATCATTACTTGAACTGTATTCCTATAATATGGAATATTGATACATCAGTATTAATAAGAAACTTAAATCATTAGGCTTTTGAAAGCTGTCTCGTTTCTGTCATGTTCTTTCTCCTGTGGCGAATGTTTATACCGTTAAGATGACCCACCTGATGCCCATTGATTAAGATAATATCAATTTCATATTTCCATTTAAAATGTTAAGTTCCCATTATTATGTGTATTCTACACTAACTCTGATACTAACCGTGTCTGTCGACTGTTGCTGCGCGAGCAAGGGTAGCTCCTCCTCTTCCTCCTCTATGTCTCCATCACACTCCATCTCGTTGAGGAGAGAGCGGTGCGTGCTGTGACTACTGCTGCTTGTACTGCCAGACATTGCCTCCAGTCTCTCACCTAGGGAACTATTGACAGAGCGCAGCTGTTCGAGCTCACGCTGCGAGTGACGAAACTGGGAACAAGCCAACAAAAGATATCCAGTCATGAAAAGAACACTGAAATACCACTTCTAAATAAAAATAGTTTTTAATAAACATAACAGCTTTCTATTATTATTATTATTATTATCATCATCATTTACCTCAGATCTACAGAATTTATGGATGGTCTAGTGAAAAGGACAAGTCCCATGTACATTAAAAGCTTCACAGACCCACTGAAACATATCAACCGTAATGATGCAGCAACCTAGAGAAGACAATATTAGTTCTTGGGAAGGCAGAATAGCACGAGCTTGGGAGGCTGCTGAAGTCATTTTCCTATACAAAAAAGGTGACAGTACTGTTACAGAGAACTACAAACCCATCAGCTTACTCTCTCACCTTTGCAAACTCATGACCAGAATTATTACAAATCTGATAACCAGCCTGTTGAGTAAGCTAGGTTCCGACAACAATACAGCATGAGTGATCAGCTTCAAGTTGTTTACAGTCTCATTGAGAAGACCACAGAATACAATGTATTATCCTACTACACGTAACAAATCATTCAACTTCCATCGAGACTTGGGCTGTGATACCTGCATTGCATAATGTTGGAACTGACTCCAGATATGTAAACTTCATAAGAAACATCTACGAGAATACCAGTCTCCACATGAAAGTGAAGTTGGGATGACGGGGAGGATAGCAATTGACAGAGGCATTTCGGACTTGAAAGAAAAGGAAAGGAAAGGAGATTAGTACTGATGGCAACTTCCTCAATCATCTACAGTTTGCGAATGACATCATACTGATAACAAGTGATCCACAACAATTGCAAGATATGTTCAGTGAGTTGAATGAAGCTTAGAAGAATGTTGGCTTAAAAAAGAAGAGAACCCAGATGGCATCCTTGACATCACTGAATGAAGCTCTTCACCCTTGCCTGGAGAAAGTCGAGGAATGTGGTATCTTGGATGCAAGATCAAGCTTGGGAAGAAACATTGCAGGGAAAAAGTAACAGGGGGAGTTAGTCTGAGTTGGAGTGCGTTTGGAAAACTTGACTTCATGCTGCAAGGCGAAAACACACCAGTCACTACGTAAGGTCTGGAAAACAGTCTCGCTAAACCAACATAACACAGACTGGGAGTTGTGCAGTAGGCGATGAAGAGGACGCATGCCTGGGATCTTGCATCGAGACAGAACATCAAACAAACAAATCCATCAAAGAACCCGCGTGACAGACGTGATCCAACGCATTGCCACACTTAAATGGAAATGAGCAGGACAGGATGGAAGCCGATGGACCAAGAGAGTGTTGAGGTGACAATGCAGAACATCATGATGCAGTGTTGTGAGACAACAGCTACACTGGGCTGAAATACTGATTAGCTCCAAACAGCAACAGATCGACCTACATAGTGGAAAATGGCCTACATTCAAGAGTGGATGACAACGGGCTGATGATGAAGAAGAAGAAGATTCTCCCAGGATGCTAGTACTCTAAACGAAATTGAATCAAGGTGTAGCAAAGCAAACAATATGACCTTGCAGTTGCAATTAGTGATATTCCATAAGAAAGAAGTCGGCTTTCAGATGAAACTTACTTTGCTGCATGGGAGTGAATCTTGGGTGGAGCAAGGAAGAAACAGGCATGAAATCAGTGAGAAAGATTGCTGGTACAAACAGATGGGAACAATGGCAGGAGGGTATTTGGACCAAAGAGATGGAGGCTAATCAAGGAATGAAATTGATGGATGAAGATGTATGCATGAACTGGTTGTGGTCTTGGGGTCATTTGAGGCGAATAGGGGAGGATTGGTTACCTAGCAATACAGTGCACCCAGCCATAGAGGGTAAGAGAAGTAGAGGGAGACCAAGGCGATGATGGTTGGACATAAATAGAAGTGGCCTATGGCTTTAAGTGCTGGGAGTGTCTGAGGACAAGTTCGGCTCGCCAGATGCAGGTCTTTTGATTTGACTCCCGTAGGCGACCTGCGCGTCATGATGAGGATGAAATGATGATGAAGATGACACACCCAACCCCCGTGCCAGCGAAATTAACCAATTAAGGTTAAAATTCCCGACCCTGCCGGGAATCAAACATGGGACCCCTCTGACCAAAGCACGCTAACCATTTAGCCATGGAGCCGGACAGACATAAATAATTTGATGATAACAGGTGTGGAACTAAATGAAGTCACAGAACTAGTTGCAAACAGAGGATTGTGGAGGCATTTAGTTAATTTTCAGAGGCTTGCGGACGTAGGGTTGAAAGGCATAGCAGTCTGTAATGTAATTGCAACATTTAATCTAGATTCAGCATAATGCTGGTTTGGTTCATCAGGGAGGTAGACAACCAGTTACTGAAGTTGCACAAAACTGATATTTTCATGGTTGCTGTGAAGACATTTATCCCATATTTCAAGGTGCTTGGAGTATAGGCTACCATTATATTAATGTTAGGCATATTAGAGGCTATGTTTTATATCTGAAATATTAGAAGCTATAAAAGAGGTAAATCACAACAAGAATTTGAAATCACCTGCACAACAATTCTATCTATCATTGGTTGTCATAGAAAGGCTGGGTATCCTAGGAAATGAGCAGTGAGGTGGTTCCCTCTTTGGTTTCTGCCATGCCCACTAAAATTCACACAACTGGTGAGGGAACATGGTTTCCCCTGCCTGTTGTAGCTCAACATGGTGCTCCAATTTCACACCCTATATGACCCTTCTCTTTTTGTTTTGCCAGTACCTTCCTTTTTTATCTTTATTAGTGTTAGCAAGGTGATAGTTACTTTGCTATCCTACCTCGTAACTGCCTCCCTACAAGCTACATCATTCATCACAACTATTGCCAGCGTAAGGAATAACAACATACTGTACATACATCTTTATTACAGCAGTGGCACTCAACATGGCTTGATGCTGCTCCTCTTGACTGGCAGCCTTTGTTTAATAACAAGAATCCCCTTTCAGGCTTTGGTCTCCCTCAAAAGATCTCTACTCTAAATGTAACATAAAAGTCTGTTGAACACACAAGTTCAATATAAATTTTACACTATAACATACATGCAAAGTATTGAAAAACCCACCACTATTAAACAAGGAATAAAAATATACACTGTTCCTTGTTTAAAAGTATGGTCTTTAACAGATATGTTATTTTGTAATATTTATATTGAACTTGTGTGTTCAACAAACTGAAAAAGTTTCATTTAACTTAGTTGACACTGGAAAATATCTAAAATTCTAAAACAATTTAATTGTATGAAGTCCACCTGTTCAATACACGTTTGCCATTTGATAAATCGTCTGTCTAAAAAGCTACATAGACATGTATCACTGTTTTTTTGTATATGTCTTTCTTCTTTATGTTATTTTAGGTGATGATGACCTCTAGGCTATGTAGCTTTTTAGACAGACCATTTATCAAATGGCAAATGTGTATTGAACAGGTGGACTTTATACAATTAAATTCTTTTAGAATTTTATCTTAGATATTTAAAGTCAATATGGAACCGAAATGAAGTTCATTACTGGAAAGTATGGCTTCCTTCTTAACAGATCTCCACTCTGTATAATCGCACCTCAGTAAATAAAAAATCCACCTTTCCAACACAATAATAATCTCTTGATTATTTCTTCTACATTAAGTTATACATTATTACAGGATATGATTCATCCTCTTTTAGGACATCCTCAGTCGCACTTTCTTGTTAGAGATTAAAATTGACACAGAGAACAAGGATCCATAAAACACTACATAATCAACAACACTTAAATGAAAATGTCTTGTCCATGACAAGGAGAGTAGTAAAAGTTCTTGTGAAACTGATCTTCTAATTATGTATGACATATATGGTTTGTCAACTCGTTTGTGCTGTTGTTTTAAAAATCTTCAACCGTGTATTATATTTAAAATATTTTTTTTACCAGAATTCTTATTAGCACAGAAGGTGGCTGTGGGATTTGGATGTACTAGATTTTACGGAATTAGTTCACCTTCGTCAAGTAAAAAATGCCTGTTTTTGTCCAACAATAAGAAATTCCCTTCCCACCTCATAACAGGAGGGGCCTGCCTATCCGAGGCGGTAAAGGCATGCTCGGTTCGCCCGGAAGGACGTGGGTTCGAATCCCCGTCAGGAAGTCATAAAAAATTTAATAATGTTATTTGCTTTACGTCCCACTAACTACTTTTTAAGGTCTTTGGAGACTGTAAAAAATTTAAGAAACAAGATTTCCACTTCCGGAGGTGCATATGGCCCTGAGGTTCACTCAGCCTACACCAAAAATGAGTACCAGGTTAATTCCTTGGGGCAAAGGCGGCCGGGCGAAGAGCTAACCACTCTACCCCATCACGTGCCGAGGTTAACAATGGTGGAAGCCTTTACCTTCCACTCCTCCGAGGGCCTTCATGGCCTGTACGGAGGTGTCTTTGTTTTGTTTTTTGACCTCATAACAGGTAGGCTACATATGTTTTCCTTGTTTTAATAGTGCTCATTTATGTTACAATGCTGGTGGTGGTGGTGCAATAACTGGGCAACCATCCTCTACATACTTCTGGAGAAAGCTGGCATCAGAAAGGGCATCCAGCCATAAAACTGAGCCAAATCCACGTCAATTGTTGATCCTAATAAAGTGGGAAAAGGCCAAGGAGAAGAAGAAGAATCTGTGCATATGTAATAAGATAAATAAAAATAATAAATCTTCATTAGAGACTGCAATGAGTCTGCAAGGCTCTGTGAATTAACTAACTGCCTCCACAATCTTCTATTTGGATAATTGTAAGTAAAATCATCTTCCAAGAGATTTAAAATCAGTTTCCAATCTGTCAACTTTCAAAATTAAAGAAAGTGCTATGGAATCAGTACCGGTACCTAAGTAAGTAGATGACTTTCTAGATAAGACTTTGTGTAGTGGTAACATAAAGGAAATATTTAGAGTAACGTTCATTATAACAAATTTATGTATTTATTTGCAGCCAATGTATATGTATTATATTAATTTTAGACGCTAAACAAATTGTATTGTACAATTCCTGTATATGAGCCTTTGGCTCGGAATTAATTAATAAAGTAAAAAAAAAATATATCTTGAGTCCACCCAGTTTTCACTCCCACACCTCAAAATCAATCTGAAAATAGATCAATGTAGTCAGAGAGCTAACTTCTTTCGTACAGAATAACGTTGATCAAAACTGCATTAGCTTTGCTCTTTGGCCTTGTTTAGTTCTGCATCTCCTATTAATAAAACATTAAAAACTGAGTTATAATTTTCTAGGTAATCTATCCTCCTCCATTTGCCTCACATTACTCCACCACCAAAGCTGGCTATGCACAGAGCTTCAACCATCCAGTTCATTCCTAACTTAGCCTTAATCCCCTCATTCTGAATACTCTCCTGTCATTGTTTCCACCTGTTTATACCAGCTATTATTCTCGCTACCTTCATCCCTGTTCCTTCCAACTTTTAAATAAGATATCCTCAGTCCACCCAGGTTTCACTCCTGTAGGCCTACAGCAAAGTTGGTCTGGAAACAGACTGATGTAAAAATAATGTTTTCCTAGAACTCCCTTCTTTCTTACAGAATGCCATTGATCACAGCACTTCGATACAATTTCATTTAATACACAAACATCCTAGGAGATAAGGCCTACACATCCCAAGTACTTGAAATGATCTGTCTGTTCCAGCTTTGTATTCCTGCCCTGATATTCAATTCATATCAGGAGATACAGTTTCACTGGAAACACTACATCTAGAGATAGACCTGGGCTGCTACCACACATTAAGGTTATTAAATGTTTACCTGCAACTCGTGCTCACGAGACTGATGCTCCAGCAAGACAATGCGATCCGTAGCCTCGTCCAACGCTGCCGTGAGCCTCTCTCGCTCATCCAGAAGGGCCTGCAACCTCCTTTCTAGTTCCATTTTCTTGTCTGTCAGCATCTGAATCTGAAATATATAATGAAGAAATTGATACAACTCTGCAACTAGGATCATAGCCTCTCTTTCTAGCTTAGTGAACTATAGTTAGTTAACTGCTCAAAGCTGTGAATGCCAGCACAGTTGTTCATGTTCCAAATTGTTTCAGTGGAAATACATTTTTAAAGAGAAAGGTAGATGTTCGAGATTGTGTCAGTGTATGAAGATGTGGAGATCGTCACTGTCTGTTTATATTTTAATGTTTGTCCTATTCTCCTGTTTCTATTGCTCCCCCTTTCCATACTGATCTGCCACTGTGTCTATCCTATTATTTGTTCCTTTTCATATTCCTACTTTCTCATATGACACTTTGATCTGTTCAATTCTGTTACTTAAATTTCAAAATGTTGACTACATTTCTGAAGAGAAAGTTGTGTCCCTCTATTCCAAAAAGTGTCAGGAGGTCAGATACCCTGTTTTAGACATCATCATCCTCATATCCAAATATATTTCCTTGGTCCCTGAAAATAAAGCTCATTCAGTCACTTTTGTTTCCAATTCTCAAATACTGTGATACAGTTTTTATTGATATCAATAATGAGCAAGGCATGAGACTGCAACATGCCCAAAATGCATGCATCAGGTATGCATTCGACATACGCCCATATGTCCACATACCCGCATACTATAGACATTTATCTTGGTTGCGACTAAATGACAGACGTAGGCTCCGTGCAACTACTTTGGTCTGTCAAGTGTTTTCTGAAAACACTCCTCTTTACCTATCCACCAGATTTTGCTACCTTAGTTCACTACACCTGTTCAATACCCAGTCAGGCTGCACACTAGAAATTCCTATACATCAAACCGCAACCTACAACAGATCGTTCACAATCACCATCACGAGCTGGTGGAATGAACTTCCCAATGACATCGGGGAAGCTAAATCTAACACAAAGTTTAAGATCCTTTGCCAGCATCATTTTATAAACACTTCCAGTCTTTCTTGAGTGTGAATGGGATGCATGAATGAGAGTGAATATGGTTGTTTACTGTAACGTGTTCCAGTTTATACGTTATGCTTTAGTTATACTTTACTTACTTTAGTTTAGTTTATACTTTAGGTTGTAAAGATTTAATAAGTTTAAATTAGGTCATTTCAGTTTTAATACTGTTACCATATATGAAAATGTAAATTGTTGAAATTCTTACATTGTAAAACTGTAAAAATTATATTGTAAATTAGTACTAATTTATGTACATGAAGTGGTTAAGTGTAAGAAAGGGTCGGGAGCCCTAACTTCGCCACAATAAAGTCACTTTAATAATAATAATAATAATAATAATAATAATAATAATAATAATAATAATAATCATGTCCAGCTCCAGAGCTGAATGGTTAACACGTTGCTCCTGGGTTTGATTCCCAGTTGGGTCATGGATTTTAACTTTCATGAGTTAATTCCTATGGCTCGGGGGGCGTTTTCAGCATAAGATGTCATCTTAGACAGGGTTCCATCCTCACAGATGCACAGATCGTCTATACAGCGTCAAAATCGAAATACCTGCACCGAGCCTCTCCGGAGGCCACATGCCATTATTATTTATCATCATCATCATCATCATCATTTTAATTTCCCCCTGTCCAGCTCCTGCCAGGGCAGCGTGTTGATGGGACTTCTCCACCGTTGCCTCTCCTTTCACCACTCCTCTTAAGTAATTGTATTCCATTCCAGTCTTTCTTTTCTTATACTGTTCCTGACAGAGTCTGTCCATCTTGCTCTGCATCTCCCTCCTCCATCCTCATAACATGTCCAAACCATCTCAATTTTTTCTTCTCCATCCTATCACTCAGTTTTTCTACCCCTATTTCTTTTCTGACCTCAACAACACACCACATATTACTTCTAATCAATGTAGGAAATTTGGGATCAGAAAGCTAATTCAGAAATGATTTGCAAGGGCTGAATACTCACTTCGTCCCTCAGCATCTCGAGACTGGTGACGTGGTCCTGCAGACTGGACTTGCGCAGGTTGCACTGGTCTCTCAAGCCCTGGAGTTGTGCTGAAAGCTGCTCCTCTGCCTTGTTTGACTGGAACACATGCACACATTATCAAAGATGAGATTTCTATTTCTTATGTTAGAAACAAGTAACTGCATAAGGGACAGTCATAAGAAGAGTACAAGAAAAAAGTAACTGGGCTCAATTAGAGTTACTTGGGAAATATTTTACTCAATTTACAAAAAGTAATCAGTAAAACTACAATTACTTTACAGAATGTTTGTCTCAGGAAATCACTGGGTTTTTTCACTTGGGGCTGGAATAATACAAAAGTTTGCAAGGAAAAGGAATATATTACTTCATTCTGTGTGGATTTTCCTTAACTCAGAGGTGTTAAGTGATTATCATCACTAGGTGAAACTAAACATTATACCTTATAATTTTCGAAATGATCTTTTCCCATTTTTTAAATTTTAGTTAATGAGTTTTAGCGTTTGAAATGATTTTCCATTTACTTTGCAAATAAATTCATTTGTTCTTGAAATTTTCATCGCTAATCTTTGACATCTTAAGGTGAAAATACATCTTTGCATTTACTGAAAAGATGCCTTACAGGGTTACTTGAAGGAATGGCTGTGTTTAATTTGAAAGTACTGGAGAGGTAAGAAAGTAGCTCATCCAGAACTGGTGAAATTATTGGTTCTACTTGTAGCAGAATAATTTATTTTTTCACATTTCTGCTTCTCTGTGATGAATATCAATTATCTAGAATGTAATGATAACAATTTTGTTTCACAAACTAAATTACAAGTAAAAATGACATATTGTAAAAACTAATGAATACTAGTAAAAATTACTAAGAATGTAATTGTTACAAGTAATTTGTTTACTTTTATTCAATGACTTCCCATCTCTGGTAATGGAAAATGAAGTCATGTTCAACTATTGATTAATTCATCTTAGATAAAGTATAATGTTTTTACAACCACTCAGCACCATCAAATAAATAAATAAATAGTATTTAATAGCATGGATTGGTTGTAAAAACAATATCCTTTATCTGAGGAACTGTGTATCCTTAGTATTGACTCTAGCTAAGCACTTTGATACTCCTTGTAATTTTCTACCCTCCCAATAAGACAAATATTGCAATGTCACCTTATTTTATTCCCTGGAGACACCTTTCCCAATTCTAGCTGCCATATTACTGTGTCCATACCAGTGACATCACCACATGGAGTATGGCACAACCCAGCAAGTACTAGACAGTTTCAAGCAACCAATACAAAATGCAGCAAAACAAACGTTACTAAAATTACCAACATACTCTTAACATTGAATTACTTGTAACGATTAAATTTTTAATAAGTTTTACTCATAACCATTACTTTTGCGCATGATAAATTTCATATTTGAGCCCTTATTGTCAGAAAGTATCAACATGTGAAAATTTTAACAACAAATGTTCCAGCTTCACAATACTGTAATCGCCTTCAACACTTAGTGTGAAGTAGACGGCACAGGACCGGCAAGGAGGTCCATATTGTTAACAACACAACCAAGTTCCACTTGCATCATTCAACGTAAGTCCACCTTACTTCAACTCATCATAAGAAGCTACTTTAACATGGCGTTAATATTACATTATTTATGTACACATTCAAGAACATGTGAGCCTCCGTGGCTCAGACGGTAGTGCATCGGCCTCTCACTGCTGGATACCGTGGTTCAAATCCCAGTCACTCCATGTGAGATTCATGCTGCACAAAGCGGAGGCGGGACAGGTTTTTCTCCGGGTACTCCGGTTTTTCCTGTCATCTTTCATTCCAGCAACACTCTCCATTATCATTTCATTGCATCTATCAGTCATTAATAATCACCTTGGGAGTGGCAACCCCATTGTAATACTAGCCTATATATGTTCCATTCATTACATTCCTGACCCGGTCTAAGACTGGAAAACAGGTTGTAGGTTTTCATTTTCATTTCAAGAACATGTACAGTATGTTCACAATATATATGATTAATTTAATTCACATAGCCACTCATGTCGTATTATATTTGTGCAATTCTACACATGTAACAACATTTTAACCTGTGCAATATCTGGACTTCACGATTCACATCATGTTTTTGTTTGTGTTATTCCAAGATAGACAAGACACATAGACAAGATTCACAGACTTCACTAATTTTAATGTGTCCTTACCATATTTCCAATGTTTTTGTGTGTGACTGAAGATGTCCCATAAGAGGATGAAACATGTATCACCAATATAGTTTAATGTGGTCTTATTAATAAAGACGATTACAGTATTGTGAAGGTGGAAAATTTGTTGTTAAGATTTTCACAATTTTCACAAAATGTAGTTTTTACTTGTAATTTACTTCTGAAAAGAAAATTGTAATTGTTACACTTCAGTAATCATTACATTCTAGCAATCGATGTATATTGCATCGAGAGCTTGGCAACTTTGGAACCCCACCACTCAAAAGGCAACCATCCTCTATATAACATTAATAAGAAAGTCGGACACTTCAAAAAGTGAAGGTAACAGAAAAAAGAAAGGGAAGGGCATAAAAGTGTAAGACTCCCGAGGCCGCCTCAAAAACCTAACACCATCAAGGTTGGGAAAGAACAAAACTTGACCAAGGGAGGTCAGATAGGAAAGATGAAACTGAGGATACTGACACAAGTAAGTGTAAGCAATGCCAGACTAGCTAACAGAACTTTGGTTGCCAACCCACGCTTGGTCTATCTTGTAGTCACCTCTTACGACAGGCTAGGATACCGTGAATCTTATTCTACTTTTCCCACCCACAGAGGTTATGTGGTTGAGAAGGAAACATGTGCCAGTGAAAGGGTTAAGGCATTTCCATTCCCCTATTTTGAATTAGTTATCTTGAAAATAATGAAAACACGAGAGTGACACGCAAATTTTTCTTGGGAGCAATCATTTTGAAAGTCTGACTAATCTCACCCAGTGATGATAACCACTTAATGTCTTTATGCTAAATAACACAAAATGGAGTAATGTATTTTTCCTTGCAAACTTTAGTATCATTACATCCCTGTGTGAAAAAGTGTCAGTGATTCCCTACAGATTTGCATTCTGTGAAGTATGTATGTATGTATGTGTTTTATTTATTTATTTATTTATTTATTTATTTATTTATTTATTTATTTATTTATTTATTTATTTATTTATTTATTTATTTATTTATTTATTTGACTTAAGCAGTGGCAAAGTTAGGGCTCGTGGTCCTGTTTTACACTTACCCACGTAAATCACAGATAATACATATATGAAAGAAATGTATTGAAGAAAATAAGCTAAAAATTAAAGATTTGGAGAACATAATATAATGAAGAAAGTAAAGCAAAGCTCAACAAATAAAATGGAATAAAATAAAAGAAATCTGGAGCAACAGGTAAAAAGAAAGAGACAAAGTCATAATGAAAAAAGTAAGATACAAACTGAAAAATATAAGCAATGCGTAGAGAGAGCACAATATGTAATAAAGTAATAGAAATATAAGCATGGCCATAAATAGTGATCTATGTACATGAGTTAAATGCTAAATTTTATGTACATTTATGCTATAATAATAATAATAATAATAATAATAATTAATAACCTAATATTAATTAAAAGAAACAACAGTTGTACTTGTTATTTTACTGATTACTTTTTGAAAAGTAATTAGTAATTGAGTAAATATTTTCTCAGGTAACTGTAATTGATCCCAATTACTTTTATTTTGTACTTTTCCCATCACTGATTATAATATGCAAGGTACAGAATGTTTTCATCCTGATGTCTCATGCAATGTTCATAACGGTCTTGTTGATGAACACAGGTTGTGCAAGGATACAGTAAAATGACTGGACTACTTTTGTAATTCAGAAACATACCTGTAGCTAAGGAAAGCTTCAACAAGAAGAGAAACTTGTTTTGTGGTCCTTTGGAAAAAGATCTGAGAAAGATACTACTACAGCGTTGTTTGTGCAGTATACTGTAGTTCTATATGGTGCAGAAACATGAATGATGAGGAAGGAAGAACAGAGAAGAATAGAGGCATTCGAGATGTGGATGCAGAGGAGAATAGGAGGAGTGAGCTGGGAAGACAGAACAATGAATGCGGAAGTGCTGAAGGCAAGAGAAAAGGATTAAAAGGATTAAAAAAAGGATTCAAAATTGTATAGGACATTATCTATGACATGATTCCATATAGATTTTGATTCCCATAGGGAACCTGAAATATTTGTTCTGAATTAGTAAATTCATAGTTCCAATATAATTGGTCCATTATTGGAAATTATAAATTTTCCAGCTAACTCGTGTTGGTTGGCAGCATTTCACCCCAGTGTGCCAATTTGGGCATACCTACCAAGACGCATGGGTAGTGCATATATAGTACATTTGTATTGGAATTACGATTCCTTATTTTTATGAATAGTGATGGAAGGGATAGTAAAAAGGGAAGGAGGAGCTATTAGATAACATTAGAAAATGAAAAGAAGGATATGCAGAGGTAAAGAAAAGATTATGTATAGTTTTTTATTAATGGAGATATTTGACAGTTCCTGCTTTGGCCCCATTAATATCGCTAAACAACTAAACAAATATATGCAGTGAGGTAATCTAGCTATCCTTGAATGTAAACAGAGTTTTCAGAAATTCTGTTTAGCCGTTTTCCCAGGATGATGTAACAGTAAGACACAAAAAAGTACTGGGCAAATTGTCATAGCTGTGAGCTTCTATTCAGGAATTAATGGGTTCAAACCCCAGCCCTAAAGATGGTTTTCCATGGTTTCCCGCTTTGACACCAGGCAAAAGCTGGGGGATTGTACCATAATGAAGGCCACAGTCGCTTCTTTCCCATTTCCCAGACTTAGCCCGGTCTTATCCCATCAACGTCAAAAGTCTTTCTGCAACATTAAGTCACCAGCAAGGAAAGGAGGACACAAACACATTGAAGTGTATGCATTTTCGACTGAAGTATACCTTGAACATATACTGGTATATTGAAAAACCAAACCCCATGGCATAAGAGCTCCAAAGGATCATGGCCTACCAAGCGACCACGGTCTTGAATCGTGGACAATGAAGGCTTCAGATATAAATCGGATAGATGCCTTTGAAATGTACTGAGTGAGTTAGCCGTGCACTTAGGGTCACACAGCTGTGGGCTTGCATTCAGGAAATAGTGGGTTGTAACTCCACTGTCAGCAGCCCTGAGGATGGTTTTCCATGGTTTCCCAATTTCACACCACTCAGATGCTGGGGCTGTACCTTAATTAGGGCCACGGCCGCTTCCTTCCCGCTCCAATCCTTTCCTAACCCATCATCGCCATAAGACCTATTTGTGTCGATGCGACGTAAAGCAACTTGAAACCTGGTGTGTAACTTTGGCTTCTTAGACCAGGAACGAAGTAGAGGTACGGTAGTCATAACCAACCATCCC
This sequence comes from Anabrus simplex, assembly GCF_040414725.1. Taxonomy (NCBI): domain Eukaryota; kingdom Metazoa; phylum Arthropoda; class Insecta; order Orthoptera; family Tettigoniidae; genus Anabrus; species Anabrus simplex. The sequence goes on along the minus strand of NC_090279.1, from coordinate 162,081,604 downwards.
CCTGTGGGTAGGGGTGGTAAGATATCACCCACAGTGTCTCCTGCCTGTTGTAAGAAGGGATGAAAAGGGGCCCTCAACTTGAGAGCGAGGGTTTGCGAACATGGGGTCCATAGCTCAGTTCTAACATTGCTTCCACTTGTGCCAGACTCCTCACTTTCATCTATCCTATCTGATCTCCCCTGGTCAACTCTGGTTCTTTTCCGAGCTCGACAGTATTAGGTGTCAAAGCCTAGGGAGTCTTTTGTTTAAATGCCCCACGTGACCCTTTTTTTTTTTTTTTTGGCTGATATCTACATTGTGTCAACCCCTTCATTTGTTTCCCTCTGATTAGTGTTATTAGAGGATGGCTGCCCAGTTGTACTTCCTCAGAAAACAATCACCACAGGCTTTCTAGCCCCAACTGGCAGGTTCGATCCTGGCTCAGTCCGGTGGGATTTGAAGGTGCTCAAATACATTAACCTCGTGTCAGTAGATTTACTGGCATGTAAAAGAACTCCTGCGGGTCAAATTTCCAGCACCTCGGCGTCTCCGAAAACCGCCAAAAGGAAGTACTGTATGTAGTGGAACTTATTTTTTAATTTTTTTAATATGACTAACCTCCTTGAGTTGCATGGCTAGCCGCTGGTTCTGCTCCGTGAGTTCCGCCACCAGCACAGCCTTCTCGCGCTCCGCGTGTCTGAGCGTCGCCTCGCGCTCCGTGAGCTTGGTAGTGAGCGCGCTGATGTCTGCCTGCAGCTCCAAGAGGCGCGCGTCGCTCTCGGACTGGAGCGAAGCGAGTCGTCGTCGCAGGGCATGTCGATCCTGCTCCAACAGCTGTAACAGCAAACATACACTTGTAATGCATCACAAACAGCGATGTTACGACACTAGAACTACACCCTGTTACTTTAAGGGATCAAACCACACACTGAGGTCACAGATAATTCAATTAAAAACATAATTTATGCAATTATTTGATAATATATATTAACAATTTGTGTTATTTCTCTTGTAATTAATCCAGAGTATAGCAATAAAATATTTTTTCCAGTTAAATACGAGTTCGTACAATTTAAAATAATACGTTACCGGTACTGCTAAAAGTGGATTTCATCCTTACAATATAACACACCGAGCTCGATAGCTGCAGTCGCTTAAGTGCGGCCAGTATCCAGTAATCGGGAGATCGTGGGTTCGAGCCCCACTGTCAGCAGCCCTGAAGATGGTTTTCCGTGGTTTCCCATTTTCACACCAGGCAAATGCCGGGGCTGTACCTTAATTAAGGCCATGGCCGTTTCCTTCCACTTCCTAGGCCTTTCCTACCCCCATCGTCACCATAAGACGTATCTGTGTCGGCGCGACGTAAAACAAATAGCAAAAAAAAAAAAAACCAATATAACACATCATAACTATGTATTAAATACATATTTCAGAACAATTTTATTTTATTTTATACAACCATGAATGAAAATGAAAATACACACCCTATTTCCGGTCATTCTACCGGGTCAGGAATGGTATGAATGAAGCCCCCATCGAGCGGCGTGGATAGGGATTGTGGCGGCTGCCGAAGTCTGTCGAATTCCTCTGGGTCAATGATTAAAGATGAAATGTTATTGTACAGTGTTGCTGGAATGCAAGATGACACGTAAAACCGGAGTACCCGGAAAAAAACATGTCCCACCTCCGTTTTGGCCAGCATAAATCTCACAGAGTGACCGGGATTTGAACCACGGAACCCAGAGCTGAGAGGTCGGCGCGCTGCCGCCTGAGCCACGGAGGCTTCTTTGTACAACCATGAATATCATCAATAAATAGTACATGTATTTTATTCATAGGGGTGCGCAGCTGTGAGCTTCCATTCGGGAGGTAGTGGGTTCGAACCCCTCTGTCGGAAGCCCTGAAGATTGTTTCTCGTCGTTTCCCATTTTCATACCAGGCAAATGCTGGGGCTGTACCTAAATTAAGGCCACGGCCGCTTCCTTCCAACTCCTAGCCCTTTCCTATCCCATCGTCGCCATAAGACCTACCTGTGTCGGTGCAACGTAAAGCAATTTATTGTAAAAAAAATCTAATTCACCTTGCGTAACAATGAAAAGAACAATATTCCCATGTGGATGAGCAGTAGAGTGGTTGTGATTATTATTTTAAGAGGAAGTACAACCCGGCAACCATCCCAGCGATAGTGCCGGTTTTTAGAAAGCTAGATCGCAGATTTAAACCTCGCAGAGGTAGTCTGATTTTTGAGGTCCAATAGGTACTCCATGTCGTCCCATTCTCTGGTAACACATATGATGTTTCCGTGGTAAATTTAATAAAAACTCGGCCACAGGTCGCCCGATACATTTCTATTTCTCTCCCATCTGATAGAGTAAAATGGAAGACGTCAAAATTGACTTAAAGGCAGCCTAAATAGCGCCAAATATAAAGAAGTCTGCATACTGTAACTATGGCATTATTATTATGTTCCGCCTAGTTTTGGGTTTTCAGAGACGCCGTTTATTAGTGATATTAACTACTCCGAAAAATAAACAGAAATAGAAATACATTTATTCTACATCAGAAACTTTTACTGGTTACTGTCAAAATTCTTGTAATATTTATTTAATTTGTTCCTTGGCAGTTCTGACATTTACTCGATTCGTCATTCTTCAATAGTTTGGAAAAGAACCTGCTCAACAAACCGAGATAATCGAAATATTCAATATTCATTAAACCGAGATACATTACTTCATAGGGTATCGTACTTGCCATAAATACGAGGGCTGGTAGTGGCAACGTAGTCTAAACACTCGCAGGAGATCGGGTATGCGCAAATAGGATATAGGAGCGATCAGGTGGCGCTGATGTCGATGTAGAGTGTGCATTTGACGGCCACCCAGTTGGGAGTGTTGTGGCTGTGTGACGTTGAAGTGAAAAACGTCGATTTCACCGGTCTAAAGCATGTTTTCAAAAGGTTTCGTGTATTAAAATCGAGGTTGTCTGTGGCAAAAATGCATCATAGTGTTCTCGACGATTACGTGAAGCCTGTGCGAGAATATATTCTTGTACAGCACGTTGCCACGTCGCAAACAAAAGCTGTTATCGCAACGGTGGCATTGGGAGGTCTTGGAACACCCTCCGTACTCACCAGACTTGAGTCCTTGTGACTTCGACCTGTTTCCGAAGTTGAAGGAACCCCTCCGAAGCCGCCGATTTCCTAACGTGCGGTCGCTGTTATCATCAGAGAACGCCTTGCCGACGATTCCCAACGGCTCTCCGACATTTGGCAATAGACTTTGTAGGTGCCTTACTTACTTTCCTAGTTCTCATTTCCCGCCCGAAGGGCGGGGCGGGCCGCTTAGAGAGTGACGCTCTCGCTCGGGCCGGGAGATGCGAAGAGAGCAGTGCGATGTGGCTGGATGAAGAGGATGGGTGAAGCGATGTGAATATTTAATAGGAAGAGAAGACGGGTTCTCTTGGTTATGGAGATGGGAAGAAATGGACATTTACACGGGAGTGCTTAAAGGGAAGTTGCGGGGAAGGGTGAGGTGGTAAAGTGTGGAGGCGATATGATACAGTATAGTTGTGAGTTGTCCGAGATGTTCGAGGGTTGGCGGCGGTGGAAAGGAAATATTAAATGGGGGAGATGGTGGACGGACGTTGTGGGCTAGTTGAAAAGGAGGATGATCGGGCCGGGTGCGGCGACGTGGTGTGGTGAGGGGATGTCTTGATTGTGGAGGGGAACGAGAGGATTCGACGTTATGGAGACGACCGTAGATGGGGGCACCGGTGGCGATGAGATGGTCGACGGCTGTTTAAGTGGGTAGCTGTAGGCGCACTAAGTATGTTGGGCCCGTGGAGTTGAAGATCCGAAACGCCCTCCGGACTGGTATGGCGTGAAGGTGTTGGACTTCTGTTACGGAGATGACTGGGTCGACGCCGCGAACGACGCAACTGAAGACTCTGTTGGTATCTGATGTTGATGGCGGTGATGCTGGTTGACGGGCGACCAATGCTGATGCGGTTGGAGTTGACGGTGTCGTAGATGGTGGCTGTGCAGACGAAGAGACAGGTGGTGAACTGCGGCTCAGAAAGCGAGGAGGTGGTACACTAATCTGAGGAAAAGTTTGTGGCACGGAGAAAGATGTGGACATAAGTGGTGTAGGATGGGAAGACGTAAAAGTTGTCATAGGGTGGGAGGAAAAGGTGAGGGCGGAAGTCGTTGTGGTGGTAGTGGTGGTGGTCGTCATTGTTGAGCGTAATAGGGAGGCTGAATTCCAGCGAGGAGTCGGCCGTTATGCTGATCCAGGTCGGCGGGAGCTGTTATTAGAGATGTGAAGAAGCCACCCGGCCGATCAAAAGACACTGGAGGTGCTGCTACGAAGATACGTCCACGTACAGCGAGGTTTTGAGAGTTTGGCGTATGCATGTGTAGGTGACAACAATGAAGGAATGAATTGCAATTGTACTTGTTAGTTCATCAACACAGCCACTACTTTATTTACAACCTTCGTATAACACAGTTGCCATCAAAGAATATAATATGGTTATATCATTGTATAATGGCAATTGACATGACGGTGTCTACCAGCTAAAATCTGCATTACACCCCGATACACACTACGGTACTATCTACTATGATATACGGGTATTGAATTCTAAGCTTCAGTCACCAGGCAGCGCAACGTTCTGCAGCCATTCCAGGCATGATTCGATCATAAAACGTCATGGGCAACAGAGGGGAAACAATTCAATTACGCTATAAAGATAAACAAAAAACAAATGAGTTAAAGGTTGTACTCTACAAACATTATTGGACGTGCAGCTATGGTTGATCGCAGAGTTCATCGTCATTAATTATCAATTTCTTCCTCCTTTCCTTAAGACTGTTGCTTATAGTTTGCAAACATAATACTTGATATGGTGACCGGCTGACAGCATAATTGATTGCCGGTATGTAAGAGTGCTACTACAGACAAGAGATCCCTGTCACACTTCAGAACCTTTTTAGAGCAAAATTCTGACACTGCGGCGGCGTAGGAACTGTAGTACTAGAAGAAAGGACTTCAAACACTCAGGATTATTCTTTTTTTTAATTAGCTGCATCTATAAGCGAGGGCATAGAACACTATCCGCTAAACTTTCAGTGATACTTCGTTTTACGTTTGTGAGAGGTTCCGGCTATAATACCAAGCGAATGGAACTGAAAACTGAAATGAAGCGATAGTATGATCGATCAATCGACCGATCGATATTCTTCCCTCGCATTTCACAATTTCCGTCTTCATCGCTATGCCATGTTTAGCGGTCAGCTCTTTGTGTGTATGTCCAAGGTCTGGAAATGTCGCTTCCTTCATAAAGTCATCATACCTACGGGTAGCCTACTCTTGTATAGTGCAAAGCCATTTATTCCAAGTGAACATAAATTAAACTAAACTATGAAACGTATAGGCGTTCCTATGATGTACCCGGAATTTCATCAGCCATTGCAATATGATTTTTTTTTAAAAATCAAGTTTCACATGTATTTCTTTGCACCGTTGTATAAATACCAATAGCGTTCCATGTTTGGCTATCATATCACCAGATGTCCGACTCGTTGGCTGAACGGTCAGCCTAATTGGCCTTCGGTTCAGAGGGTCCCGCGTTCGATTCCCGGCCGGGTGGGGGATTTTAACCTTAATTGGTTAATTCCAATGGCACGGGGGCTGGGTGTATGTGTTGTCTTCATTATCATTTCATCCCCATCACGACGCGTAGGACGCCTACGGGTATCAAATAGAAAGACCTGCACCTGGCGAGCCGAACCCATCCTCGGATATCCCGGCACTAAAAGCCATACGACATTTCATTTTTTCACATCACCAGATGTCAAAGCGATACATAATTGATTCATTTTCGGTGTTAAGAGGATGCCCGTTCTTATCACACGAGTCCTACCGATTCAGTATACTAATTCAGCCAAACAATTGCCAAATGTTTCGCGGATAGTACATACTACTCTGTAAGAAGCGACTAGAAGGGGTCCTCAACTTTAGAGCGTGGGTTGGCATCCACGTTGCTGTTCTCTCCCAACCCCGGCAGTAACAGGATTACGAGACCTAGGTTGCGTTTAATTTTCACGCATTTCATAGCCCCTACCTTTCCTTTGTCGATACCCTCGCTCTGGGAAATACACTAATCTCAACACGAACTCTCTCTTGCAGATATGCCCTCTTCAATTTCAATGGACTCTGTCGGCATTCGATCCCGCACTGTTAAGCACAGGAGCTGAGCAACTTGCAAAATCGGCCTTTCGTTATATATTTCTTTCTTAACTGATCTGTGGTCCGACAGCTCTGCTCTCCGACCAGCCAACCGAGTAGAGGAGGGGTGGCCACGGCTCTACCGTAGCTCTACGCCTCTATATTCAGGAGAGGGGTTGGTCTCCACCGTCGGCTGTCCTGAAAATGGTTTTCCGTGAATTTCCATTCTCCTACACCAAGGCGAATGTCGGGACAGTTCCTAGTATAGGCCACAGCCGCCAATCCTTTTACCTTCTGCGATACAACACCGTCTAGAAGGCCCGCCTCCCCCGTCAGGGGAGGACTGAAAACATTTAGTAACAGTAGTCTTTCTTAATCTGTTTATCGTCCAGGGTTGGGTTTTCCCTCGGACTCAGCGAGGGATCTCACTTCTAACGTCTCAAGGGTAGTGTCCTGGAGCGTGAGACTTTGGGTCGGGGGAATACAACTAGTAAGCAGGGCCAGTACCGAGCGAGTTGGCCGTGTGGTAAGGAGCGCACAGCTGTCAGCTTGCATTCGGGAGACAGTAGGTTCGAAACCCCACTGTCGGCAGCCCTGAAGATAGTTTTCCATGGTTTCCCATTTTCACACTATGTTGTACTTTAATTAAGGCCACGGCCGCTTCCTTCCCACTCCCAGCCCTTTATTCTCCCATCGTCGCCATGAGACCTATCTATGTCGGTGCTACGTAAAACAAATGGTAAAAAGAGGAGGACCAGTACCTCGCCCAGGCGGCCTCGCCTGCTATGCTGAACAGCGGCCTTGGAAAGGATAGACAAGGAAGAGGGAAGGAAGCGGCCGTGGCCTTAAGTTAGGTACCATCTCGGCATTTGCGTGGAGGAGAAGTGGGAAACTATGGAAAACCACTTTGAGGATAGCTGAAGTGGGAATCGAACCCTCGGTTACGTGAACGCTGGTGATCCACGCGTGATATTTCGTGGATCACCAGCGTTCACGTAACCCGAACCCTCAATTCAGTTGACCCCGTTCTAGCCCTCGTACGACTTTTCGAATTTCGTGGCAGAGCCGGGAATCGAACGCGGGCCTCCGGGGGTGGCAGCTAATCACACACTACAGAGGCGGACTCGTTATTCACTTACGCAGCTGAAGTTCCTTCCACGAAATCATCAATCAGTGGGAGTACGCGGGTCCACAACTCCTCGATCAACCGTTTGGACATCTCAAGAACATAACAGCGGTAAAGTCGACTAACCACGCCCTTAAAGTAATCAATGTCGGAGACAAGATTAAAGAAAATCCGTAAGTGGCCGCACATCTTCAGCGCTGACCTGCCGTGTTCGACTTCATCGTGATGACCTATTTTACAAAGTAGCACATTTCCGTCCTGCGCCACGCCACCCAAAGTGTGATGTAGCCCAGGCCAAACAGGTGACTTGGCCTGACCTCACCAAACACAGCGGCTTCCCTCTCTCAAGAGGAAATACGAAATGTATTTCTCAATTTGAAATATTATAATTAACAACTACTTGATTATTACAGACTTGCTGTGGGTGAGGGCGGTGTCTCTACGGTATCACCTACCTGCCGTGAGAGGCGACCAGGGTATCTCGACTTGGGAGCATGGGCTAGCGACCATGATTCCCCCAGCTGAGTTCGGCATTGCTTTGTGTGGAGTGTGGCGCTTTATATGGCTGAGATTTGGACGTTGAGAAAAGAGGAAGGAAAAAGACTAGAAGCAGTTGAAATGTGGATCTGGCGGAAGATGGAGAAAATCAACTGGCAGGAAAATATACTGTATATACAGTATATATATATATATATATACAGTCATGGGAAAAAGTATACGTACACCTTAAACGTTAAGCAATATTGTCGTTTGTAATTGACGCACTGTCTATAGGCCGCTAGAAATTTCACCACTTTCCTATATTTCGGTATTTCACGAAACATGACTATGAATATGTACCGGAAATAACAATAGTACTTTGGAAATATTTGTTTTAACAAGCATATCATCCAATAATTTCGAAATAGAGATGCATAAAAAGTATTCGTACAGGTGGAAAATCTTCAGATCAAAAACCTTGATGACATTACTTGCAACGCAGGTAAGCAGTAAAGGTCACGTCTTTTACCAAGTCAGTTGCGCTTCAATCGTTGTAAACAACAAGTGATACAGTCTATCAGTAAGATGGGCCGCAAAATGCAAGAAACAACAGAAGAAGGGAGAATGATTATAATTCGGGCTCATAATTTCTGCAAATCTCTCTCGGAAATATCTAAATTTGTGAAGAGACCAAGATCTACAATTCAGGGAATTATTGACAGGTATGGTGAGAGAAAATCTTTCAAAAATACACGTAGATGTGGACGTCCATGCACACTAGACGAACGAACTGAAAGACTAAACTTCAGGAAACTTAAGAGAAATCCTAGAATCAGTGCTGCAAAACTGAGGTCTGAACTAGGAAATGATTTAAAACTTCATATCTGTGCTTCCATAATTCAAAAGGTTTTTATACGAATGACTATCATTGTAGAAATGCCAGGCGAAAACCTTTAATTACCCCAGCAAACAGGAAGAAAAGACTACAATATGCTACAGACTACGAACATGCTTCTCTAGCATTATGGTATCCAGTTATATTTACGGATGAAAGAATAATTCACTATTTTTCAAGAACATTGCAAAAAGGGGAGGAGTAAAAAGAACACAGAACTGGAAGAAAAAATCTGCTTCCTTCAGTGAAGCATGGTGGAGGTTGTTTAATGGTTTGGTGGTGCATGAGCTCAGCTGAAGTAGATTCCTTAGAATTCATAGATGGAAAGGTGGACCGTAAATATTGTATTGAAGTTTTGAAGAAACGTCTAGTATCTAGTGCCGAAAAAATGGGACTTCTGGGTGATTATGTAATCATGCAGTATAATGATCCGAACCATACGGCCCTGGATACACGACTGTGGATTTTATAAAACACACCCACATATATGATAACACCCCCCCCCCCCCCCAATCCCCGAATCTGAATCCGATTGAAGATGTACGGGCTTATCGTAAAGAGAGACTGGGCACAAGAAATATTTCATCAAAGCCAGCATTGAAAATGGCTCTCTTGGAAGAATGGGATAAGATTGACCCCACCTTCACCCCTAAGCTAGTTCATTCAATGCCTAGGCGGCTTGAGGCCGTTGTAAAATCAAAAGGATTGCCAACAAATACTAAATATGCACTAAAATCAGTGAGGAATGAAAGTAAAACCGGACTGTACGAATACTTTTTATGAGTATGAAATCAAGGTATTTTCATTTATTTATGTATTAATGCCAGGGACGTCCATCAATTGTATGTTTTATGGTGTATATGTCTTAACATAGTGTACAGAAAGCTAACCTATTTATGTTATACAACGTACATGGCAATAAGTGTACTAAATAAAGTATTTTTTGTTTCAGTATTAAGTGTACGAATACTTTTTCCTATGACTGTATATATATATTTGCTACTTTGCTTTACGTCGCACCGACACAGATAGGTCTTATGGCGACGGAGGAAAAAATAAGGAATGAGGAAGTATTTTTTTAAAATTTCGTGTGGCTATTTCTAGCCGAGTGCAGCCCTTGTAAGGCAGACCCTCCGATGAGGGTGGGCGGCATCTGCCATGTTTAGGTAACTGCGTGTTATTGTGGTGGAGGATAGTGTTATGTGTGGTGTGTGATATGCAGGGATGTTGGGGATAGCACAAACACCCAGCCCCAGGGCCATTGGAATCAACCAATGAAGGTTAAAATCCCCGACCCGGCCGGGAATCGAACCCGGGACCCTCTGAACCGAAGGCCAGTACGCTGACCATTCAGTCAACGAGTCGGACATGAGGAAGTATTAAAAATAGTGGGTGAAGGAAGGAGAACGATACTCATATGCATTCAAAGACGGAAGAAAAATTGGTTAGGCCACTGCTTGCGACGCAATTGTTTAATAACTGAAGCATTGGAAGGGAAGCAAAGCAAAATCTTCTCCGTACAGGCCATGAAGGCCCTGGGAGGGGTGTAAGGTAAAGGCTTCCACTATCCGTAACCTCGGCCCTTGATGGGGTAGAGTGGTTAGCTCTACGCCCCGCCGCCTTTGCCCCCAGGAATTAACCTGGTACTCATTGTGGGTGTAGGCTGAGTGAACCTCAGGGCCGTATGCACCTCCGGAAGTGGAAATCTCATTTCTTAAATTTTACGCCTTCGGGGCGATCCGAACACGCCTTGACCGCCTTGGCCAGGCAGCCCCTATTGGAAGGGAAGATACAAGGGAAACTGAAGGAAGAGGTATCAGTTAGTGGACAGTGTAAAGGTAAACAGAAGCTATTGGAAGACAAAGAGAATGGCTGAAGACAGAACAGCGTGCAGAATTCATGCGAAGACCTGCCGATAGGCAGACCACCAGTGATGATGACTCATATCAGACTCCTCACGTTAATTTTCCTATCTAACCTCCCTTGGTCAACTTTTTTTTTTTTTACTTTACGTCGCACCGACACAGATAGGTCTTATGGCGACGACAGAATAGGAAAAAGCTGGGAATGAGTAGGAAACTGGGGAAACCACCGAAAACCATCTTCAGGGCTGCCGATGGTGGGATTCGAACTCACCATCTACCGAATACAAACTCACAGCTACGCGACCCTAACCGCACAGCCAGCTCACTCGGTCACACCTACCTCGTCTGCCGTTAAGTCTTTTTTAGTCTAACACCGTAGTTAGCCGATTTCAGTCTTACTAGTGGAAAAAAGTCACCATCAGAAACCTGCCCGGCAGGGTAGAAGAGGTGGTAATATACAGATTCTGATCACTAGACTCGTCTTCTTTTTCTACCTGTGGGGTCGCGGGTGCGAACTGTATCGCACATGTGGACTTGGCCCTGTTTTACGACCGGATGCCCTTCCTGACGCCAACCCTATATGGAGGGATGTAATCACTAGTTGGTGTTTCTGTGGTGTTTGGTAGTATAGTGTGTTGTGTGAATATGAAGAGGAAAGTGTTAGGACAAACACGAACACCCAGTCCCCGGGTCAGAAGAATTAATCAGAGGCGATTATAATTCCCGACCCGGCCGGGAATCGAACCCGGGACCCTCTGAACCGAAGGCCTCGACGCTGACCATTCAGCCAATGAGTCGGACATCCTAATCACTAGACTACGTGCCTGCAATGTGGATTCAGTTCCAGACATCTCCTTAGTGTTCATATGAGTGAGTGCACACGACGCTGTTAATTGCGATTCGTCCGTCATATGGAGCAGATCCCTTTGGTGTTATTCGAGAGTAATACGCTATGCATTAATGATAGGCCAACATCACACACTACACAAAACACAACATGCACTGGATACAGAAACACGCAGTCTACGCTCGCGTAACGATATTTGCCTTTGAGGCAAGGAGAAACTACTCCTTGACCAAAGATGGTAAGCACAAATAAATGAAGATCGCAAACCGCCCATCATCACGGCCAGTGGATCGCAAGTGCCCGGAGATTAGAATACACACACAGTTTCTAACTCCTTGCAGGTTAGTATTTGTCACCAATAAGTTTATTCAAATTCTTATGCTAATTCTGTCCGAGTATCCAAAGATAAGAGTGCCAGACATGGGGTAAGTCGATAGCCTCGCCCAGCTCCTCCCCAAATTTGCGTGACTACGTACTGACCTCGCTAGTGGTCTACATTTAATAGTTCATTCGCGCTGACCCCAGCATACGGCCAGTAATAGACCTGCAGCAGTCTTCTCCGTGAACTACTTTTTCCTCACCCTCAAGACGTTCAATCAACTCCGCACTCACACTTCATATTGCTGCTCATTATCATTATGAGGATATATTCATTAAAGCCCAGAGTGTTTTAAACTTTTTTCTTTCTTTCTTTTTTAATCCGTTTACCCTCCAGGATTGGTTTTTCCCTCGGACTCAGCGAGAGATCCCACCTCTACCGCCTCAACGCCAGTGTCCTGGAGAGAGAGACTTTGGGTCGAGGGATACAACTGGGGAGAAGGGCCAGTTCCTCGCCTAGGCGGCCTCACCTGCTATGCTGAAGAAGGGCCTTGTGGGGGGATGGGAAGATCGGAAGGTATAGGGAAGGAAGCGGCCGTGGCCTTAAGTTAGTTACCATCCCGGCATTTGGCTGGAGAAGTGGAAAACCACTTCGAGGATGGCTGAGGTAGGAATCGAACCCCTTCTACTTAGTTGACCTCCCGAGGCTGAGTGGACTCCGTTCCAGTCGTCGTACCACTTTTCAAACTTCGTGGCAGAGCCGGGAATCGAACCCGGGCCTCCGTGGGTGGCAGCCAATCTCACTAACCGTTACACCACAGAGGCGGACAGTGTTTTTAACAATATTCTAAAATGTTAACGAAAGCATATCAGTATGGTTACAAATGCCAAAATGTAATTTAAAAATTAGTTAATTTAGCTCCGGTGATATGGGCTATTTTCAAAATAGGACACTAAGGGCCTGTACTACGACAGCCAGATAAAAGTGCGGTATAAATTTATTTGGCAGTTTGGACATTTATCTGGAAGTTCGGTTGAAACCGCGTACTACGACTTTTGTTTATGTGCAATCTGGGAAAATATTCTCGAGTATAGCTATGCCGAAGTTGGGGAGGCTGTTAACGCTCTTATCTGGCACTTAGCTCTTATCGGGGACGCTATGGTAAAGAATCAAGATGGCTACTCATGAAGATGAATCTACATCTGCATGATGCTATGCGAAATTAAGTTGTTACAATGTAATTTATGTATATATTTATAAAGTATGTCATGCTTCCTGTCCAGCTATCACAGAATTCTTAAATATTTCCCAAGCTAGTAAGTTGTTGCTACTGAGTATATCACTAGTACACAAGCAGGCAACCGTACGCTTTATGGGTATCCGTGGTCGTTAGAGCAGCAAGTTTCCTGCTAAGCAGTTTTTCGTGGGTTCGAGTCCCAATAGTCTAACATTTTTTATCTTGTAAATGGTAGTCGGTAGGGTACTAGAGGTGATAGTACACATTTCCTAATCATTAAAATGCGTGTCAAAAGCGTGGATTCTATTCCAAATCTATCCACGACGCACATATGGAGTAAAGGTATACGACGTTGTTCATGGCGATTCGTCCGTCGAATGAGGATGTTAAGGAGGTTATATTTCTTTTACTTCATAACAACTTGCTACAAAAGTATTTACGCTAAAGTGAGATAAATGCTTTCCAGTTACTATTCTCATATTGTATTGAAAAGAAAGAAACTAACTAGGTACTTATTCAATGAGCAAACCATAAATTGAATTAATAATAAAATTAATGATCCCACGCTGCATCAGTGGCATTAATTACGAATATAAACTTTACTTTCGCCGTAACGCGCAACCTCGTAAATAGTACTAGGCAAAAAAATGATACATAACCTGAATCTTAACTTTAGCGTCCAGGTTTCATTTTCAGTCTTTATTTTCTACAACAGTTTCAGTTTCGTTATACAGTTAATTTTAACATTCCTTCGTTTGTGTATATTTCAGTCCTAATTCTGTTTTTGACCTGAACTTCCACATTATAGCTTAATAAGATTCTGATATTGGATTCTAGTAATACGATTTTAAAAGGAATCAGCTAAACAAAAGAAAACACCAGGGAACACGTATACCACCGCGCTAAATATCACTATATTTTCAGTAACCTCATTACCAACCCAATAAAAATGTTACTACATCTTCCGCATTACAATACCGCCGTTAAAATTCGTTGGTAGTACGCAAGAAAATATTTAACTTCTAGTTTGCAAAACTGCAGCCTACGTATCTGGCTGTTTACCTGACAGTCGTAGTACAGGCCCTTAGTGTACCAATGTGTACTTAATATAGGTAATGTATGTATGTTCAATCCTCAGCCAGAAAGCTGGTTGTATCATCAACAGTTCCACCGTTAGCTGTCATAGATCGCCTAAGCATGATTGAAGAGGCGTACTAGGAACATGAAGAGTGAGCTTTCCTCGCCGAACTGCAAGTTGCAACTACACATCAGTCTGACAAGCCCACTGAAATGAATGCCCCTACCGACTCTATGAGCAACATTTTCACACAGTTCGTAGCCGGGACTGGCTGCTTAAAGAATGGCATTACCAGCATCGCTCACACCTCAGTCACTTTCATATTGTCAAATCCAAGGGTAAGAATGAGAGAGATCAAATAGAAATGCTGTATTAAGTCTATTATTAATATATCACCTTCCATAGCTCGCCCACCTTTTCTTCTGGTGCTACCTTAATTCTTAGTAGGGTTGGTCCACTTAAATTTTCTTCTTTCCTTGTCCTTTCCTTTTGGGTAGAGGTTGGTAACTACGAAGGCCCCTATCTGAGTCCAGAATTGCTTCCACAACTTATGACAAGTTATCCGGCTCCTTGGCTGAATAGTCAGTGTTAAGGCCCTCGGTTCAGAGAGTTCCCGGTTCGATTCTTGGCCGAGTCGGGGATTTTAATCGCGTCTGATTAATTCTTCTGCCCCGGGGACTGCGATCGTCTGCGGTTACTTTTGTGAGAGTAAATTGGCTTTCGAGTTGAGGGAACCAAAACACAGGGTTTTCCGACTAGAAAAGTGGTGAATTTACAGAGACTGACTTATCGCCTGTCGAACTTCGGACGCCATTAGGTTAAACGTGTCCCAATATGCTCGGCACAATGAAAATAGTGGTAGCGTATGTTATGTAAATGTAGCCATTCACATTGCCTGTTACCATTTCTTGATGGATACAGTACTTTTGTATCCATCCCTTGGCACAGGCCAGAGTAAAGTGTACCTTTCACCGAAGTCCCAGTCTCATCCATGGCTGTGACAATATGGAAGCTGCTGGGGTATGGGTGGTGCAGAGTATTGACATTCAGAGCACAACTAGAGCATCTGAGTGTTATGAAAGGTGTTACTCATAGGGTCAGTCGTGCTGCAATAATGAGGAAAGCAATGGCAAACCACCTCACTCCTCATCTTGCCTAGTACGCCTCATTTTGGTGCTGCCATTGGTTTTTGCGGTTTCCTTGTAACCGCATAACCTTTGGTGGTGCTATTTGAGGATCCAACCAGCCTCTGGGCTGATGACCTAACAGACAGACAGACAGCAATTCACACGCGAAAGAAAATAATTAATTTATACTCACAGGGATCTATAATTTTCAACTTTCTGTGAATCGAACTTACGTCCTCCGAGCTAGCCTATAGTTTCCAAAAACAAAACAAAAGAGCTGTATAAAAGGTGATGAAATGTAAAGAAATGGCTCATGAATGTTCGTTCTTCGAGCTAGATTGCACTGTACACTCAAACCGCACAAAAATTGGTCTCTTCGTCCACCAGCTATCCACAGTTGACGATCATCTTCGCATTTCGAGAATGTATAAAATGAAATATTTCATTGCCGGCCAATTTATGTACGACTGAGTGGACATTCTCGCAATTACACTGACTGCTAATGTTTAGCCACGCGACCAGCAGTCCTACTCAGATTCTCTTTTAGCCGGTTCGAGTCCCGTTGATCAAAAATATTTTCACCTTCCAAAACAAAAATTATGGTGCTCTCTAATTAGACGATACGAGCAACTCTCTAGATATAGTCGAACACCAAGTAATTCGGTAACCATTTTAATGTTAGGCGGAGCTCCATTCTCTTGTGATCAAATGCATTGTTAGCGATGTAGCAGATGACGCAGTGCTGATGTAGACGGAAGATCGTGTTGTGTTGCTCGCTCACAACACGTGCGCACTGTACGTTGGCACGAGAAACCCGCCAAGGCCCAGACACGACGTGGAGGTAAAGGATAAAATTACCAACGAAATTCTCAAGTTTCACATATAATCCAAGCAATTAGCTGGAAATTAAAACTGTCGAAATGGGCCGATCCCATTTTAATTTCAGACTGGGTGGCTTTTCTCAGATACTCCTTTTGTTGGCTGAGTCATCCATCCTTCAGGGGGGCGCTAGAATACATCCGTCGTTTCCCCTACGTCTAAAAAAGAAAGGTGACTGAAAAGGGATCCATCTTGGAAGCGTGGGTTCACCAGCTGAGACTGGCATTTCTTCCACTTACTTGTGCCACGGTCCTCGCTTTCACCTATCCTATCCGCCTTCCCTTGGTCAACTCTTGTTCCTTTCCGACCCCGATGGTATTAGGTTTGCAATGCGTAGGAAGTCGTTCATTTTCACGCCCTTCGTGGCCTGTACCTTTCTTTGGCCGATACCTTCATTTTCTGAAGTGTCGGACCTCCTTTTCTCCTCTGTTTAGTGTTAGGCCTAGTTATTAATGTAAGAGAGGGCCAAAAGCATTAACTTCGTCACTTGTACAGGTA
Organism: Anabrus simplex; assembly: GCF_040414725.1. Taxonomy (NCBI): domain Eukaryota; kingdom Metazoa; phylum Arthropoda; class Insecta; order Orthoptera; family Tettigoniidae; genus Anabrus; species Anabrus simplex. Next base: position 162,065,047 of record NC_090279.1, on the reverse strand, counting down.
TAAATAAATAAATAAATAAATAAATAAATAAATAAATAAATAAATAAATAAATAAATAAATAAATAAATAAATAAATAGATAAATAAATAAATAAATAAATGAAAACCTACAACCTGTTTTCCAGTCAGTGACCAAGTCAGGGATGGAATGAATGAAGCCCCATCTTGCGGCGAGGATAGGAATTGTGCGGCTGCCGAAGCCTGTCACACCCCTCTGGGGCAATGATTTATGACTGACAGATGAAATGATAGTGAAGAGTGTCGCTGGAATGAAAGATGACAGGGAAAACCGGAGTACTGGAGAAACACCTGTCCCGCCTCCGCTTTGTCCAGCACAAATCTCACATGGAGTGACCGCGATTTGAACCAAGGAACCCAGCGGTGAGACGCCGGCGAGCTGCCTCCTGAGCCACAGAGGCTACAAATAAATAAATACATAAATAAATAAATAAATAAATAAATAAAGGATGGTTGTCCAGTTGTAGGCCTACTTCATCTTAAAACAAATATCACACCACTATATATGAAATATCCATCAGCTCACTGATAGGTTGTATCCGCAAAATTCTTAATCATTGGTTATATAATAATAATAATAATAATAATAATAATAATAATAATAATAATAATAATAATAATAATAATAATAAAATGGCGTGTGGCCTCCGGAGAGGTCTGCTGCAGCTCTTTTGATATGACTCCCATAAGCGACCTGCGCGTCGTGATGAGGATGAAATAATGATGAGGACACATACACTCAGTCCCCATGCCAGGGGAATTAACCATTTATAGTTAAAATTCCCGACCCTGCCGAGAATTGAACCCGGGGCCCCTGTGACCAAAGGCCAGCACGCTAACTATTTAGCCATCGAGCCGAAAATAATAATAATAATAATAATAATAATAATAATAATAATAATAATAATAATAATAATAATAATAATAATAATAATAATAATAATAATAACGTTTCTGTACAAGTTTTTTTCCACGCTTTACACATCCCTGCCTGCCAAAAGAGGTGGCTAAAAGCGGAGCCATTAGGAGCTTTCGGCTTGGAACAGTGGACTGGCGACCACCGGGCCTCAAACTGAATCTTACGTTGCTTCCAATTAGTTGTGCCAGTCTCTTATCTGACCTCCCTTGGTCAAATCTTGTTGATAAAACAAAATTTGAGACATACAGTTGGGCAGAAAACATTAGCATGAATGAAAGCATCTAACGATAAAAAACTTCGAGGACGAATCGAAAGAGAACATTAAAATTGTAATAAAATTTCGAAATTTCACGCTACGGTTCTGCTCATTGACAGTATTGTTACGAAGGCTTTAACCAATATTGCACAGGCGTCAGCACCATGAACACCATCAAAGTAGGCTACTGTGCCAATGAAACAGTGCCCCCTCCCCCAATTTTAGACAGGCACAAAAAAGAACTGCGATTTGTTAGTCGGTTTTGGAGTACTGAAGGTGAGAACGTATTGAAATTCCTCGTCGCAGCAACATAACAATGCTTGGCCCCATCTTACCTGTGCAACAGTTTCAAGACCTGCATTTTGAGAGTCCACTATATTCACCAGACCTCGCCTCTAGTGTTTACCACATATTTGGGCGAATCAAGGAGGTACTGAAAGGAAAGGCGTTCTTTTCGGATCAATGCGAAGACGGTGCACGAATGGCAGAGCAGACAGCCAAAGGATTTCTTTTTTCTAAAGGAGTCTATGCAGTGTGTAAGTGGAGTGATGCATTTGGGTACCACTTTCACTTAATAGAATACACTGACTGATTTTTAAAATTTTTACAATCTGCTTTACGTTGCACCGACACAGATAGGTCTTATGGCGAGGATGGGACAGGAAAGGGCTAGGAGCGGGAAGGAAGCGACCGTGGCCTTAATTAAGGTACAGCCCCAGCATTTGCCTGGTGTGAAAACGGGAAACCACGGGAAGCATCCTCAGGGCTGGCGATAATTGGGTTCGAACCCACTACCTCCCGAATGCAAGCTCACAACTGTCCGTCCCTAACAGCACGGACAACTCGCCCGGTTTGAAACGAAAATCAAGGGTGTTCCTTTGACTCTCCCTCGTGTAATGTTTTGTAAACAACACACTAATGATCTGAAATAAGCTAAAGCAGCCTGTGAGTGTGCTGATTTAAGCACCTGCCTGTGCTGTGCTGATAAGCGGGCAGGCAGATGTTATTACTACTGCGTGTGCTGATAAGATAAGACGAGCAGCGTAGGCGTGAATATGTACTGTACACTCTTGTGGGCTGTGAGCGAGATAACACTAGCCTTTAGCTCCTTACAATACAGCCTCATGTCACACCCCTTTGCAAGTAATGTTCATCATCATTAGTCTTCTTATTTTCCGTATTATTATTATTATTATTATTATTATTATTATTATTATTATTATTATTATTATTATTATTATGCACGAATGGGTCATTTAGCACCACGCGGAATCAACATCTGTTGAGCTTTCCTCCTTGCCCAACAGTTCATTTTCACTGATTGTTGTAATTTCTTTCCTCCGACCAACTCGTCTTCCTCAAATCCCCTTGTGTGAACAATTATCCTGATTACATTTCCATCCTGCAAATTTGGTGATCTTAATTCAACCTCTACTTGCTTATTTGATCTGGTACGTTTGATTTGTATAAATTTGTGTATTTGATAAGCAAGTCTGTTGTTATTAATTCTTTCCAAACGGCTTATAAACTTAATTAGTCGCAGACTCATTGATAGGGTGGATCATGGGAGACTACTGGCAAAAATGAGTGCAATTGGACTAGACAAAAGAGTGACTGAATGGGTTGCTATATTTCTAGAAAATAGATCTCAGAGAATTAGAGGAGGGGAAGCTTTATCTGACCCTGTAATAATTAAGAGGGGAATTCCTCAAGGCTGTATTATCGGACCTTTATGTTTTCTTATATATATAAATGGTATGAGTAAAGGAGTGGCATCGGAGGTAAGACTTTTTGCGGATGATGTTATTCTCTATAGAGTAATACATAAATTACAAGATTGTGAGCAACTGCAACGTGACCTCGAAAATGTTGTGAGATGGACAGCAGGCAATGGTATGTTGATAAACGGGGTTAAAAGCCAGGTTGTGAGTTTCACAAATAGGAAAAGTCCTCTCAGTTTTAATTACTGCGTTGATGGGGTAAAAGTTCCTTTTGGGGATCATTTTAAGTGTTAAGTGTTAATATAAGGAAAGATCTTCATTGGAGTAATCACAAAAATGGGATTGTAAATAAAGGGTACAGATCTCTGCACATGGTTATGAGGGTGTTTAGGGATTGTAGTAAGGATGTAAAGGAGAGGGCATATAAGTCTCTGGTAAGACCCCAACTAGAGTATGGTTCCAGTGTATGGGACCCTCGCCAGGATTACCTGATTCAAGAACTGGAAAAAAATCCAAAGAAAAGCAGCTCGATTTGTTCTGGGTAGCTTTACAAAAATGTTGCAAAGTTTGGGCTGGGTAGAACTGAGAGAAAGAAGGAGAGCTGCTCGAGTAAGTGGTATGTTCCGAGCTGTCAGCGGAGAGATGGCGTGGAATGACATTAGTAGACGAATAAGTTTGAGTGGCGTTTATAAAAGTAGGAAAGATCACAATATGAAGATAAAGTTGGATTTCAAGAGGACAAACTGGGGCAAATATTCATTTATAGGAAGGGGAATTAGGGATTGGAATAACTTACCAAGGGAGATGTTCAATAAATTTCCAATTTCTTTGAAATCATTTAGGAAAAGGCTTGGAAAACAACAGATAGGGAATCTGCCACCTGGGCGACTGCCCTAAATGCAGATCAGTATTTCAGTATTGAGTCAGTATCAGTAAGTTGAGATACTTTTAAATATATTTCCGAGTTGGGTTTGGGGTCATGTATTCCATTTTTAATTCTTGGCCCTAAGATTTTTCTTATGATTTTCCTTTCATTAATCTTTACTTGTTCCTTTAAACTGTTATGATGTAAATTGAGCGTTTCTGAAGCATAAAGCGTTTCACGTTTGATCACTGTTAAGTAATGGCGAATTTTACTGTTCCAGGACAAGCATTTCTTTTTGTTATAAACATTCTTTGTGTGTTGAAAAGCAATTTCCATTTTCTGAATTCTTGAAGCTAGTGATTTATTTGCATTCACCTAATTACTATCTGCGCCTCACGAGAAGCCGCGGCAGCTTATAAGGTAAGGTACGAATAACAGATACTACACTAAGCCATGCCTTTGCTGGCAGGACGTAGTGTTTATAGTGCACTATGTCTTCTGGTATGGGCTAGAGCAATATTGTTACTTTCATTGATCTGTCTCAGCTTTATCCTTGGCTTTGACAAGATGAAAGTGACTGAGGTATGAGTGATGCTAGTAATGCCATTCCTTATGCAGCCAGTCCCTGCTATGAATGGTGTGAAAATGTTGCTCATAGGGTCAGATGGTACATGCATTTCAGTGGGCTTGGCAGACTGATATGTAATAGCAACTTCTGGCTCGGTGAGGAAAGCAACGGGAAACTACCTCACTCCTCATTTCCCTAGTACGCCTCTTCAGTGATGCCTAGGCCATTTATGACAGCTGATGGCGGAGCTGTTGAGGATCCAACCAACCTTCGGGCTGATGACTAAACATACATACACACTAAGCCACAAGCATTAGTCGTGATAAACAGCGCGAGTTCTCTGAAAGAGATGTAGAAGATGGTTGCCCAGTTGTACTTCCTCTCAAAACAATAATCACCACCACCACCAACATCTGAAAGAGATGCGTGTTCGTTATTAAACTGTTCATTATACAGTCTAACAGTAAATGTGTTACTAAACCACAAGTGCACTACCAATTTGAAACTTCACAGCAGTACCTCAGTTCACAAGAATCACCGCGGACGCAACCGATGTTTATTGTCAGGCCTTGAGACTTGAGACTGACGCATGCGCAGCACCCCTTACCTCGCATGCACACGACTTCTCGTAAGAAGATCATAGTCCCGATAGTACTTCAGTTCCTTAACTCTTGCAATTTTATTCATATCAGTGGTAAGTTCAGGTGGAGCAGTATTGATAATTTTCATAAATTTAGTTTTTTTTTTTTCATACGAGATTTACACTACTATTTTTGCTGCTTGCGCTTCCAGTATAGCAATCTATTTCTGTGCATCAGAGATGTCTTTGGCAATTACTGCCATATCATCAGCAAACGCTAGACAATCTCTGCCAATACCCTTAATTTTTGGTCCTACTCGGTGACATGGTGCACCTGCTTCTCTCCACTCTCTTGACGACTTTTTCAAGGGCACAGTTAAACAGTAAAGGCGAGAGTCCATCACCCTTGACGTCCACCTGTATTTATTTCAAACTCATCACTACGTCCACCCATAAACATTACTTTAGCTTTCGTTTCAGTCAGTATATCATTTGTAAAAAAATTCTGTAGTCCAAAGTATGTTAAAACATTAAGTAGTGAGACGTGATCTATTATTATTATTATATTATTATTATTATTATTATTATTATTATTATTATTATTATTACTGAACGGAGTGTTTGTGAGTATTAACGCGCAATGGCTTAGGCGCTCCTGACTTCACTAGATAGAGTTCTGCCTGACTACTACATGTCTGTAACCGGAACTCATAGTCATTCCTCTAATTTGCGTCAAGAGAGGAGGGTTGTCTAGTTGTTCTTCCTTTTAAAAAAATCATCACCGCCTGTAGGAACTTGTAAAGAAGAAGTTTGTGACACTGCTCTCGCATACGTTACTCTGTCCATAACTCTACATTTTGATTTACAAAGCAGCTGGCAGTAACTTATAATATTATGAGTTCACAGCAGAATACCAATATTTATATGTTTTCAGCAAAAATAGGAGAATAAATTATTTAAAATCTTCACCTTGATGACACTAAAAATACATTCTAAATATTCAGAACGTCATTGACCATCATTGTGTCACCTTGCGTAAGGCTACTTTCAACATAACATGGCAGCTAAATAATCGATTAATCGAACCGATTACAAGCTATTCCGGTCACCAAGTGGCGGTGGAAATTTGACGGTCACAAGATACAACCTCACGACAGATGTTCACTTCAGTACGTAATCGACCGCTCTCTGTCCACCGAATGAAAGAATGATGATGAGTTTGAGAGTGCCTTGAAATTACAACAGGTCACGATCTGAAGAATTCACGACAGAGGTCTGAAAATGTCCTTATGAAAGGGTTCTACGAACAGGAGGTGCCGTAAAGTTGAACTATGCCATACTCTTATCGCTGGTCCTTCTTCTTACCAATAAAATGATTATTCCCACGGTCATTTAATCTTTAGATCATATTTCCCAACGTTTTGTTTTTGTTTCAGGAAATCGCAGAAATATTTAACTAAACCTTGAGAAACTGGCACCTGGGGCAAACTATAAAATAGTCGGAGAACCAAATTGTAATTCGTGTATTTTTCAAAACATTTTTAGAAAAGTATTTAATTTCATTTTACAAGTTAACAAAATTGTTATTAAAAGAGGCATTATTTTTATAATATATAACTTTGGGGATGTTAGGTCGTGAAATACTTATTATACAATGACGCGTTTCAAACCTGCAGCCAGGATCGTCTTTAGAGCAATGACAAATTTGTTCATGGCAATTGTCAAATCAATAGTAACTAAACTCAAGATAGGAAGACTCTGTTACTCCGGTATTGCACAATCAAAGAACTTGGATTCAAGTAACTAGGATCAAATTTTTTAATAATCTTTGATAAAATAAATTGGATCAAAACCATCTTGGATCAATCTTTGACGAGTTTCTCCATGTTGTTATATTTATCAAATATTTTGTGACCTGGTAAAATGGCTAATAATTAAATTGAAGCGTCGCTGCAGTGAAACTGCTCATTGCATTGTATGAGGAGAAAGATTGTCTGTATAACACGAAGAGAATTGCGATTAAAGCAGTACGGCGATACAGCAAATGAACTTTAAGAGTAATTACGATTGAGGATATGAAAAGAAAAACGTTCTCATGGCCCAATGCTTGGCTGAAAAGATTAAGATAATTGCCGATAGTATTACCTTTTTATCATATATGCCTAGTGAAACTTAATGTTATAATTACAAACATAAAATAATACCAGCAATTCTTTCTTTCTTTCTTTCTTTCTTTCTTTCTTTCTTTCTTTCTTTCTTTCTTTCTTTCTTTCTTTCTTAATCTGCTTACCCTCCAGGGTTGGTTTTTCCCTCAGGATCAGCGGGGGATCCCACCTCTACCGCCTCAAAGGTAATGTCCTGGAGCGTGAGACAATGGGTCGGGGATACAACTGGGGAGAAGGACCAGTACCTCGCCCAGGCTGCCTCATCCGCTATGCTGAACAGGGGCCTTGGTGGGGGATGGGAAGATTGGAAAGGATAGACACGGAAGAGGGAAGGAAGCGGCCGTGGCCTTAAGTTAGGTACCATCCCAGCATTTGCCTGGAGGAGAAGTGAGAAACCACGGGAAACCACTTCCAGGATGGCTGAGGTGGGAATCGAACCCACCTATACTCAGTTGACCTCCCAAGGCTGAGTGGATCCCGTTCCAGCCCTCGTTCCACTTTTCAAATTTCGTGGCAGAGCCGGGAATCGAACCCGGCCCTCCGGGGGTGGCAGTTAATCACATTAACCACTACAGCACAGAGGCGGACATATCAGCAATTACCTTCATTATTTCATCCAAGTATTGGGTCCTGAGAACATTATTTTTCTCACATCCTCAGTCGTAATTCCCGGAATACGTGTAATATATTGTAAATATATTTGGACTTGCTCCAGTGGCAAAAAACGAAGAGTTACTGCCAGCCGCTCTTCTTAAACTTACAGCATTTCTCAAATGGATATTTTGCTTCACCACTATTGGAGCAACTCTCAACTAACTTCTGAATTGTGTCTACGAGTATATCCCTTCGTATGTATCTCCGGTATGATTCCGGGCCCTCACTTTTCATTTCATTATTGTATTCATAAATCCCAACTTTCTCATCTTCCAAAAACATGACTTTCCGTCCACCAAAATGGCGCGTGTTTCTAATCCAATGACGTACACTGGTGTCAGTTTTTTGTCGACGCTAAATTGCTTATGCTAATTCCAGACAGTCTCCCAGCGCAAAAACACATCTATGTTCAAGAGAACACACCATGATTGCTTTCTGCTGATATATTTGTTTGTTTACGAGTCGTGGATGGACATTCACGTTTTCTATATCGGATCTTACCTAAGGCAATTATGAAATGAAGCACAAGGCCAGACAGGCGGACATGTGACGAAAAGGAGACATGTGTGCCATGTTGTTCGGCACGCGCAAGTCTCGTGGGATTACAATTAACTGGATTTCTCTCTAAGCTCATTAATTGTGCAGCGTGGCTGCTCAGGTCGTTTCCTTCCTTGGATGACATTTCCCAGCGTAAGCAGCTGTTGCTGTCTTCACTGTCCCCCAGGGGAAGGAGATCAGAAATTCAGGATCAGTCCTGTGATAGACAAAGCAAAGCCATCCCCGTTCAGGCCGTGAAGGCCCTTGGAAGAATGTACGGTACCGGGAGAGTTGGCTGTGCGGTTAGGGGCGCGCAGCTGTGAGCTTGCATCCGGGAGATAGTGGGTTCGAACCCCACTGTCGGCAGCCCCGAAGATGGTTTTCCGTGTTTTCCCATTTTCACACCAGGAAAATGCTGGGGTTGTACCTTAATTAAGGCCACGGCCACTTCATTCCCACTCCTAGATCTTTCCTATCCCATCGCCGCCATAAAGACCTATCTGTGACGGTGCGACGTAAAGCAACTTATTAAAAAATGTACGGTATCAGCTTGGTAACCTCGGCGCTAAGCGGGACAGAGGGGTTAGCTCTGTGTAGAGGCATGATTTGTTCGCATTAACGAAAAACGCGACAAATATATGTGGACGCGATTTTGAGATCTCCTAACGAATCATACGATTCTGATTAAGAAAACATTTAGTTTTCTTTTGCGAATTAAAGCAAATTGAAGAAAATTGAAGCAATAAGGTCAATTTAACCCTCAAATGGTACGTAAATGGTGAGTTGGGGTCAAAACTGGCACAATCATAAAAATGTACATATTCTAAATGTACGTGAAATGACCAAAGAAACATTCGCAGCAACATAATTCGTACTCAGAAGTCATCACAGCCCATGTGAATATGTTAACAAATTTGGTATGATTAATGGACAGAATGATCCTCTTCCTCACCAAACTCGAGAAGAAATTACAAGATCCTAAAACAATCGTCTTCTTGAAAGAGCTATTTTTTGCTAGTTGCTTTACGTCGCACCGACACAGATAGGTCTTATGGCGACGATGGGACAGGGAAGGGCTAGGGGTGGGAAGGAAGCGGCCGTGGCCTTAATTAAAGTATAGCCCCAGCATTTGCTTGGTGTGAAAATGGTAAACCACGGAAAACCATTTTCAGGGCTGCCGACAGTGGGGTTCGAACCTACTATCTCCCGAATACTGGATACTGGCCGCACTTGAGGGACTGCAGCTATCTTCTTTAAAGAGAGATGATTTCAAAACTTATAGGCCTAATGGTAAATCAATATCAACCCCTATCAGAGACTAAAAATACAGGTTTTTAAAATCTTTGATTTCGCAGGCGGTGAAAGAACTCCACAATCTGTTCTCCGAACATTCGCGGCAAACAACGGAACGGGAGTTGCAAGCGACACAAACAGTATTGGTTAGTTTGATTCTGATTGATAACTTTCAGATTGAAACTCGGGATCGATACTCATCCACCCATCTCTTGCATCTCTTGCATTGCTCCCATCGTAAACATCATGTAGTACATTGCTCATAAAATCTAAAAAATCGAGGTCAGTGATAAAAACCTTTTTTGGAAACATGTGAACTTTTTTTTTTTTTTTGCTAGGGGCTTTACGTCGCACCGACACAGATAGGTCTTATAGCGACGATGGTATAGAAAAGGCCTAGGAGTTGGAAGGAAGCGGCCGTGGCCTTAATTAAGGTACAGCCCCAGCATTTGCCTGGTGTGAAAATGGGAAACCACGGAAAACCATCTTCAGGGCTGCCGATAGTGGGATTCGAACCTACTATCTCCCGGATGCAAGCTCACAGCCGCGCGCCTCTACGCGCACGGCCAACTCGCCCGGTCATGTGAACTTCAGTATTTGCACAAAGAGATGAAGTTCATGGTGCCAAATTCGTAAAATACTGTACATTATAATTTCGCAAACGGTGAAGTGGGGTCAATAATGCCACCGTTATTATTTCAACAGAGGGGCTGCCTGGCCGAGGCGGTAAAGGCGTGCTCGGTTCGCCTGGAAGGACGTGGGTTCGAATCCCCGTCAGGAAGTCGTAAAATTTAAGAAATGAGATTTCCACTTCCGGAGGTGCATATGGCCCTGAGATTCACTCAGCCTACACCAAAAATGCGTACCAGGGTAATTCCTGGGGGCAAAGGCGGTCGGGCGTAGAGCTAACCACTCTACCCCATCAAGTGCCGAGGTTACGGACAGTGGAAGCCTTTACCTTCCACCCCTCCAAGGGCCTTCATGGCCTGTGGGGAGATGACTTTGCTTTTGACTTTTGCTTTTTTATTATTTCAACATAGGTAGAAGGTGGACAAGATACAAGGAAACGCTAGGGTTAAAGAGAAATTGTATTATAGTAAACCTGACACAAATATTGTCCACTGTATGCCCTTGGCCTCTAACCAAGTTAAGTGTTTAGAATGTTGTCCTTGTCATAGCCGTCACGTATACCTCACCCCACAAATCTAAAATCCTCTGAAATACTAAGTGACATCTATTACCAGATGTAGTCATCTCTTTTGATATGTTCCATTGACTGTGTCATTTTGGTCCAGGAAAAATAAATAAAATGCCCATAGAATCAGTCGCGAAAATGGGGCGAACGACGACTATCAACGTGGTATGTTAACTTTCAAAAAGTAGAGAATGAACACGAGGACGTAATAGTTATCGTGTAATTTATTATGCAATATATACAGTCATTGGGACTATAATAAATTAATAATGAATTATTATCAATAATGTTGCTACAGTATTTACATATCTAGACACTATCTTTGATATAAATTACTCACAGATCAGACTAATTAAGTCTGTATGAATATTTTAGAAAACAAAGTGGTCCAGTTGACTGGTATTTCGCGAAATGGAGCGAAAAAGATCATACCTCCTAGACATGATATAGGCCTTTGAGATTATGCCGTGTCAAGAAAATAAGGTGAAATTCTTTCCTGAATTCTTGGAGAAGTATTCCTCGTGAACACACGAGATATTCTTCTGGAGACGCAGAGGAAAGTTCTCTGTGAAAGGTAAAGAATTTCACCTTATTTTCTTGACACAGCATAAGCCCAAAAGCCTATATCATGTCTATAAATACGGGCCGTGAAAGCATCAATTGTAACATCATACCTCCTGTTCGAAAGTTGCGTGTGGTGGTGTGCAGATCGGATAAATTGAATGCTATTTCAGTCTCGACAACGAACAGCGTAATCGTGACCCTTGACTGGCTTTTAAAGACCTTTCCCTTTCACTGTTGTAAGTAAAGTGAAAACTGTTACATTACGTATCCGGTTATGTCGCATTCTGAAACAGAACTTCCTTAGCGGCCTACATCTTCCCGGTACGGTAGCCTGCCAAGCTTGATCAAATGATCACCAGATGGAAAAAAACTTCAACTGATTCCACCTTCTCTGCTCTATCAGTGACGGGCATATCAAGAAGTTGTACACCGAACAGATTAGGCTTCCTAGCTTTACTAGCCTTGCATTCGGGAGATGCCAGTTCTCCTGAGAATGGTTGTCTGTGATTTCCCATTTTCACCTTCAGACAAATACCGGGACAGCTCATTCTCTAGACTACTGTCTCCATCCCATCACCTTCTCCGCACCTTAAGTCACCGCAACACATCTCCAGGCGTGAGAGAGGGCATTATTTTATAATAATAATAATAATAATAATAATAATAATAATAATAATAATAATAATAATAATAATAATGCTTTCACGTCTCATTAACTCACTAACTACTTTTTGCGGTTTTCGGAGATGCTGAGATGCCGGAATTTAGTCCCGCAGGAGTACTTTTACGTGCCAGTAAATCTACCGACACGAGACTGACGTACGTATTTGAGCACGTTCAAATACCATCAGACTGAGCCAGGATCGAACCTGTCAAGTTGAGGTCAGAAGGCCAGAGTCTCAATCGTCCGAGCCACTGAGCCCGGCGATATTTATTTCTAGGAGGCCCGCCGTACCGCTTCAGGGTACAGAATGAAAACATTTTTTTAAAAAAATTAAGAACTTGTAAACAGCTGGTGAAATTCTGTTTGATGTTCTCATTTTTTTATGGGGTTGATCAGAGTACTAACACTGATGCGTGAAACTTTAAATAATGTACGCAGCGTCGTAGACAAATATATATAATTGTTGTTAAGTCCTCTAATTACCAAAAAAGTGTAGATTTGTCCTGCTATCGTACGTTGTTAATAATAATAATAATAATAATAATAATAATAATAATAATAATAATAATAATAATAATAAAAGAAGGTCTCCAACTACTCAGCGTTTAAAAAAAGAACAAATTACAAATAGAAAAGAATTTAGGAAAGCAATATTTGATGGCGCCGACCCCGTGGTGTAGGGGTAGCGTGACGGCCTCTCGCCCTGAGGCCCCAGGTTCGATTTCCGGCCAGGTCAGGAATTTTTCTCTCGACCTGACGGCTAGTTCGAGGTCCACTCAGCCTACGTAATTAGAATTTAAGAGCTATCTCACGGTGAGATGGCGGCCCCGGTCTCGAAAGCTCAGAATAACGGCCGAGAGGATGCGTCGTGCTGACCACACGGCCCCTCGTAATCTGCAGACCTTCGGGTTGAGCAGCGGTCCCTGGGTGTTAAGTGCCGTGGGGTTTGGTTTTTTATTGTTTGTTAATATTTGATGGCGAATTCCCAGAGAAATGAGGCAGTAAATGGAGGAAAGAAAGAAAACAACACCGAGAAAGGATGAAGAAGTTTTTGGGAAGACAAGAAGAATAAGAAGAGGAAGAAGAAGAAAACTGTTTCCTGTGGTCCCAAGATGGCCTTATCGAATTAATTAATTAATTAAGTAATTAATCAATTATTAATAATAACGTGGTAGTCTCCGGAGAGGCAGGTCTTTCGAGTTGAAGCCCTGCTTATCTGTGAGGATGGGGCCCTACCTGAAATGAATTCTAATGCTGAAGACGGCACAAACACCCAGCTCCCATTTACTTGTGCCAGGCTCCTCAGTTCCATCTATCCTGTTCCACCTCCCTTGGTCAACTCTTGTTCTTTTCCGACCCCGACGGTATTAGAGCACTCGAGGCCTAGTCCTTCATTTTCGTGGCCGTTGTCTTCCTTTGACTGACACCTTCATTTTTCGAAACGTCGGATCCCTTCCATTTCCCTTCTTTGATTAGTGTTTTAAAGAGGATGGTTGCCTATTTGAACTTCCTCTAAAAACAATAATCACCAACACCACAATCACGCTGTGCCATAGGAATTAATGAAACTTAATAATCCCCGACCCGGCCGGGAATCGAACCCGGAATCCCTTGCACGAAGGGTCGGCACGTTAACCATTTAGCCATGGAGCCGGACATAATAATAATAATCATCATCATTATCGTATGGTCTCCGCTACTATCTTGCAGACAATTCGATCCGATGCATGTTTCTTGTTTTTGTTTTTTTACAATTTGCTTTACATCGGACCTACACAGATAGGTTTTATGGCGACGACGGGATAGGAAAGGGCTAGGAGTAGGAAGGAAGTGATCGTGGCCTTAATTAAGGTACAGACCCGGTCTTTTGCATGATATGAAAATAGGAAACCACGGAAAACCATCGTCAGTGCTGCCAACAGTGACGTTCGGTCCCGCTATCTCCCGAATGCAAGCTAATAGGTACGTGAACCAAACCGCGCAGCCTCGTGTCAGTTCAATGTTCCGTTTTAGTCTAACAGATGGCAGAGGAAACGCAACACTGTTAGGAGATCTACGTATGAGTTTTCATGAATTTTGTCCAGTAAACACCAAATGAATTACCAAAGGTATTTCACGTCAGGATATGGAGTGTCGACTGTCTCTGCTGGGTTTGAACTCGGCTTCTTGGAATCCAAAGGCCGACACTCTATTACTAATCCACAGAGGGGGGGGGGGGGTGCTATATCCCACAGTATACACAGTTCCCTTGTAGAACAAGGGGTCTCTAGCACATCCCGCACGCGGTAAGATGCTAGGGTAGAGATATCTACAAACTTCAGTGATGAATCTTTGTGGCTGGATGTCGGTGACCCGCTTTCAGAACACTTAATTAAACTGGGAACGTACCAGTGTTGAAGATCTCAAGAGGCTCGTGTTTAGAAGATCATTATCTGAACAGAGCGCTCACGAGGTCACGAACACGGCTCGGGAACTTCCACGGACAATGACGAACAAGTGGTTCAAAGTTATGAATCAAGTTCAGTTGTACAGAAACCAGGTAAAGAGAGTAGTCGTACACAAGGCCGGGTCGTAACTTTTGGGAAGGGGAAATTGTTTTCAAAACAAAATTTTTACTATACCATAAGTAAGAAATGTATACATTTAGTATTAGCGCTCATAAAATTAGATTTTGCTGTTTTATACTGAGTAGGCAAAATAAAACCGACCCTCGTTAATAAACATCACAGAAGAAGCAGCAAATGGCCTCATCTGAACACATGAAAAACTGAGGATCCAAAATCCTTGACTCCACTTCACTCAGAAACCACCGGCAGAACTCAACACGCTTTGACGCATGCAAAACAGCAAATTTGTGACAAGTGACAGCAAGCGATTGGTGCATCTAAATCACGGTTTCCAGCATTTCCTGTGATGGGCAGTTCTCCTGTTCATTAGCAATGGTCAATTCCACGTCAGTCTTTCCGGGCCAATTTTAGTTTGCCTACCCTGTATAAGGGCTGACCAAATGAAACTGACAAGCGAGACCTTTGTTGGATTACGTGAACATAACAGGAAGTAAATATGGGTGATACAGGGCATCTGTTTAAATATAGTCACCTTGTTTTCTCAAATAAATGGACCACTGAGACACTTGATGACGGATATCCCGAGCCGTGGTTGAGGGCAGAGACATTCCTCAACGGCGTCACGGATTCACCATTGCTTGCGAAACAGCATCCCTGGTTTTTTTTATTCTTCTCAGCAGGCTGCACAGCGTGTCTGATCTGGTTCTCGCACGACCTTACTCGCCCATGATGAAATTCCCAACACCATATGAACACTACTGCGTGATACACAATCATTCCCACACACATTCTTCATACGACGGTAATTGTCGGTTCTTCTAATGCCTCTTGTACACCATCAAAGTTTTCTTTAAATTCAACACTTCACAAGAAAAATTGTCAAATCTTTTCAAAGACTGTTCAACATTGCTGAAGGTTTGACGAGATTTGAAAGGATTTTCAGGCATTCCATTGTAACTGGTATTACACAAATGGAACAATAATACTTTATTAACGGTAATACCATTTTACATAACAGTAGAGAAGAATAAACGAAACAAAACACACTAAAAAGAAAGTTCAATGGAGTATAAGTAGAAAAATATGTACAGATATATACACAGGTTATATTACAAGTAATCACAGGAAAGTAATAGTCAATTCTGGAGATTATGTAAGTGATTTCTCAATTTTGACAATGAGCAGTTAAATATATCAATATCCAGTTTGTTTAAAGATCTTGACATTCGTTCAATTGGCCCATTGAATGCGTAGTTAGTTCTATGCCAATTTGTAGACGATGTATTCTTGAACCTTGTGAGTCTGTCTGGTACATGTACGTTAATTTTTGCAAGGAGTTGTGGACAATTCACCAAGGAAAAATGAAGAGTGTATCCAATAATTCACGGCGTTGTGACAGGCTATGCATATTTAAGGACTGTTGTAAGGATGTATAATCAACATTATCATATGAGAATCCTGCTCTAAATGAATATAAACGAAGAAATTGATGTTGTACTGAATCTAATCTATGGATAGAGGTCTGATGAGAACCCGCCTGTTAAGGTAGATAGTGAAAAATCACTGAACTCTGTGAGATGGCAGCTAATAGAAACTTGCAAATTTTATTGAAGACCAAAGAAACTCTGAAAAACTAAACATATAATTTTAAAAAGGACAATCGCTGTTTTTCTTGTTATTTTACTATTTTGAATGTAACGGGTGTTACAGTAATTGTAACTTCTATTATACAGTTGACAGAAAACGTTATAACTGAGCAAAATTGGCAAAACGCTTATCAGATTAAAGGAGGTAATAGTATGTAAGGACAAATTAAAATAAAATAAAATTGTTTGTTTAAATGTGTAAATAAAGTATTGGAGCTCATGAACAAATTTAACGACTTCTTAACAATTATTCTGATCTCCTTGTATTTGAATAGTAATTTATTATTAAATATACATTAGAATAATATTTATAATTAGAGAGAAACTTAAGAAAACCTAGCATTGATATTGTTACAAATTCTACAATTTTTTAATTGTCCGACTCGTTGGCTGAACGGTCAGCGTATTGGCCTTCGGTTCAGAGGGTCCCGGGTTCGATTCCCAATGGCACGGGGGCTGGGTGTATGTGTTGTCTTCATCATCATTTCATCCTCATCACGACGCACAGTTCGCCTACGGGTGTCAAATAGAAAGACCTGCACCTGGCAAGCCGAACCCGTCCTGGGATATCCCGGCACTAAAAGCCATACGACATTTCAATTTTTTTTTTTCATTAAAAACCTCGAAAACTGCATCTAAAATTTAATAATAATGATTTTAAAAGTATGTCCATCACTAGATATGGCCATTCATAATATGTACAGTTCATATAGTTAAACATACACTATTTTTTTATAGTTTACAAAAACGTGCCAAGGTTGCACTTTTCATGGAATCCATGTGTGGCAAGGTTTGATAGCAATTCGTTTCAACATGGAGGAAAGGCAAACACCCCCCATTTTTTGAACGGAGAAATGATTTCTCCTTTAGCAGGTTAGCAAACTTGATTTGCTAACTCGGCGGGGCCACACAGTTTGGTCATACTCCAGCACTACGCATGTCCACACATTTTTTCGGCTGGGTGGCGCTCTTTCTTGCTGCGGCTCAGTCGGCCCAAGAATAATCTTATGGGCAGACGCCTCGTTGGCTGTCGCCTTCCCTCACCATGCTGTCCAACTCCTGCCTAGTTAAGAATGTGGACACTCATTATACTCCGGCTCAACTTCGTCAATGGTTGTGTGACAACAATACTCCGACTTCTGTGGTCTTGCGCCTTCAAGATGCCTCTTCGGGACAACCTTCACCGGACATCGTGGTGTTCTTCAGCTCCTCCATTTGTGCGCATAGCGCTCTCCGCTCCGGCTATTTATACCTCCTCTATTCTGATCATCCCGTTCTTCCTACTCCGGCCCATATTCTTGAGCAACTCGCCTCCGATCCTGATTTCTTAACTAAGTTTCCCTCCCTAGCGCAGCCTCCCACAACCACCGTTTGTTCTCCCGTGTCCACCACTCCTCCCGTCACTACTGTCGCCACCACCACCATAACTTCCGTTTCGTCTTCCCCTTCTTCTGTCCCTTCTTGTGTTCCGTCTACTTCTCCCTCTACCGTCACATACAGTCACTCCTCCCCTATCATGTCCACCGCCCCGACCTCCTGCACTCCGTCCATTCCTACATTTCACTCGTCACCTGCAACTCACCTGGATGATACTCTCGCAGCTTCGTCTGTCTCTCAAGGCCCTGCCGCCCATTCTACATCGACTTCTCCGCCATCTGTCCCACCGAGCTGTGTCGTCCGTGGGATTGCACCTGACGTTTTGGACCAGGATATTCTTCAAGAACTGCAACAGGAGGGACTCCCTGTCCGCCGGGTGTTTCGCATCCTCAACGCCGATGGCCCGACGTTTATGGTACGCCTTCGCCTCGTCTCCCCTGCTGATGTCGACCGCCTTCTCACCACCGGCGTCCGTTTTCGGGGACGTCTCCATCGGGTGGAGCGTTCTCGCTCCCCCCCGCGGCTTGCTGGATTTACTCGTTCCACGTCTCCTCCTTCTCCCTCTCCAACCGTCCCCCCGCCGCCACCCATCCCCCCGCCAACACCCATCCCTCCCCCAATTCCCCAGTCTCCATTCCGCCTTCCGCCACTCTCCATCTTAGAACTTCTTCGTCTCCTGGCCACTTCCGTTACGAATCTCACGACTAATCTGTACTACCTCCTTCTTCAATACTACCCCTGTCCTTCTCCTTATGCCTCCTTTTCGAACCCCCTCTCTCTTCCTCCACAATACTTGTGAACATTTGTCTCTTTTCTGTAACACTTTCATGTTCAGCTATTGCGCGCCCGAGATATACCACCTCCTCCCTCAATAAATATGTACCCAGTTGGGGTCCGCCCCGGTGTGTGTGGTGTGGGTCTGCCCTGTGGGCCCCTTTGCGGTTCGCGGCCCCCCTGCGCCACAGCTATAACCCGGTCCTTTACGTATGTACGATACATACTCTCTTATTATGTCTTACAGTTACATTTTCTTCTTTCTCATGGCCGAAGAGCTGCTTTGTTCAGCTGATGGCCCGCCTCCCCTTCGGGAGGAATGAAATGACCTCATGGACGACGACGACGACAGTTTGGTCTGCCTGCTAAGCAGAGTCCTGGAGGGGCGTGCCATTCCAGCTGATGAGTCCAAATGGCACGTCTGGACGAAACTCTGCATAATGCACACGGCCTAACCACCCAAAAGCTGGTTCTATTGCTGTGATTTTAAGATCTGCGGCTGTGAAAGCATTTTTTGACATTGTATCTCCAATGGGGGAGCATTTTTTGAACGGAGAAATGATTTCTCCTTTAGCAGGTTAGCAAACTTGATTTGCTAACTCGGCGGGGCCACACAGTTTGGTCCAGGAACTCCAAGAGGCTTTTAACATTCAAGAGCTCTGGTTGGGGACACGACGACTGCTCTCCTCTGCTCCAACGCAACGCATATTTTTTCTTCGGCCGGGTGACTGCTCAACTTTACTTATCACCCTGCCGAGACAACAAAGCATATAGGCTGGCACCACGTAGGAGGTCGGCCTTCCCACAATGCTCTACACCTGCCTTGCCCGCAACGTT
Source organism: Anabrus simplex (assembly GCF_040414725.1). Classification (NCBI taxonomy): domain Eukaryota; kingdom Metazoa; phylum Arthropoda; class Insecta; order Orthoptera; family Tettigoniidae; genus Anabrus; species Anabrus simplex. Next base: position 162,045,847 of record NC_090279.1, on the reverse strand, counting down.
CCTCTCGTCTTCTCAGACCAAGATGTCCTCGCTGCTCTTCGTCCGGCGGGTGCCTATGGTGCCTGCCGGGTAGCCGACGACGAAGCTCAACCACTATCCGATGTACTTCTCTATTTATCCACTCCAGCCGACGTCTCTACCATCATCAAGAATGGCGCACGCATCCACAACCATCTCTATACAGTTGAACCTACTCCAGAGGATCTTTTGGCTGAGCTACCGGACACCGACGACCCTCCGCCTGGAACCATCGATCCGCCCGCTACGACCACACCACCTCCCTACTGCTCACCCCCGCCCCCTTTGTCCTTCCCTCCTGTTACCTCTGCCACTACTCTAACCACTGCTACCTCCACCATTACCACCTCAGTTCACACCTCCTCTTCCCTTCCTATCACTACTACTGTTACCATTCATCCTTCCCCTCTCATGACATTTCCTTTCCCCTTACCTCCCTCCACTGACCCCACACACCCCCAGCGCTCATCACTTCCATCATCTGAAGAGGGATATTCCCATCAAGATACTCCTGGCAACTTGGTACAGCCACCATTGGTCCCACCGCCTTCCACCGGCACTACCACCTTTAGCTGTGTCGTCTGCGGTGTGGAGCCCAGTCTTCCATCAGCATCTATCATCCAAACACTCCGCCAGACAGGGATACCAGTGCGCCGAGCCTTTCGGATCTATAACTCCGCTGGACCCACCTATCTCGTCCGCCTTCATCTGCCGACTGCTGAAGACGTTGAACGCCTCATCGCCACCGGGATCCACCTCAACGGCCGTCATCACCGCATAGAACCATCTCGCTCACCTCCACAACCTTCATCTCATCCCTCCACACCTCGAAGTAGTCCCCGGCCGGCCCCACCTCCCCAACCACCTCCTCCATCATTTCATCCTTATTTCTTCCCGCCCCCACCTCCTTACTTTCCCCCACCTCCCTCTTTTGATATCCTTCGCCTTCTTCTAACTTCGCTTGTTAGCTTCTCCTCCTTTTATAACACCCTTGCCCTTCATTTATTTTCCTCTCACCTTGTATAACCCCTCTCCTCTTTGTTCACAGCTCATTTTGACATAATCACAACTGTATTCTCACTTCAATAAAGAATAAATACTTAGGAATAGACGCAATTCCCCTCCCATCTCCTAACTCTCCACATCCTTTACCCACCTCCTTCTTCCATCACATCTCCCCAACCCGCCCGCATCTCTTGGCCAGAGAGAGGGCGACACCCTCTAGGTGGCCCGCCCCACCCCTTCAGGGTGGGGAATGAAAGCATTTAAGCAGCAGCAGCAGTTTGGTCGACGGAGGGGACTTCACTTCTCTTGGGGAGCGGACGTATACTTCCCGTCGCAGCAACTTCAAATCTTTTGCTCGGCCGGGTGGCCTTCATCTATATTCGCTACCCAGCCGACCTCAATTCAAACATATAGGCTGGCACCTAGTTGGAGGTCAGCCTTCCCAATACCACCATGCACACCTGTCTTCTCAGCGGTGTTGATCCCGCTCTCACCGATACTGACATCTATCACGAACTCCGCTCAACTGGCGCCCCCATCTACGATGCCTGCAGGCTGTTGGATGGCACTACTGGATTACGGTCATCAAAGGTTCTTCTTTATCTCCCCAGAGTGGACGATGTGACCCGCCTCCTCGATACCGGCGTTACTATCTATCAACGCTCTTACCAAGTGGAGCCTACTCCTCCGAACATCATCGCCCAACTCAACACAGATCCTGCTAACCTGCCCGCCGAAGTTGATTCTCCACCCAGGACGCCGCAAGAAGAGTCACTGCCCCCTTTTCCCACTTCGACGACCACGACCACCACTACCACCACCACCATTACGACTTCAGTCTCTACCACTTCCAATACTCCCCCCGCTACTGTAACAACCTGTCATCCTTCGTCAATAATGATATCATCCCTTCCTCTTACTTCACTTCCCACACAATCTATCCCTCAGCAACCCCCTACGAACGTCTTGGACTCCCACGCAGCACCGCCACTATCTCCATACCCTGACGCCGCAACAACAGCCAATTCTCTGTCATCGCCAACGCAGCTACCACCATCATCCACAGCTATGCCTAGCTGTGTACTTCGCGGCATCGACCCTACAATCTCATCACGGGAAATACTCCGAGAACTTCAAGCAGCTGGTGTCCCCGCCCGCCGTGCGTCCAGGATCCAGAACGACTCCGGTCCTACATACATGGTCAGACTACACCTTCCAACTGCCAACGATGTACACCATCTTATTCACAACGGAGCAACTATCTACCGTCATCGGTATAAAGTGGAACCCTCTCGTTCATCGCCCCTACAACTTCGTCATTCCCTTCCAAACACGTCTCGTCGCCCCCGGCCAGCCCCTCCATCCTTCGAACCTCGTCAACCAGTCTGTCCGCCCCTTCCCCCGCCAAGTTTCTTCGCTACACCCCTTCCGACGTACGAACTCCTTCGTCTCCTCACTACCTCCCTTTGTAATCTCACCGCTACCCTCAATCTTCTAACCTTTCATCTCCACCCAAGCACACCGCTCTAACCTCCACACCTCGCACATAGCCCATCTGTCCTTGTAAATCTGTCACTAAAGCCATCGATAACCGACACGTCCTTTCTCCTCATCTCCATTACTTACTCATACCGCATTTTCCCCATCTCCCCCTTTTTCTCACTTCCTCTCAACCCCGTCATCTCTCCTGGCCAGAGAGAGGGCGACACCCTCTAGGTGGCCCGCCCCACCCCTTCAGGGTGGGGAATGAAAGCATTGAAACAACAACAACAGTTTGGTCACTACGCATGTCCACACATTTTTTCGGCTGGGTGGCGCTCTTTCTTGCTGCGGCTCAGTCGGCCCAAGAATAATCTTATGGGCAGACGCCTCGTTGGCTGTCGCCTTCCCTCACCATGCTGTCCAACTCCTGCCTAGTTAAGAATGTGGACACTCATTATACTCCGGCTCAACTTCGTCAATGGTTGTGTGACAACAATACTCCCACTTCTGTGGTCTTGCGCCTTCAAGATGCCTCTTCGGGACAACCTTCACCGGACATCGTGGTGTTCTTCAGTTCCTCCATTTGTGCGCATAGCGCTCTCCGCTCCGGCTACTTATACCTCCTCTATTCTGATCATCCCGTTCTTCCTACTCCGGCCCATATTCTTGAGAAACTCGCCTCCGATCCTGATTTCTTAACTAAGTTTCCCTCCCTAGCGCAGCCTCCCTCAACCACTGTTTGTTCTCCCGTGTCCACCACTCCTCCCGTCACTACTGTCGCCACTACCATCATCACTTCCGTTTCTTCTTCCCCTTCTTTTGTCCTTTCCTGTGTTCCGTCTACTTCTCCCTCTACCGTCACGTACAGTCACTCCTCCCCTATCATGTCCACCGCCCCGCCTTCCTGCACTCCGCCCATTCCTACATTTCAATCGTCACCTGCAACTCACCTGGATGATACACTCGCTGCTTCATCTGTCTCTCGAGGCCCTGCCGCCCATTCTCCATCGACTTCTCCGCCATCTGTCCCACCGAGCTGTGTCGTCCGTGGGATTGCACCTGACGTTTCGGACCAGGATATTCTTCAAGAACTGCAACAGGCGGGCCTCCCTGTCCGCCGGGTATTTCGCATCCTAAACACCGATGGCCCGACGTTTATGGTACGCCTTCGCCTCGCCTCCTCTGCTGATGTCGACCGTCTTCTCACCACCGGCGTCCGTTTTCGAGGACGTCTCCATCGGGTGGAGCGTTCTCGCTCCCCCCCGCGGCTTGCTGGATTTCCTCGTTACACGTCTCCTCCTTCTCCTTCACCCACTATTCCCCCGCCGCCACCCATCCCCCCGCCAACACCCATCTCCCTCCCAGTTCCCCAGTCTCCATTCAGCCTTCCGCCCCTCTCAATCCTAGAACTTCTTCGTCTCCTGGCCACTTCCGTTACGAATCTCACGACTAATCTGTACTACCTCCTTCTTCAATACTACCCCTGTCCTTCTCCTTATGCCTTCTTTTCGAACCCTCTCACTATTCCTCCACAGCACTTGTGAATATTTGTCTCTTTTCTGTAACACTTTCATGTTCTGTGTACTTTTCTGCCATTGCGCGCCCGAGATATACCACCTCCTCCCTCAATAAACATGTACCCAGTTGGGGTCCGCCCCGGTGTGTGTGGTGTGGGTCTGCCCTGTGGGCCCCTTTGCGGATCACGGCCCCCTGCGCCACAGCTATAACCCGCTCTTTTACGTATGTACGATACATACTCGCTTAATTCTGTCTTTCAGTAACATTTCCTTCCTTCTCATGGCCGAAGAGCTGCTTTGTTCAGCTGATGGCCCGCCTCCCCTTTGGGAGGAATGAAATGACCTCATGGACGACGACGACGACAGTTTGGTCTGCCTGCTAAGCAGAGTCCTGGAGGGGCGTGCCATTCCAGCTGATGAGTCCAAATGGCACGTCTGGACGAAACTCTGCATAATGCACACGGCCTAACCACCCAAAAGCTGGTTCTATTGCTGTGATTTTAAGATCTGCGGCTGTGAAAGCATTTTTTGACATTGTATCTCCAATGGGGGAGCATTTTTTGAACGGAGAAATGATTTCTCCTTTAGCAGGTTAGCAAACTTGATTTGCTAACTCGGCGGGGCCACACAGTTTGGTCTGCCTGCTAAGCAGAGTCCTGGAGGGGCGTGCCATTCCAGCTGATGAGTCCAAATGGCACGTCTGGACGAAACTCTGCATAATGCACACGGCCTAACCACCCAAAAGCTGGTTCTATTGCTGTGATTTTAAGATCTGCGGCTGTGAAAGCATTTTTTGACATTGTATCTCCAATGGGGGAGCATTTTTTGAACGGAGAAATGATTTCTCCTTTAGCAGGTTAGCAAACTTGATTTGCTAACTCGGCGGGGCCACACAGTTTGGTCTGCCTGCTAAGCAGAGTCCTGGAGGGGCGTGCCATTCCAGCTGATGAGTCCAAATGGCACGTCTGGACGAAACTCTGCATAATGCACACGGCCTAACCACCCAAAAGCTGGTTCTATTGCTGTGATTTTAAGATCTGCGGCTGTGAAAGCATTTTTTGACATTGTATCTCCAATGGGGGAGCATTTTTTGAACGGAGAAATGATTTCTCCTTTAGCAGGTTAGCAAACTTGATTTGCTAACTCGGCGGGGCCACACAGTTTGGTCCTCTCCATACTCGAATCTTTTGCAACTCCGGGGGAACGTAACTTTTTTTTTTCGGCCGGGTGACTGCTCATCTTTAATTTAGCACCCCGCCGAGACAATAAAGCACATAGGCTGGCACCAAGTTGGAGGTCGGCCTTCCCATCATGCTGTTCACCTGTGTTCTTCACGACGTTCCCGTTGTACTTTCTGAAGATGACCTCCTTACTGAACTTCATCCCACCGGCGCCTATTCTGTCACCAGGCTCTACGAAGGGACTCAACCAGCACCAGCTATACTTGTGTATTTTCACTCTTCAGCAGACCTCTCCACCATCTACAAGACTGGAGCCCGTATTCGTGGTCGTCTTTATCCAGCAGAACCCACTCCAGAGGATATTCAAGTCCAGCTCCAGCTACAGGACGACGAACCCTCTCAGCCTGCAACAGCCGCTCTGATCGCCGTAACCACGCTATCTTCCTCCACCTCATCACCACAACCTTCGTCTACCATTTACACCACTCCTGCCACTACTACCACTACTCTCCCCACCATTACCACTTCAGCCCACCTGCCTATTACTACTACTGTCATGTCTCATTCCTTCCCTCTTATGACGTCTATTCTTCCCATCCCTCCCAACCCTGATCTAACACATCCGCAGAGCGCATCTCTTCAGTCACCTGCCGAGGGAAATTCTACTACAGATGCTCCTGGAAACATCGTACATCTTCCACCGATACCACCGCCTTCTGCCTATGCTAACACCTATAGCTGCGTGGTTTGCGGTGTAGAGCCTAGCATACCATCTGCAATCATCGCCCAGGAACTCCGCCAGGCAGGACTACCCGTGCGAAGAGCTTTCCGCATTTACAACACCGACGGTCCAACATATCTAGTCAGACTTCTCCTTCCAACTTCTGACGACGCCGCACGACTCATCGCCACTGGGATCCACCTCAACGGCCGTCACCATCGGATCGAACCATCTCGTTCACCTCCCCACACTTCGCCTCGTCCCACCACATCTCGTAGCCGTCCCCGGCCTGCCCCACCTCCCCAACCGCCTAGTCCATATCTTCGATCTTATCCACCCCCACCTCCACCCGGTTATTTTTCACCACCACCACCTTCCTTTGACATCATTCGACTTCTCCTCACTTCTCTTGTTAACTTCTCCTCCTTCTATCATAGCGTTGCACTTCACCTATTTCCCTCCCACCTTGTCTAAACCTTCGCTACATAGCATCGCTGTCCTATCTATTCATGTCTTGTATCCAATCTCAATCTAACCCAGTATAATTACCCCACTTCGCCACATCCACACTTTAATTACCTCACCTACTCCCATCTCCTTCTTCTAATACCCCTCCTCAACCCCGTCATCTCTCCTGGCCAGAGAGAGGGCGACACCCTCTAGGTGGCCCGCCCCACCCCTTCAGGGTGGGGAATGAAAGCATTGAAGCAAGCAAGCAGTTTGGTCTGCCTGCTAAGCAGAGTCCTGGAGGGGCGTGCCATTCCAGCTGATGAGTCCAAATGGCACGTCTGGACGAAACTCTGCATAATGCACACGGCCTAACCACCCAAAAGCTGGTTCTATTGCTGTGATTTTAAGATCTGCGGCTGTGAAAGCATTTTTTGACATTGTATCTCCAATGGGGGAGCATTTTTTGAACGGAGAAATGATTTCTCCTTTAGCAGGTTAGCAAACTTGATTTGCTAACTCGGCGGGGCCACACAGTTTGGTCATACTCCAGCACTACGCATGTCCACACATTTTTTCGGCTGGGTGGCGCTCTTTCTTGCTGCGGCTCAGTCGGCCCAAGAATAATCTTATGGGCAGACGCCTCGTTGGCTGTCGCCTTCCCTCACCATGCTGTCCAACTCCTGCCTAGTTAAGAATGTGGACACTCATTATACTCCGGCTCAACTTCGTCAATGGTTGTGTGACAACAATACTCCGACTTCTGTGGTCTTGCGCCTTCAAGATGCCTCTTCGGGACAACCTTCACCGGACATCGTGGTGTTCTTCAGTTCCTCCATTTGTGCGCATAGCGCTCTCCGCTCCGGCTATTTATACCTCCTCTATTCTGATCATCCCGTTCTTCCTACTCCGGCCCATATTCTTGAGCAACTCGCCTCCGATCCTGATTTCTTAACTAAGTTTCCCTCCCTAGCGCAGCCTCCCACAACCACCGTTTGTTCTCCCGTGTCCACCACTCCTCCCGTCACTACTGTCGCCACCACCACCATAACTTCCGTTTCGTCTTCCCCTTCTTCTGTCCCTTCTTGTGTTCCGTCTACTTCTCCCTCTACCGTCACATACAGTCACTCCTCCCCTATCATGTCCACCGCCCCGACCTCCTGCACTCCGTCCATTCCTACATTTCACTCGTCACCTGCAACTCACCTGGATGATACTCTCGCAGCTTCGTCTGTCTCTCAAGGCCCTGCCGCCCATTCTACATCGACTTCTCCGCCATCTGTCCCACCGAGCTGTGTCGTCCGTGGGATTGCACCTGACGTTTTGGACCAGGATATTCTTCAAGAACTGCAACGGGAGGGACTCCCTGTCCGCCGGGTGTTTCGCATCCTCAACGCCGATGGCCCGACGTTTATGGTACGCCTTCGCCTCGCCTCCCCTGCTGATGTCGACCGCCTTCTCACCACCGGCGTCCGTTTTCGGGGACGTCTCCATCGGGTGGAGCGTTCTCGCTCCCCCCCGCGGCTTGCTGGATTTACTCGTTCCACGTCTCCTCCTTCTCCCTCTCCAACCGTCCCCCCGCCGCCACCCATCCCCCCGCCAACACCCATCCCTCCCCCAATTCCCCAGTCTCCATTCCGCCTTCCGCCACTCTCCATCTTAGAACTTCTTCGTCTCCTGGCCACTTCCGTTACGAATCTCACGACTAATCTGTACTACCTCCTTCTTCAATACTACCCCTGTCCTGCTCCTTATGCCTCCTTTTCGAACCCCCCTCTCTCTTCCTCCACAATACTTGTGAACATTTGTCTCTTTTCTGTAACACTTTCATGTTCAGCTATTGCGCGCCCGAGATATACCACCTCCTCCCTCAATAAATATGTACCCAGTTGGGGTCCGCCCCGGTGTGTGTGGTGTGGGTCTGCCCTGTGGGCCCCTTTGCGGTTCGCGGCCCCCCTGCGCCACAGCTATAACCCGGTCCTTTACGTATGTACGATACATACTCTCTTATTATGTCTTACAGTTACATTTTCTTCTTTCTCATGGCCGAAGAGCTGCTTTGTTCAGCTGATGGCCCGCCTCCCCTTCGGGAGGAATGAAATGACCTCATGGACGACGACGATGGACGACAGTTTGGTCTGCCTGCTAAGCAGAGTCCTGGAGGGGCGTGCCATTCCAGCTGATGAGTCCAAATGGCACGTCTGGACGAAACTCTGCATAATGCACACGGCCTAACCACCCAAAAGCTGGTTCTATTGCTGTGATTTTAAGATCTGCGGCTGTGAAAGCATTTTTTGACATTGTATCTCCAATGGGGGAGCATTTTTTGAACGGAGAAATGATTTCTCCTTTAGCAGGTTAGCAAACTTGATTTGCTAACTCGGCGGGGCCACACAGTTTGGTCTGCCTGCTAAGCAGAGTCCTGGAGGGGCGTGCCATTCCAGCTGATGAGTCCAAATGGCACGTCTGGACGAAACTCTGCATAATGCACACGGCCTAACCACCCAAAAGCTGGTTCTATTGCTGTGATTTTAAGATCTGCGGCTGTGAAAGCATTTTTTGACATTGTATCTCCAATGGGGGAGCATTTTTTGAACGGAGAAATGATTTCTCCTTTAGCAGGTTAGCAAACTTGATTTGCTAACTCGGCGGGGCCACACAGTTTGGTCTGCCTGCTAAGCAGAGTCCTGGAGGGGCGTGCCATTCCAGCTGATGAGTCCAAATGGCACGTCTGGACGAAACTCTGCATAATGCACACGGCCTAACCACCCAAAAGCTGGTTCTATTGCTGTGATTTTAAGATCTGCGGCTGTGAAAGCATTTTTTGACATTGTATCTCCAATGGGGGAGCATTTTTTGAACGGAGAAATGATTTCTCCTTTAGCAGGTTAGCAAACTTGATTTGCTAACTCGGCGGGGCCACACAGTTTGGTCTGCCTGCTAAGCAGAGTCCTGGAGGGGCGTGCCATTCCAGCTGATGAGTCCAAATGGCACGTCTGGACGAAACTCTGCATAATGCACACGGCCTAACCACCCAAAAGCTGGTTCTATTGCTGTGATTTTAAGATCTGCGGCTGTGAAAGCATTTTTTGACATTGTATCTCCAATGGGGGAGCATTTTTTGAACGGAGAAATGATTTCTCCTTTAGCAGGTTAGCAAACTTGATTTGCTAACTCGGCGGGGCCACACAGTTTGGTCTGCCTGCTAAGCAGAGTCCTGGAGGGGCGTGCCATTCCAGCTGATGAGTCCAAATGGCACGTCTGGACGAAACTCTGCATAATGCACACGGCCTAACCACCCAAAAGCTGGTTCTATTGCTGTGATTTTAAGATCTGCGGCTGTGAAAGCATTTTTTGACATTGTATCTCCAATGGGGGAGCATTTTTTGAACGGAGAAATGATTTCTCCTTTAGCAGGTTAGCAAACTTGATTTGCTAACTCGGCGGGGCCACACAGTTTGGTCATACTCCAGCACTACGTCACGCCCTACTATTTTTGCGGCTGGGTGGCCCTCTTCTCGACGCTGTCTCAGCCGGCCCAAGAATAATCAAATTGGCAGACGCCTCGTTGGCTGTCGCCTTTCCCAAGATGCATACCTGTCTCATCAAGGGCGTGGATACTTCCTACTCTCCAACTGCCATTCGCGACGAAATCTGCCGTCAAGGATCCCTCGTCGATGCGGTTCTTCGTCTTCCGGATGGCTTCTCCGGTCAACCGTCTCCGGATGTGGTGGCCTTCTTCCGTTGTCCCGGCCCACCGGCTGGCATTATTGCCAACGGTGTCGCTCTCGGCGGTGTCCCGCACGTGGCGGTGCCTACCCCGGACCATCTTTTGCACCAACTAGCCTCCCTCCCTGATTTTCCTCTTGGCTCTCCTTTTGCTCCACCCCGCACACACCTTCCTACCTCCTGTACGACTACTTCTACAGTTACTACTCCTACCACTACGGTCAATACCTCCTTGACCTCCCTCCCACTCACTTCTACAGCTAGTCACTCCTCCCCTCTCATGTCAACGACCTCCTCCACTTTCAGCACCCCCGCTCCCTGTTCCCAGACGTCTTCTTCTTCCTTCCAGACTGCCACTGACACGCCTCGTGAAGACCAGACTGCCGCCGCCTCTCCGGCCCAACGTCCTCTTCTCTCGCCGAGTTGTGTCGTCAGAGGTGTTGATCCTGCTATTCCTGAAGACGACATCCTGCAAGATCTTCACCTGGCGGGCGTTCCTGCTCGCCGAGTGTATCGTATCTACAATGATCGTGGTCCAACGTTCATGGTGCGTCTCCACCTGCCCTGTGATGCGGATGTCCACCACCTGGTTTCCTCCGGTGTTCGGCTTCGTCGTCGCCACCATCGTGTTGAGCACTCTCACTCCCCGCCTCGCTTGGTCCACCCCCCTTCTACCGAGGCTCCGCCTCGTCCGCCACTTGCTCCGCCACCCACCCCCCTTCCGCAGGCTGCCTATCCATCCGTTCCTACACACTCGTTTCCTCTTTCGCCGCTCCCAATATTGGATCTTTTACGTCTTCTCTCCACCTCTATCATTAATGTTTCTACCACCCTTTATTACCTGTTGTCCCATCACTATACTCCTTTCCCTCCATATCCTCCGACCCCATACCCTCCCACTGCTCACTACCTGTAAATATTTTCTTGTCTAATGTACTCTGCTTTATCATGTCTCTTGTAATTTTTCTGCTATTGCGCGCCCGAGATATACCGCCTCCTCCCTCAATAAAGCTGTATCCAGTTGGGGTCCGCCCCGGTGTGTGTGATGTGGATCCGCCCTGTGGGCCCCCTTTGCGGTTCACGGTCCCCTGCGCCACAGCTATCACCTGCTCTTTTACGTATGTACGATACATACTCTCTTAATTCTGTTTTTCAGTAACACTTCCTTCCTTCTCATGGCCGAAGAGCTGCTTTGTTCAGCTGATGGCCCGCCTCCCCTTGGGAGGAATGAAATGACCTCATGGACGACGACGACAGTTTGGTCTGCCTGCTAAGCAGAGTCCTGGAGGGGCGTGCCATTCCAGCTGATGAGTCCAAATGGCACGTCTGGACGAAACTCTGCATAATGCACACGGCCTAACCACCCAAAAGCTGGTTCTATTGCTGTGATTTTAAGATCTGCGGCTGTGAAAGCATTTTTTGACATTGTATCTCCAATGGGGGAGCATTTTTTGAACGGAGAAATGATTTCTCCTTTAGCAGGTTAGCAAACTTGATTTGCTAACTCGGCGGGGCCACACAGTTTGGTCTGCCTGCTAAGCAGAGTCCTGGAGGGGCGTGCCATTCCAGCTGATGAGTCCAAATGGCACGTCTGGACGAAACTCTGCATAATGCACACGGCCTAACCACCCAAAAGCTGGTTCTATTGCTGTGATTTTAAGATCTGCGGCTGTGAAAGCATTTTTTGACATTGTATCTCCAATGGGGGAGCATTTTTTGAACGGAGAAATGATTTCTCCTTTAGCAGGTTAGCAAACTTGATTTGCTAACTCGGCGGGGCCACACAGTTTGGTCTGCCTGCTAAGCAGAGTCCTGGAGGGGCGTGCCATTCCAGCTGATGAGTCCAAATGGCACGTCTGGACGAAACTCTGCATAATGCACACGGCCTAACCACCCAAAAGCTGGTTCTATTGCTGTGATTTTAAGATCTGCGGCTGTGAAAGCATTTTTTGACATTGTATCTCCAATGGGGGAGCATTTTTTGAACGGAGAAATGATTTCTCCTTTAGCAGGTTAGCAAACTTGATTTGCTAACTCGGCGGGGCCACACAGTTTGGTCTGCCTGCTAAGCAGAGTCCTGGAGGGGCGTGCCATTCCAGCTGATGAGTCCAAATGGCACGTCTGGACGAAACTCTGCATAATGCACACGGCCTAACCACCCAAAAGCTGGTTCTATTGCTGTGATTTTAAGATCTGCGGCTGTGAAAGCATTTTTTGACATTGTATCTCCAATGGGGGAGCATTTTTTGAACGGAGAAATGATTTCTCCTTTAGCAGGTTAGCAAACTTGATTTGCTAACTCGGCGGGGCCACACAGTTTGGTCATACTCTCAACACACTTCGTCGCGCCCAACTTTTTGCGGCTGGGTGGCTCTTTCCTCATCGTAGCCTCAGCCGGGCTAATCAATAATAATTAGGCAGACGCCTCGTTGGCAGTCGCCTCCCTCCTCAACATGTATGCCTATCTTGTTAAGGGCGTGGACACATCTATTCCAGACTCCTACATTTACGAGAGAATTGCTGGTGGCCCCAATGACCCTCCCGGCTCGTCGCTCTCCGAAGTTATCCGGCTTCAAGACCGTCTTTCGGGTCAACCTTCACCGGATGTTCTGCTTCTCTACCGAGACTCGTATGAAGGATACTGCCTAACAACCAATCGTCTCTTTCTCAAGAATCGTCACCACGAAGTGGTCACCGCTCCCGAGCATCTCTTGCGAGATCTGAGTCATCTTCCAGACCCTCCTGTCACTATTCTCTCCCGTTACCCGCATAAACCAGCGCAAACCTCTGCTCCCACTACCACAACTACTACTATTACTACTACCACTACTACCCCGTCCACCACCACTGCTTCCCCTTCCATCGTTCTTACTACCTCCAGTCATCATTCTCCCATCATGTCTGCCCCATTCACATCCCTCCCTCGTTCTAATTTGCCTCCAGATCCTTCCATTGCGGTTACAGTCGCCGACCATTCAACTGGTGCTCCCACTTCGCAACCCTTCCCTCTTTCGACTAGTACTGTCTGCGACACTGACCCACTCCTTCCCGCCTTGGATCCGTCTTTCAGCCGTTCTCCGGATACCGTCAACACGGCTCCAACACACCTCACTGGCCACGCAGATGTTTCCCGACCAGCGCGCCAACTGTCTCCCCCTCCAAGCTGTGTCATCCGGGGGATTGATCCTGCTATTACCGAACGGGACCTACTTCACGAACTGCAACGGACAGGCATCCCAGCTCGCCGGGCGATTCGGATTTTTAACGATGAAGGCCCGACCTTCATGATGCGTCTACAACTGTCATCTGCTGCTGACGTCGATCATCTCATTGCGACTGGAATCCGTTTTCGCCGTCGAGCGTATAGAGTGGAACCTTCCCGCTCCTCATCTCGTGCCGGCCCCCTGTTCTCTCCCACCCCTCCTCTTCGTTCTCCTCCCATCACGCCACCCTCCCCACCGTCGCCCACAGTCAACCTCCCTGTTACACAACCACCTTTTGTCCTACCCCCTCACCAGATTTTGGACCTCCTCCGTCTCTATGCCACTTCCGTCACGAATATGACCACTATCCTCTACTACCTCCTCTTACAATACTATCCCATTCCGTACTCACACTTCCTTCCGCAACCCCCTCTCCCACCCACTAATTTGATGTAACACTTTTCTTGTATACTGTACTCTGCTTTCTCATGTATTTTGTTCTTTTCTGCTATTGCGCGCCCGAGATATACCAACTCCTCCCTCAATAAACATGTACCCAGTTGGGGTCCGCCCCGGTGTGTGTGGCGTGGGTCTGCCCTGTGGGCCCCTTTGCGGATCACGGCCCCCTGCGCCACAGCTATAACCTGCTCTTTTACGTATGTACGATACATACTCTCTTAACTATGTCTTTCAGTACTATTTCCTTCCTTCTCATGGCCGAAGAGCTGCTTTGTTCAGCTGATGGCCCGCCTCCCCTTTGGGAGGAATGAAATGAAATGACCTCATGGACGACGACAGTTTGGTCTGCCTGCTAAGCAGAGTCCTGGAGGGGCGTGCCATTCCAGCTGATGAGTCCAAATGGCACGTCTGGACGAAACTCTGCATAATGCACACGGCCTAACCACCCAAAAGCTGGTTCTATTGCTGTGATTTTAAGATCTGCGGCTGTGAAAGCATTTTTTGACATTGTATCTCCAATGGGGGAGCATTTTTTGAACGGAGAAATGATTTCTCCTTTAGCAGGTTAGCAAACTTGATTTGCTAACTCGGCGGGGCCACACAGTTTGGTCTGCCTGCTAAGCAGAGTCCTGGAGGGGCGTGCCATTCCAGCTGATGAGTCCAAATGGCACGTCTGGACGAAACTCTGCATAATGCACACGGCCTAACCACCCAAAAGCTGGTTCTATTGCTGTGATTTTAAGATCTGCGGCTGTGAAAGCATTTTTTGACATTGTATCTCCAATGGGGGAGCATTTTTTGAACGGAGAAATGATTTCTCCTTTAGCAGGTTAGCAAACTTGATTTGCTAACTCGGCGGGGCCACACAGTTTGGTCTGCCTGCTAAGCAGAGTCCTGGAGGGGCGTGCCATTCCAGCTGATGAGTCCAAATGGCACGTCTGGACGAAACTCTGCATAATGCACACGGCCTAACCACCCAAAAGCTGGTTCTATTGCTGTGATTTTAAGATCTGCGGCTGTGAAAGCATTTTTTGACATTGTATCTCCAATGGGGGAGCATTTTTTGAACGGAGAAATGATTTCTCCTTTAGCAGGTTAGCAAACTTGATTTGCTAACTCGGCGGGGCCACACAGTTTGGTCTGCCTGCTAAGCAGAGTCCTGGAGGGGCGTGCCATTCCAGCTGATGAGTCCAAATGGCACGTCTGGACGAAACTCTGCATAATGCACACGGCCTAACCACCCAAAAGCTGGTTCTATTGCTGTGATTTTAAGATCTGCGGCTGTGAAAGCATTTTTTGACATTGTATCTCCAATGGGGGAGCATTTTTTGAACGGAGAAATGATTTCTCCTTTAGCAGGTTAGCAAACTTGATTTGCTAACTCGGCGGGGCCACACAGTTTGGTCTGCCTGCTAAGCAGAGTCCTGGAGGGGCGTGCCATTCCAGCTGATGAGTCCAAATGGCACGTCTGGACGAAACTCTGCATAATGCACACGGCCTAACCACCCAAAAGCTGGTTCTATTGCTGTGATTTTAAGATCTGCGGCTGTGAAAGCATTTTTTGACAGCAGTCACGGATCTTAGACTAGCAGTGGGATACATTGTTAAAAACAAGAGAAACGCGCAATAAACCACAATTAACACGAGGAAA
Source organism: Anabrus simplex (assembly GCF_040414725.1). Taxonomy (NCBI): domain Eukaryota; kingdom Metazoa; phylum Arthropoda; class Insecta; order Orthoptera; family Tettigoniidae; genus Anabrus; species Anabrus simplex. Next base: position 162,030,434 of record NC_090279.1, on the reverse strand, counting down.
ATATTAATGTGGTTATCGTCAACAATTTTTTCTTCAATGTATTTATTGCCATAACATCATTTGCAGATTACAAGAAATTAGAATCATTCCTTATTGACGGTTTTCACTTTACAAAGGAAAAAATCTAAATGTATCCTCCTAATTCAATACAAAACATAATTCGATCATTAGATGGAGCAATAACACCAAACACCACCACCACCATTAGGTAGATACACACCCGTTAAATCTAACCACAGCCAATCTTTCAAAAACCGAAAGTCGACTTTTTAAATACCAGAAAAATCATGTTGAAATCGCCCGATAATCCATATGCCCTCCAAGGTTGGATTTTCCCCCGGACTCAGTGAGGAATCCCACCTCTATCACCTCAAGGGCGTGAGACATTTGGTCGGGGATAAAACTAGCGACGAGAACCAGTACCTCGCCCAAGTGGCCTCACCTGCTATGCTGAACAAGGGTCTTGTCATGGGACGGGAAGATTGGAAGGGACAGGCAAGGAAGCGGCTGTGGCCTTAAGTTAGGTACCATCCCGGCATTTGCCTGGAGAAGAAGTAGGAAACCACGGAAAATACCTTCGAGGATGGCTGTGGTGAGAATCGAACCCCGTCTCCTTAGTTGACGAACCTTCGCGTGTTGAGTTCTGCCGGTGGTTTCTGAGTGAAGTGGGGTCAGGACTTTTGGATCCTCAGTTTTTCATTTCTTCAGATGGGGTCATTTTCAGCATCTTCTGTGATGTTCATTAACAAGAGTCAATCCCGTGTCAGTCCTACTGTAAATATTTTCCGGGCCAGTTTTATTCTGCCACCCGGTACAAGAGGTACAACTCACCGACTTTCATTGGTCACCATGAACGTACTGATGCTGCAACCACCAAGTTAAGGCCCGGTTTCATCAACGTGGGTTAAATATACTCTAACCCTGGGTTTGTTTACTTAGGATTAATATTTTAACTCATTCTTACGACTCACGCGTTTCACCAAGCTATTTCGGCAGAGGGTTAAGGTTAACTAACACCGTAGTAACCCTCGCCGGAAACAACTGCCGTGCTGATCAAGGAGGCAGTGTCTAAAAATCAGAGATTATGAACACACTTCTCGCGTGTTTCTTTAGTTTATTTCTTGCGCGGTATTTCGTTTTCTTCCTCAGTTCCGTGGTAGATATTATTCTTTTGTGATCGTGATAGAACTGATTGCAGTGATCAAAACATTGAAGAAGTTCAGAAGAGAAATAGGGGCACGAATTTTTCTGCTTTAGAAAAAACATAACTTATTGAATTAGCCATCAAGTACCAAAGCATTATAGAACGCAAGAAGACTGACGGTGTAAAACTAAAAGAAAAGGATGACACATGGGAAAAAGAAACAGACCAATTTAATAGCACTGCCCACGTCACTGGCCATCTTGCAACTATATAACGAATTTTGAGGTTAGAATCACTGATTACTTGACAATTGATAGAAAAATAACCCTTGTTGTCTCCGACCATTAATATGAAACGACCCTGTGGTATAAAATCTTAATGACCGGGTGAAATGGCCGTGCGGTTAGGGGCGCGCAGCTGTAAGCTTGCATCCGGGAGATAGTGGGTTCGAACCCCACTGTCAGTAGCCCTGAAGATGGTTTTCCATTGTTTCCGATTTTCACACGAGGCAACTGCTGGGGCTGTACCTTAATTAAGGCCACGGCCGCTTCCTTCCCACTCCTAACTCTTTCCTATCTCATCGTCGCTATAAGACCTATCTGTGTCGGTGCGACGTAAAGTAAATTATAAAAAAAATACCTAAATACAATCAATACCTTTAGTGTGGGAGAGAGAGGCCTTTTTCGATCAGTTCTGTATTCTAACCTTTCGCGAATTTCATCGACGACTTTACTGACGACGGTTTTTGATAGTCTATACCTGTTCAGAAATTATTTCTTAGGTAGATTTTGAAAGTCGTTCCTTCTTATTACAGGCCTGTTTCAGTTATGAACACCATTTAACAAATTTAAATAAAGCAACTCTGCATCAAACGCATGATTTACAGCGACCATTTTGCTTTTAACCTCGAGTTAACAGTTTAAGCCAGGTGAAAGGAGGGGTTAACTTAACTCCGGCCTTAACCTAGAGTTAAAATTATCCCTCCTCGATGAAACAGAATGAATAGTCGAATTCAGAGTTAAAACTGTATAACTCGGGGTTAAGGTTTGACTCACATTGATGAAACCGGCCATGAGACTGTGAAAATAACTGAAGTTCGGTTCAGAGCCCCCTAGACATACACATGGCTGAAAGATGTTATGTTGAACTAGAAGTACAGTATGCTTGTATTTCTTAAACAAAATAATCTTGTAACGCCAAGAAAATTACGTAGTTCCCAGACAAGAAGAACATTTTGTCAGGCATTGATCTATAAAATACATTTGATCAATACAAGCAGCACATATACTACAATGACATTTGTCCAGTTGCTAAGGCCAGGTCTCTCAAGGGTAACTACTTACAGGATGACATCAGCTGTGTTCCTTTTTTCTTTCTCTCGTATATTTTATTGCTGTTGGTTGGACACCAAAACACTGGAGAATTAGTAAATAACGCTAAAGATCTCTACACCCGTGTATTGTCCAAAAACAGCAATTATTTACTTCTAAATGGAACAGGCGTTCGTGATGGTAAGTTATCTACTATCTTGTGATCAGGAGCATGTGTACGGTGGTGCTAATTAGCGTTTGAATAATAATAATAATAATAATAATAATAATAATAATAATAATAATAATAATAATAATAATCATCATTATCATCATCATCATCATCATCATCGTCATCATCATCATCATTATATACTAAAGGCTAAGCCTTGCGCTTCAACCATTTTCCTCTCAATCTTCCTGTTCTTTTCACTTCCTTGTAGTTCCATCAAGTTTCTCACAATCTCGAAGTATGTCTTCCTTGGTTTAACTCTTCCTTTCTTTCCTAGTATTTTTCCTTCAAAAACCTTTACTAGGAAGTAATTATGTCTCAGGATATGACCTACAAGTTTTAACTTCCTTCTTCCCATACCCTTTATCAGTCTCCGTTGCTCGCTGACTTCCTTTAGAACATCTCTATTCGTCTTTTTTTTTTTAGTCCATCATATCCTCATTATTTTCCTTCAGATCCACTTTTCAGTTGTTTCCAGTGAATCTCTTTCCTTTTTTTCAATAGTTCAGCTTTCACAATCATAAAGTTGTACACTCCAGACAAAGGATTTTACAAAAAACCTTTCTTGTTTCTAAACTTACGTGGGTATTTATTAAAAGACGTCTTCTATTTTCAAGCGTCTGTTTAGCAAGAGCTATTCTTCTTTTAATTTCCTTTGTGCATCTATTGTCTTCAGTTATAATGCTGCACCTGGCTACACTTGTTATACTTTGGAATTTCCTATTCATATGTTTGTATAACCTCTCCTACCATCTTTCCTCACAACTAAAATTTTGGTTTTCTTGCTGTTGATATTAAGTCTGTAATGTTTCAGTTTATCACACAGGACGTTCAACATTCTATTTTATTTAATTCCTTCTCAGAGTCTGCTACTATGGAAAAGTCATCAGCAAATCTAATGCTGTGGATTCTTTTCCCATTTATCTTTATTCCCTAATAATAATAATAATAATAATAATAATAATAATAATAATAATAATAATAATAATAATAATAATAATAATAATAATAAAACATTTTTTTGCTAGTTGTTTTACATCGCACCGACACAGATAGGTCTTATAGCGACGATGGGACAGGAAAGGGCTAGGAGTGGGAAGGAAGCGGCCGTGGCCTTAGTTAAGGTACATCCCCAGCATTTGCCTGGTGTGAAAATAGGAAACCACGGAAAACCATCTTTAGGGCTGCCGACAATGGGGTTCGAACCTACTATCTCCCGAATACTGGAAACTGGCTGCACTTAAGCGACTGCAGCTATCGAGCTCGGTACAGAACAAACAAAAGTGGACATGAAGAACGCACAAATTCAACCTGAACAAATGTTGAATCGAAATATATGTAGAAATAAAATTGACAAGTGGGAAGTTACTCCAGAAAATGAAGTACCAAAAAGAGCAGGTACCAAGTGGACGGAAGAAAGGAAGAGGATCTTTAGTCAACAGATGAAAGCATCCTGGATCCTCAGCAAACGAAATCATAAATAAAGTTTCGTGTGTTCCGAAAGGGACCATCCACGCATAATAATAATAATAATAATAATAATAATAATAATAATAATAATAATAATAATAATAATAATAATAATAATAATAATATTATTATTATTATTATTATTTAGTGTTTGCTTTCTGTCACTATTATACTTTAATATTATAATTCCTTGTCTTCTTCTTCTTAATCTGTTTTCCCTCCAGGGTCGGTTTTTCCCTCGGACTCAGCGAGGGATCCCACCTCTACCGCCTCAAGGGCAGTGTCCTGGAGCTTCAGACTCTGGGTCGGCGATACAACTGGGGAGGATGACCAGTACCTCGCCCAGGCGGCCTCACCTGCTATGCTGAACAGGGGCGTTGTGGAGGGATGGGAAGATTGGATGGGACAAGCAAGGAAGAGGGAAGGAAGCGGCCGTGGCCTTAAGTTAGGTACCATCCCGGCATTTGCCTGGAGGAGAAGTGGGAAATCACGGAAAACTACTTCCAGGATGGCTGAGGTGGGAATCGAACCCACCTCTACTCATTTGACCTTCCGAGGCTGAGTGGACCCCGTTCCAGCCCTCGTACCACTTTTCAAATTTCTTGGCAGAGCCGGGAATCGAACCCGGACCTCCGGGAGTGGCAGCTAATCACGCTAACCACTACACCACAGTTAGAATTCCTTGTACAGTATATGTTTGTCCCAGAAGCTGATGTTCTCAAATTTCATCTCTGTCTTGTGTATCTTCTGCTTGTATGCCCAGTTCTTTAAGCTCTTTCTTGACGTTAAAATACCATGGCATTGCCGATTTTGATTTTCATTCAAATATACTGAAGATACGTTTCGTCCATCGAGAGTCGGCCATCCGTCGTATATGACCGTAGAAGCGAACTCTGCCTTTACTCATTGTGTCCGTGATCTTCTCTATCTTATTTGGAGTATACTTCTTGCCTGGATTTTCTAATGTAGATGCCAGTTTTGTAGCTTAAGCCAAGTATGGTGTGTAGGATCATTCTTTCTTTCCTCTCCAAATCCGCGAGCAAACATTTCTTGGACAGAATAAGCCATTCAGCGGTACCTCGGTGGATCGAGTAGCCGAGACCCTGTAGCCAAGAAACTCACTCATACCAAGTTACCCCCCCCCCCACCCCCCCTCTTTCTCTCTCTCACTTCCAAAAACCACCAACATTTCGCCTTCAAAGCCAAGTTAAATCCATCCAAACCTGAAACACCAGAAAACAGGTAATCGAGGCAGGCGCACAATCAAACGCTGCTTTC